>NW_027397071.1:59918125-60270454 GCF_003265705.2 Callorhinus ursinus | reverse complement strand
GGGTCTTGGCTTGCTGGCTGTTCGTGCTGATCTTCTGGGGGAGGGGCCTGTTGCCGTGGTTCCCAAATGTCTGCCGGAGGCGGAATTGCCCCACCCTTGTCGGTCCCAGCTAAGCAAGCTGCTCGGGTTTGCTCTCAGGAGCTTTTGTTCCCTGCAAGCTCTCGGTACAGCTTTGGAGGACAACAGTGAAAATGGCGGCCTCCCAATCTCCGCCCCAGAGGAGGCAAGAACTCGGGGCTCCGCTCCTCAGTGCGACCCCAGAGAAAAGCACCCAGCCACTCCCGTGTCCCTGGTCTCCGGCCGCACTCCGTGCTCACCCGGCCTGTGACCGATAGTTTCTATCTCTGGCACCCGACCCCGTGTGGAGTCTCCAAACCCAGCAGATCCCTGAGGTGCGCTCCCATGCCGCTCCTCCCGGGGGAGGAAGGGGAGTCTCCCTGGATCTGCCGCTTGTTGGGTCCCCGCTGGAGGAGCAGTGGCCCGACTGGGCCGCGGATCACAGTTTATGGCCACCCCGAGCTGAGAGCCTGTGCCTTGGCTCCGTCTCTGCAGCCGGCTTCCCCGCTCTGATACCTGAGAGCTCTGCTGCACTCCGGCACCCCCGGTCTTTCTGTGACCCCGAGGGTCCTGAGACCACACTGTCCTGCGAGGGTTCCACCTCCCGCTTAGCCACTGGAGCGACGTCCCTCCACGGAGCCGACTTCTAAAGTTCTGATTTTGTGCTCCGCGGCTCTATCACTTGCCAGAAGCGGCCGACGGAGGCCCCCTTCCCCGCCGTCTATGCTCCCGAATATCGCCTCGGATTCACTTCTCCGCACGTCCTACCTTCCAGAAAGTGGTCGCTTTTCTGTTCAGAGAGTTGTTGCTACTCTCCTGTTCGATCTCCTGTTGAGTTCGTAGGTGTTCAGAATGGTTTGATCCCTATTCAGCTGAATTCCTGAGACCAGACGAAATCCAGGTCTCCTACTCCTCTGCCATCTTGCTCCGCCCCCCAATGAACATTTTCTGTTTGTAAAATAGTTTCCCCCCTCCAACATAAAAATATTTTGTCATTGTAGGGGCGCCTGGGTGGCTCAGTTGGTTGAGCATCTGACTCTTGGTTTCAGCTCAGGTCATGATCTCAGGGTGGTGGGATCAAAGCCCATGTTGGGCTTCATGCTCAGTGCAGAGTCTGCTTGAGATTCTTTCTTTCTCCCTTTCTCTCCCCCTCTGCGCCTTTCCCACTCGTGCACCTGCAGCCTCTCTCAAATAAATAAATAAATATCTTTAAAATATATATATATAGTTATTGTAGGAAGTTACGGGTATACAGAAGATATGAAGACAATACTAACATTTGATCATAATCCCCATTACCCAGAAATAACTATTAGTTTTGTATTTCTTTCCCATCTTTATATGCATGTATTTTTAACATGTTTGAGATTGTAGCTAGAGGCACAATTTGGAATTTCTTTTCCCCAAATAGCATTATATTATAAAAATTGTTTCATATCATTAAAAAACTTTTTTTTTTAAGATTTTATTTATTTGACAGAGAGACACAGCGAGAGAAGGAACACAAGCAGGGGGAGTGGGAGAGGGAGAAGCAGGCCTCCCGCGGAGCAGGGAGCCCAACATGGGACTCGATCCCAGGACCCCAACATCACGACCTGAGCCGAAGGCAGACACCCAACCGACCGAGCCACCCAGGTGCCCTAAAAAACTCTTCTCGGAGCACCTGGGTGGTGCAGTCAGTTAAACGTCCAACTCTTGGTTTTGGCTCAGGTCATGATCAGTGTCATGAGATCAAGCCCCATGTGGGTCTCCACGCTCAGTGTAAAGTCTGTCTGGGATTCTCTGTCCCTCTCCCTCTGCCCCTCTTGCTCATGCTCTCTCGCTCTCTCTCTGTGTCTCTAAAATAAATAAATCTTAAAAAAAAGAAAACCCTTCTTAATCATCAGTGTAGATGTCTACATATATTCCAATAAATGGATATACCATAATTTAACATTTCTTAATTTATAATACTGCTTTGATAATAAAAGAATCACGTTTGATTTCAATATACATAATATGTATCTTTATCTCTGACTTCCTTCAGAGAGATTCTTGGAAATACAGTTACTGGCTGAATGAGCATGAACATTTTAGAATTCTTCATCCATGTTGCCAAATTGCTTTTCAAAAAGGTTGTGCCATTTTACTATCTACAGCATAGCTGTGGAGAATCCATCTCATCAGACTCTTGCCTCCAGAGCATAAGAGAAAATGATCGTAGCATTATCACAGTTCGATGACAGCTGTTAGCTTTAGCTCATATCAACAACGATAGGTTATGTTCATACTAGCCCTTAGAAATAAGCAGGTGCTAAGCTTAGAAGGACTGAATGTGAAAGATACCTAGGGAAGTATGCGCCAAGGCCATAATCTTCAAACTTTTACAGTCCCTTAGCCTCACAAAACTGAAGAAGCTTGTGTGCCTTATTCTTTTTTTATAGATTTTATTTATTTTTATTTGCTAGAGAGAGAGCGCATGCGAGAGAGAGAGAGAGAGAGCACAAGCAGGGGGAGCAGCAGGCAGAGGGAGAAGCGGGCTCCTTGCTCAGCAAGGAGCCCAATGCGGCACTTGAACCCAGGAACCAGGGATCATGACTGAGCCAAAGGCAGCCACTTAACTGACTGAGCCCACCCGGGCGTCCCTTGTGTGCCTTATTCTTTTTTTTTTTTTTAAGATTTTATTTATTTATTTGATAGAGCAAGAGAGCACAAGCAGGGGGAACAGTAGAGGGAGAGGGAGAAGCAGGCTCCTCGCCAAGCAGGGAACCCGATGCGGGGCTTGGTCATGACCTGAGCCGAAGGCAGACGCTTAACCATCTGAGCCACCCAGACACATCTTAAAATGTCTGTTATTTCACCCCATTAAGATATAGGAGTAAGGCAATAAAAGATGAATTTCCTGATAAACATTTGAATGCCATTACAGGGGCGGCTGGCTGGCTCAGTTGGTAGAGCATGACTCTTGATCTCGGGGTTGTGAGTTCAAGCCCCACACTGGGTGTGGAAATTATTTAAAAATACAGTCTTTTAAAAATAAATAGATAGGGCGCCTGGGTGGCTCAGTTGGTTAAGCGACTGCCTTCGGCTCAGGTCATGATCCTGGAGTCCCAGGATCGAGTCCCACATCGGGCTCCCTGCTCTGCAGGGAGTCTGCTTCTCCCTCTGACCCTCCCCCCTCTCATGCGCTCTCTCTCTCTCATTCTCTGTCTCAAATAAATAAATAAAATCTTTAAAAATAAATAAATAAATAAAAATAAATAGATAAATAAATGCCACTACATGCCCGAAGGAGTAGCAGTAAAACTTGATTTTTAAGACAACTGTCAATTCTCAGATCTGCAGCCACCCTGCCTAGTGGGGACTTGGATACAAAAAAAATCACATGGATGAATTTAAACTTCCTCTCTGAACTGAGAGGGCAGTTATCAGCAAGAGCTGTAGAGTCAATGGTAATTTTGTGAGCCTCCTAGAGCCATAAAAACTTACTGCTGTGTAGGACTAAAGCAAGCATCAGATTTACCAAATAGAAGGTTCCTGAGATTAATACATGTGCCCTACTCAGAGGTCAGCGAAGGCAGCAGTTGTAAGGTTTTGATAACAGCCATAATGGGGCCACCTAGCAGTTGCCAGGAATGACTTAAAATGCCCCTGAATGCTGTAGGGTATTCCGGCTGATTCTGAAAAGTCAGAACAGTAGGAAAAGCCAAGCCTAAGATATAGCTCAGGAGGTTCTGGGCATCTTCATTAAGAGCACTACTGGAGCTATTTCTAAAACGTGAGATGACCCTTTAGTATTTGGGGAGCTAAAGTCTGACAGCATCCAAGATTTTAAAATAAATTGTATTTGAGGTGTCCATTCATTTGGCAAATTTGAGTGACTATTATGTACTGGACACTTGGGGGCGTACTATGTCTAGTAAGGCGTGGTCTCTGATCAGAAGGTGTTCACCTTCTAGTAAAGTCAAAGATTTGCAAACACAATTATACTACAAGACAATTCTATATAGTTGGAATGCCCATGAAGTGCAGAAAGTGCATAAACAATCCTAAATCTTCACAAAGAAGCATCTGATCCAAGTCTTGGATAAATGGGAATTTGCCAAGTGGAGAAGCAGAAAAAGGTTCTTCAGAACAGTGAGAACAGCATATGTAAATGTTCTAGACATGAGAGACAATATTTTTTGATAACTACAAAACATGTCAGTATTATCTGCGCAAAAAATAAGAGCAAGGGCATCTGGTGGTGTGGACTGGGGTCTAAAAAATGCTACTTCCTCCATAACTCAAGTAGCATCCTTTACCTTCAGCTACCTGTTAAAGTTGAAAAAACATTTTGATATAAAGGAGTTTGATTGGAAAAGGACCTGAGCTGGTACAGTAGCTAGTTTAATAGTCTTTGTTTCCTTGTCTGCTCCTTATTTTTATACTGTATATAGATCTACTTATATTGACCACACAGCAGTAAAATCACTAGAAAAAGTGAAGTCTCCATATGAAATGCGTACAATTTGCTTTGTGAATTTAACAAGTTCCTTATCCCTTCTTTTGGTGGGGGAAGTGTCTAACTGATCTTGCTCAGCCCAACAATTCATCCTTTGATAATCTCTAATATAGCTTGAATCTAGGAGCCTTACATAACCATGTTATTTGCTCAGTAGAGAGGAAGGAATGGTAGATAGAAATAAAATAATCTAGCCTTTAACTTCTAATACTTCATTCTCTATTCTAAAGTTAACTAAACTCTCCACCCCTATCTGGACCTTTCTATTCACAAAGCTACATCTTTTGTGCAACCCTATTTAAAACAACCATTTATAAATTTATTTCTATTTCACAGCCTGAGATGGGATTCATCCTGCTTTTCACACTAAACTCAACATATTTTAAACTACAAAGACCTTTATCAGGTTGTAAAATATGACCTAACATTTAGCCTTTGGTAAAGAAACTTAAACAGAAGAAAATTCAAGATTGGGGGGTTCTTACTTGTTTTGTATATATATTATCCATATATCTTTAGATGTATATATATCTGTATATTCTCCATTTAGCCTATGTCTTGAGATAAATAATTCTCTGGCAAGCTTTCACAGGGCCACAGAATTGAATTTTTATAGGCAAATAAACATTTTTAAGAATGGGAATGACATCATAGGAAGGAAACTAAACGGAATGTTGGGGACCCACGTTCAAGTTCTAGGTTTGCATGTAACTAACTATCTGTCCTTGGATATGTTGCTTAACCAAGAGCTCTTGTCTTTAGTATTTATTTCTCTAAAAGAGATTTGAAGTAGAAAACCTCCAAGTTCAACAAATATATGGCCTGACTTTGGGACCAATATTGATTTCAAATCTCTTGTGACTTTTAACATTTGTAAATAATAAATATCTCAAATACTAATATTTCAGACTCTCTTCATGCCTGGACATACTACAGAGATTTGGTCTTGGTTTAGAATATAGAGTCCTACCATATCTTTATTCTTTTCCCATACTAGAATTATGTGACTCTAGGATAGATACAGAACAACATTCCATTCCATATCCACTATGCCACCTCCTTCTCAAGTCATTCTTCTTCCAAATTTTCAGCCACTTTACTGTTAAACTTTTCTACCTAAGCTATAATTATCTTCAGAACTATATAATTTATCTTTTTCTAAAGTCAATATAAATTGTTTTTAACTCACAATGGTATTTGTTTAGAACAGCTGGATTGAATACTTACTGTGTATAATATGTGTAATGGAACCTTAATTGCAATACTGATACAGGGAATGGTATAGAATTCAGATAGTGATTTTTGTCAGAGAAAATTTGGAAATTATTTGTAGATCTTAGTTACAATTTTCCAGGGGATTTGCCTTTATTTTCTCTGTGTTCCAGGTCTTGCCTGAAATTTAGAAGCCCCTTTGTTCCCCTTCCTTTCTGGTGCTATCAGTGGTGGTGATCACTGGGAAGAAAAGCCCGCTTCCACTGACCATGGAGAACACTCAGCATCTCTGCTTGATTGTGACAAGGGCAGTTTTTGGATGGATCATGAAATGCTTCTAAAGTAGCCAAGAGTTAACTCTCCTAACTTTTTTATATAATAAGCATGTTACCATCAAGGTAACTTACCCAGTGGAATCAACTACTAGTGGAATCACATTATTTATACATGTAACTTATGCAAATTTAGCTTTACTAAAACACAATAAGAAAGTGCATGAGTGAGAGAGAAAAATAATACTTTAAATAGCGCATGTTTAACCATCCTTTTCAGGCAGTGGATAAAATCAAATCTGAAACAGTCAATTCATGTTGGTGAAAGTTGCCAAAAGAATGTGAGGATGATTTTAAAGGTGATTGATAAAGCATGTTCAGGTGGCCAGGCAAGTGGGTTGGAGAGCTTCTTTGACATTTACAAGGCTTATTGAAGGTTGTTGAGAAGCTATACTTAAGAGTTAGAGGAACTGACAAAATCTTTTATAAAGAATGACATGAGGAGAACAAAATTGAAATTTTTGTAAATTTACTTAAGTATTCAAAGGAGCGAAACATCTGGTTAAATTTCTGAGTGTTCTTTATGGATTTTCAGTGGTTATTTTTTACCATACGCTATTACCTCTTTACAACTTGTCGCCTAAGTATGATGCTACCCCACCCACCAAATGTACCAATTTAGTTTGATAGTGTAAATTGGGTAAGACAATGGGTAATTTCATTAAGAAGCCAGTTCTTGGCTGATAATTCCATTATTTTTAAAATGTGGCATGATCTTCTTTCTCATAGTAGAAGAAGTCTTTGAATTTAAAATCTAGATTCTATAATAAAATGACTGTTTCTTGACCATCCTAGTAATTTGTGCCATCTACACCATTTTGCTTTGTTGCTGCTAGGGTCTTTTTCCACCCATATCTATAGCTTAGACAGTTACTACCTTGGGATTGTTAAAAAATAATAATAATAATAATTGGCTGTGTGCCTGGGTGGCTCAGTTGGTTAAGCGACTGCCTTTGGCTCAGGTCATGATCCTGGAGTTCCGGGATCAAGTCCCACATCGGGCTCCCTGCTTAGCAGGGAGTCTGCTTCTCCCTCTGACTCTCTTCCCTCTCGTGCTCTGTCTCTCATTCTCTCTCTCTCAAATAAATAAATAAAATCTTTAAAAAATAATAATAATTGGCTAAATTATTATTTAAACAGATACTGTTTTATTTGTACCAAATATGTGAAGTACATTTTTCTTTTATGATCATACAGGTGAACATGATTAAAGATGATGGGACAGTTATTCATTTCAACAATCCCAAAGTCCAAGCTTCCCTTTCTGCTAACACCTTTGCAATTACTGGTCATGCAGAAGCCAAACCAATCACAGAAATGCTTCCTGGAATATTAAGTCAGCTTGGTGCTGACAGTTTAACAAGTCTTAGGAAGTTAGCTGAACAGTTCCCTCGGCAAGGTAGGTATTTCAGTTTAGTATCTTTCCTTCTCCACTGTAATCTAAAGAACCTAATGATTTAAAAGGTGTCCCATTTTATGCTGGAAGGATTTATTTGTATGTAAATTTTACTTTTAAAAATGTTGCTCATATGCTTCATAAGTTTTTTAATTTGTTTCTTTAAAAACTGCAATGTAGCATATAGAATATATAGATACATTCTGGTAATAATAGAGTTGAGAGGTAACTACCTAAAAGATTTACCGACCACATTTTACAGACAGTATTCGATACTCACTTCTGAATAATGACAAGAAGAAGATATTGTTGTTAGAGAACTGTATTTTTGTTTAATATTGTTGATTGAACTATAGGCATGGCAACTGTTAAGTTCTGAATTTCCACAATAGCCCTGGTTTCAAATGTGTCTTCTCACCCCCAAAAATCAAAGAGCCTTTTATATCAGTGCCCATACTGCATAGCTGGATACTTTCTTACACCAGAAGAGATGGAAAGTCTTGAATATTTATTTTTGATTTCAAGCATATGGAATTTGTAGAATAAATTAACTATAATGTCTTTTTATTCCAGCTCATCAGAATTATTTCATTTTCCAAATATTACCTTCACTGCCCGTTGAAACTTCCAGCTATATTTAGTGTATACCTAATGAAGTTAAAGTGTTATTGATTTTAGTGTTAAGTAAAAAAATACGGTATTAGATCAGACAATCTTTGGCTTTTTCTGAACAACTATGTAAGATTTAGACAGGAGAAAAGAATGAACATTATAAGTGTTCTGTAAAGGCCTTTGTTCTCAAGAACTAATATTAAAATAAACGTTTTGTAGTGTTGGATAGCAAAGCACCAAAACCAGAAGACATTGATGAAGAGGATGATGATGTTCCAGGTAAGTGACATTTCTTTAGCTCTAAGATTTTTAGCAGCCTGTTTATCTCATTTAATTCATTGTATAATGACTTTTAATTTTTGTTGATGGTGAGTTCATGAATTTAAATTGATTCACAATAATATGGATACAATCTAATGAAAAAGAATGAAAGTCCTCCCATTTAGAACTTAGAAATTATCACACAAAGCTCTGCTGTCTGCATTTGTTAAATTAGAATCACTGTGATTTTAAATTTGCATAGTTATTGTTAAAACATTTCCGTGGGAATTGTGATTGACATATGAAAATGTTGTTCACCTTAGTTTGCACAGACAAAAAAAAGACTAACATTTCCTTAGGATTACTGTTTTAAAAGCAGATAAATGAAGCATTATTAGTGAAATGCCACCAGTTCATTTCTGCTTCTTGTCCTGTAGGTTTTTAGTCAAATTCTAATAGCCACAATTTGGTTTTTATTAGGGTTAGAAGTTAGGAATTTCATTTACCTCTTTTTCTTTTTTTATATCCTTAACTCATTTACTTTTTTTTTTCCAGATCTCGTAGAAAATTTTGATGAGGCATCAAAGAATGAAGCTAACTAAAAATTTTTCTGGAGTTTGGAAGCTGGCATGGACTAGATTTAACAAATCAGCTATGTGGTTCCAAAGTTTTACAGACATGGAGAACATCAACTGTTACTAGTTCAGTAATATAAATATTTTGTATATTAATAATGCTGTTTGTTCAGCATTTTTCGGTCATTTGATTTTGCATTTTGCACTTCCTCCCAGGATCTATTCTTTCGGTCAAAATACGAAGTATTGGTGCAGTTTGAGGGTGTTTTGGTGTTTGATTCTCAGTTTTCTGTTTTGTTTTTTCGTTGGGGTATTTTTGGTGTGTGTATGTGTATGTATGTGTGTGGGTATGTGTGTATACAGTGGAGAGCAAATTGGAAAACAGTTCTATTTATCCTCCTTCTTCCCCCAGTAGAAAATAAAACAAATCTTTACATTTGTTATTTTTAATTTTTTTCTAATGCACAGAATTAATGAGAAGTGAGTATCTTGGATTTCAGATCTGAGGAGATTTTACCCTTGGAAGTTTGGTTTTAATTTGCTTTGTTAACATATTTTTTTATACATTTCTCTGGGTTTAAAATGTCTTGAGATATTTTGCCACCAGCTCCATGTTGGCATAGGGGTAGCATATCTTTGGTGCATTTGCCTTAGATTCACTTACCTAGTCAGACCCAGAAGATTTTCTTCTAGCATTCTTCCTAAATGCCCTTTTCCCTCTCCTTTTGGTCTCCCAGTGTCCTGGTCAGCCTTTGGTAATGCTTTTCCTCATCTTCTACCTAGCCTGAGAAAGATGTTCTCCATATAGAGTTAAGTGAGTGCCTAATCCCTCTTTTGGTAAGACAGATTTCCCTCATCTTGAGGAACAACAGCTCCATCTTCAATTTTTTATTTCCCCCTTGACTCTATAGTTTGGTAGATTTCAAACTGGAATAGCTAGCATGTGTTTGCTAAATAATTTTATGCCAGCCTTATCCTGTATACTAGCTGTTCTTAATAGCAGGTACAAAAATGCCTGTTTTCAGCAAGGTTAAAATTAGGAGTGTCCTTTTGAGTCAGAAAAAGATAGGCCATAGACTCATTCCCCAGCACAAATGGTCATTCTTTGAAATGGTACTGGCTCCAGGAGGATTTCTTCAATCACTCTCCTACTCTTGGTCTTGAACCTACCTCTGGATTGGATCTTACTGTTGTAGCTGCTCACAGCATCCTCCTGCATGCTTAGAGTAATGCTTTTGGGGGAACACTAGTAAAATACAGTATTTATTTTTTTCACCTCCTTTCAGAGGACTTGGAGGTAAGTTGCATTCATTAATTCAAGTTTCCCTCTTGCTGTCTGATGATAAAAGCTTGCATTTTGCTATATCAGCATTTGTTACAGCCAATATTTAAGGATAAGATTTAGAAAATCTATCATTTCCTGGCCCACCAGCAAACTAACTATGGCTTAACCTTGCAGCATATCTACTTTTCTTTCAAGCTAGATATCTTTATTTGATATCTAAAGTGCAAGACCAACAACATATCAAGAGATCTGTAGACAAGAAGGCAAAGCTCTTGTATTTTTTTCATCCAGACACTTCAATTTATTTTATAAATTTGTTCATTTTTCCTGTTCTGTTTTATATAATATATGGACTTAACTACAAAATAAAGTAACAGTAATAAAATAACAAAAGAGGATAATATTTCCTCTTGTGCTTCTCTTATTATTGTCTACAGAATTTCCATCTTTTGTATTTCCTCTCTACTCCCCAACCCCAGATGAATTTCAGCCCAGTCATTATTTGAAATAATGTTTCATCCATTGTTAGGTTAATAGCTCTAAATGATCCACATAGTCCAGAATTCTTTGCCTCTGACTGTCCCTGATGGGCACATTGTGGGACAGAGAGAGTTATGGAGACTTCCAAGTGATTAAGGACATATAGGAGATAGTATAGCAAATGAAAAAAGAGCACTCATCTGGAAATCAGGATACTTGGATCCTGGTCCAGGCTTGGCATTAACTATGTGAGCTGGGAAGGTCACCTAACTACTCTGAAGTTCATCATCAGACAAGTAAGATGTTTCTAAAGCTTAATATTTTTTCTGCTCCTGTAGTTCGGTGAATCTCATTTCTGAAAATTCTCAAGGAACTGATTTTATATATTTCCAGAAATGCCTGTTTTTATCAAGACCCATAAAGCTTTTTTGTATGTATATACTCTTTACTCTTTTTCCTTTTTGATCACATTGTAACTACTCACCCAGAGGAGCTCTGGTCAGTATTTCCTTTTATCCTATGGACAACAACTCTTAATGGCTGGCTTCCTTTGGGTGCAATGAGCCAATACTCTTTTTTGTCTTGTATTTTCATACCTTCCCCTTTCCTGGACAAAGCATACTGAGATCTTGACTCAATCCAAAGAAGTGTTCCTGCCTTCAGAGTGAGCAAGCATGAATAAGAGTATGAATGAAACTTTGTAAATAGTGTTCTTGGCATAAATATTACACAACTTTTTAATATAAGATGTAGTTACTAAATGTATACTTTCTACGAAGATCATGTATTTATTGCCAAGATAACTATAGAATAAGCATTTTCTGGGAAAATTCACCTTAAAATTTGGGAATAATTCAAGAAATGTCTGTACAAAATTGATTCATGGTCTTAGTTTTTGTGATTAGTCCTTTCCATTCATGTGAAGTTCCTCATTTATCTGTCTTGGGGAGGCCCAAAGTAAATAGTTGGGACCCTATACTTGTTTTATCCTACTCTTCCTATTAAGTAATGGTTTAAGAATTGGGGCGCCTGGGTGGCTCTGTCGGTTAAGCGTCCGCCTTTGGCTCAGGTCATGATCCCAGGGGCCTGGGATCGAGTCCCACGTTGGGTTCCTTGCTCAATGGGAGCCTGCTTCTCCCTCTGCCTGCCGCTCCCCCTGCTTGTGCTCTCTCTCTGACAAATAAAATCTTAAAAAAAAAAAAAAAAGAATACATCAAGCACTTTGATTTGTTGTTAAGTAATTAGTATTTATGGGATTTTGTTAATTTAATATGCATACCAGGTTCCTGTGAAGACCCATATTGGGCTGTGTTTGATTTGTTTCTTTGTTGTAATTCAGTGTTTAACCTAACTATGCTATATGTCCATAAATGACATCATGATTGGACAGTATGGTATAGTAGGAAATGCACAGGTTTTTAGATAGAGGTCAGTTTCATTACCTACTGTGCTGTAACCTTTCTAACATGGCTCCTGCAGTGCACAACTTCAGGGGCCATCATTCATATTTGTTGTGTTCCAGGGAGCACCATTTTCATAGAATACAGTGTGAATAGTGCCCCTGTAATAGTGCAGTGATGGCCTTGGTCTCTGAACCTGTTTCCTCTTCTGTAAAATGGTGCCTGAAAAATGGTCAAATAGGGTTCCTTAGAACTCCTGAAATGGTTAACGTGAAGAAGAAAGATGATTCAAGTGTGTCATCTCCCAAGCCATGGCAGAAAGGAGTTCATGGTTCTAGGCACAGCAAGGCTCCATTCTACACTGTTACCCTACAGTTCAACCTTTATTGCTCTGCCAGATAAGAGTTTGCCTGGATTATCATAGCCTCCCCATTGGTCTTGTTTATGAGTTGCTCCCTTCAGTTCATTCTCTACACAGGAGACAAACTATCTAAATTTCATATCTGAGCATGTCACAGCCTTAAACATTTATCTCCAACATGCCATTCTGTTTCAAGCTCCCATTCCTTTGCACATATTTTTACTATGGTACAATATTAAGATTATTTAATTTTCTTTATGCTTTGCCCCTCTAGATCATGAGCACCTTGAGGGCAGATGGGGTGTCATACATCTTTTATCTCCAACATATAGTATAGTAACCAACATGTAGTCTACTCATGATCATAATAACTAATACAGAGTGAATACTTAACTGTTGGATACAGAGTTATCTCATTGAACTCTCAAACAGTCCAGTGGGACAGACACTCTATCCTACTTTTTTAATTTTTACTTATTTTTTAAGTAAATTCTACATCCAACATGGGGCTTGAACTCATGATCCTGAGATAAGAGTTGCATGCTCTACTTTCCGTGCTGATAGCACTCCTGCAAACATGGTGAACATTCCTAAAACCTGCCAAACTTTCTGCAAGAAGTGTGGCAAGCACCAATCACAAAGTGACACAGCACGAGAAAGGTAAAGATTCTCTTTATGCCCAGGGAAAGCGGCTTTATATGACAGGAAGCAGAGTGGCTATGGTGGGCAGACTAAGCCAATTTTCCAGAAAAAGTCTAAAACTACAAAGAAGATTGTGCTGAGGCTTGAATGTGTTGAGCCCAACCGCAGATCTAAGAGAATGCTGGCTATTAGGAGATGAAAGCATTTTGAATTGGGAGGAGATAAGAAAAAGGGCCAAGTGATCCAGTTCTAAGCTTCATATTTTGTTATATTATGAAGACAATAAAATCTTGAGGTTATGTTAAAAAAAAAAAAGTTGCATGCTCTACTAAATAAGCCAGCCAAGTGCCCCCGTCCTACTTTAAAGAGGAAGAAAGAATGGTTTAGGGAAGGTGCCAAGAGTTATACAACTGATTGGTAGGGGAACAAGGATTCCAATCTAAATCTATCAAATTCTAGAGTCTAAACACTAAACATCACTCCACACCATTCAACAAATGTTTACTGAAATGAAAATTATGTTTATGTGGCCTACAGACAGATAACCTCATATATACTCAAATATCACTCAACATTAGTCTGTAAATCAAACCTAAAGACTTATTTAAGAAGTAAGTTTGAAGCTTTTTTTAAAGTAGGATTTGTAATTTTTTGTATATTCAGGAATTGACTTTCATAAACTTATATATTGCATACCTGGGATAGGATCCGTAGTTGGAAGTGTTTGGGCAAAAACTCTTAGGTTGCATATGTTGATCTCCTCGACACTGGTGTTTCTTCTGAAAATTTTGCCACCTTTTAGGCATACCTTGTCAAAAATATTCTGTAAACTTGAGCAAGGTGGTGATGAATTTATCCTGCAGACACACTTTTTCTGTTTAAATATCAAAAAACAAACAAAAAAAACAAGTTTAGCGGTGCCTGGCTGGCTCAGTTGGAAGAGCATGTGACTCTTGATCTCAGGGTCATGAGTTCAAGCCTCATGTTGTGTAGAGATCATTTAAAAAAATAGTAATTAAGGTCAGTAGGTTAAGCATCTGACTCCTGATTTTGGCTCAGGTCATGATGTGAGATAGAGCCCCATGTTGACTCCACACTCAGCAGGGAGTCTGCTTCTCTCCCTCTCCTCCCTCTCCCTCTGCACCTCCCTCTGCTCATTCTCTCTGTCTCTCAAATCTTTAAAAATAAATTTAAAAAACAAAAGTCTACAAAAAAACTAATAAATTTGGCAAAGTTGCAGGATACAAAACCAACATACAAAAATCAGTTGTATTTCTGTACACTAAAAAGGAAATTAAGAAAACAACTCCATTTATAACAGCAGCAAAAAGAATACTAAGAAACAAACTTAACCAAGGAGGCAAAAGACTTCTACACTGAGGGGCGCCTGGGTGGCTCAGTTGGTTAGGCTTCTGCCTTCAGCTTAGGTCCTGCTCTCAGGATCTTGGGATGGAGCCCCTCGTAGGGCTACCTGCTCAGTGGGGAGTCTGCTCCCTCTCCCTCTGCCCCCCCCCATCCCGGCTTGTGCTCTCTCAAGCTCTTGCTCTCAAATGAATAAATAAAATCTTCAAAAACAAAAAAAAAGAATAGGAGAAAATGTTTGCAATTCATATATCTGCTAAGGAATTAATGTCTACAACATATAAGTAACTACAACTCAATAACAAAAAACAACCTAATTCAAAAATGATCGAAAGACTTTAATAGATGTTTTTCCAAAGGAGATACACGAATAGCCAGTAAGTGCATGAGAAAATGTTCAACACTAATCATCAGGGAAATGCAATTAAAACTACAATAAGCTATCACTTCACACCTATTAGAATGGTTATTTTGGGGAGGGGGAAGTGTCAGGGTGCCACTTGGGTGGCTCGGTTGGTTAAGTGACTTCATTCAGTTCAAGGTCATGATCTCAGGGTTCTGGGATCCAGGCCTGTGTCAGGCTCCCCGCTCAGCAGAGAGTCTGCTTGTCCTTTTCCCTCTGACCCTCTACCTGCTCATGCTCTCTCTCTCTCAAACAAATAAAATCTTAAAAAAAAAAAAAAAAGGGTTGGCAAGGATGTGGGGAAATTAGAACCGTTGTGCATTGTTGGTGGGATTGTAAAATGATGCAGTCACTGAGGAAGACAGTACAGTGATTGCTCAAAAAATTAAACAGATATACCATATGATCCAACAATTCTACCCCTAGGTGTATACTCAAAAGCAGAGACTGAAACAAATGTTTTTACACCCATGTTCATTACAGCATTATTTGCAATAGCCAAAAAGTAGAAACAACCCAAATGTCTGACAACAGATGAAAGAATCAACAAAATGCAGGAGGCTCAGTCGTTAAGCGTCTGCCTTCAGCTCAGGTCGTGATCCCGGAGTCCTGGGATCGAGCCCCGCGTCCGGCTCCCTGCTCCGCGGGAAGCCCGCTTCTCCCTCTGCCACTCCCCCTGCTTGTGTTCCCTCTCTGGCTGTCTCTCTCTGTCAAATAAATAAATAAGATCTTAAAAAAAAAAAGGAATCAACAAAATGCATATACATATAATGGAATATCATTCAGCCTTAAAAAGGAATGGAATTCTGGTACATGCTAAAAGAAGGATGAACCTTGATAATCTGCTTAGTGAAGTAAGCCAGACATGAAAATACAAATCTTGTATGATCCTATTTATATGAGGTGACTTAGAGTAGTCAAATGTATGGAGACAGAACAGTGGTTGCTAAGGGCTGGAAGAAGAGGGAAATGGATAGAGTTTCAGTCTGGGATAATGAAAAAGTTCTGGAGATGGATAGTGGTGGTGGTTGCACAACATAAATGTACTTAATACCACTGAACTGTATACTCACAAATGGTTAAAGTGGTAAATTTTATGTATCGTTTACCACAATAAAAAAAAAGTGCCAGGCACCTTGGTGGCTCAGTGGGTTAAGCATCTGACACTTGATTTTGGCTCAGATCATGATAGGGTTGTGGGATTGGTCCCCTTGTCTGACTCCATGCTGGGTGCAGAGCCTGCTTAGGGTTCTCCCCCTGTCCTCCCCCTCTTAAAAAAAAAAGTGTCAGCATGCCTCTCAGTACTCCATGTTTGAGAGATCAGCCAATAATAGGTGATTGTACCCCATTACAAATACTATGAATACAGTTTACCTCAGCATCAAGTTGTCCCCAAGGCCACAATGTTGAGAACCCTCGGATAGATGCTCTGAGGGACAGAGATGGATAGGAGCAAATCCCTACCTCCATGGTACTTACGGTAAGGTTAGAAAACAGCAAACATAGAAAATAAAAGATCATACCATGAACCAGGTAAGTGCCACAGACTTTAAGTGTCACAGAAGATGTTCATCTTTATGTTTTCTATACAAGGTTGTTACCACAGTGTGTTAAACCCAGCTCAGACCCTCCTCTGAAATTGTTTTATTGATCCAAAAATCCTGCTCAAGCCCAGACAGCCATGTTTTCAGGGTGACTCCACCCCAGGCATAGGTGGTCAGACCAAGGGTAGAACAATGATCCAAGATCCAATCCATAGGGTAAGCTGGGCCAATCCATTTATTTCTAAAGATTTTCTACTAAAATTAGACTGAGTCAGATAATAATGGACTCTTGAACTAAAAGGTCAAGAAGGATGGGGCTAGAGCACTAATGGTGTGTCATGTGCAAGCTGGGGAATCTGGTAAGAATGAAGCGAAATGGTAGGTTATACAACCCCAGAGAGAGACCAGCCTCAGAAAATGGCTTCAAAAGTCCTGTCCTCATGAAGTCTAGCTGTCCTTTTTCTGTCCCTGGGTTGCTAACTTGCCAGTGAGATTTTTGTGTTTTTAAAATACCTCCCTCTGCCACCATTACTGTTTGTTTAAGCTAGCTTGAGGGAGCACTCCCTGTAACTAAATGATCCTAGAGAGAAGACATTTGCATTTCCTCTATAAGAATCTCCTGATCATAGATGAAAAGGACTGCTTTGAAGAACTCACTGTCACTGGAGGGTGTTAGATGAGAATTTAATGTTAAATGGAGGAGTTGGAATAGATTAAGTTATTTTCAGACAAATATGGGCCACGGTATAGAGGGTTTGATGTGCCAGCAGTGGTCGTCCATTCAAATCTTAGCTCCACTACTCTGTATATGACTTGGATGATTTACTTAATTACCTGGACCTCCATTTTTCCATGTGGAGAGTGAGAGATGATAATACCTTGCAGAATTATTGGGGAAAATAAATGCATATGAAGTGTGTGCACATAGTAGGGACTCAGCAAATGAGTTTTTATTATTAAAGCATGACTAATATGGCTTGTTCAAATCAAATCATGGTGGTCTTGACCCAATTTGTAGTATATTTTTTGTTAATAGAATTGTTCTCAAGTTTTTCCCCATTTGACCCCTCTTTGTTACTACCTGAATCTTAGCAAATGCCAGGAAGGAGAGAGGAATGGATGAATCAAATAGCATGCAATAGTAAGAGTTAAATTAGACTCTGAGTTACTTGGGAATAGGGAATAGGTTTTATTACATCTTTGTGTCTTCAGTGTCCAGGACAGGGCCTGGAATACAGTAAGCACATATAAGGTAAACTTGAATCAGTTTAATTTAGAAATGCATGGATGACCAAATATTTGAGTCAACTGGTAGCCAGAGGTTTCACACAGTGTCATTCTCTACCCCAGATGGCTCAAGTATCATGGGATTTATTGAGTCATATAGCACAAGCAGCAACATTGCTTGTAGCTCAGTCTTGACCATTCAGAGTCCTTTCTTGCTCTGGGACCCAATCAAAGGCACTAACCCGTATCCACTGATAAATGGGTCATAGCAGTATTTCCAAGTGCAGAATATGCCACCTCCAATACCCAAAGAACCCTACCAAATGTGTTTCCTTCTTGGTTGCAAGAGGTACTTTGTGCAATGGCTTGTTCTTTTCTTTGGAGGGAATGTCCCCAAAAGTTCCAGATCATTGAACCCATAAAAACTTCACCAATGTGGCAGGCCTCTAAATCTTTGTATGATTTCTCCCCCACATTCTGGAGGGCATATGCCTTACCAAGGCATCCAGAGTAATCACCACACACTTCTTATGGTGTCTGATTAACATGATGGTATTGACATACTGGGCCAATATGATGTTCTGCAAGATGTTCAAAAAGTCCAGATCCCTTTAGACTATATTATGGACAGAGAGCATGTGAATTAACATGACAATGGGGCAAGACCATGAATGCTTACTGTTGCCCATCCTGTGTGATCGTCTTTTCAAATGGGTGTGGAAAAGAACACATTTGCCAAATCAATGGCTCATACTATGTACCTGGGCCTCTGTTAATCTCTTCTATTTTTTATTTATCTTTTATTATTTTTTAAAGATTTTATTTATTTATTTATTTGACAGATAGAGACACAGCAAGAGAGGGAACACAGGCAGGGGGAGTGGGAGAGGGAGAAGCAGGCTCCCTGCTGAGCAGGGAGCCCGATGCGGGGCTCGATCCCAGGACCCTGGGATCATGACCTGAGCCGAAGGCAGATGCTTAACGACTGAGCCACCCAGGCGCCCCTGTTAATCTCGTCTAGAAAGGTATCACATCTAGCACAGCAGGTGTAGTTGGAGCCACTACTTGATTAAGTTTGTGTTAGTCTACTTGTTATCTGCCATGATCTACCAGTTCTTGTAGAGGCAGACTACTGAATTAAATGTGAATATGACAGGGACCATCATTCTTGCATTCTTTAAAGGATTGACTCTGTTGATCCCCTAAAATGTGACAGGTTTTTTTTATATATGTTGGTCATTGTCCAGGAGCAGTTTCAAGGGCTTCCACTTGGCCTTTCTTAATATTACTTAGTAGCTCTTATTCTACAGGTCAAGAAACTAATGTGAGGGTTCTTCCACTTCTTTGTATGCCCATTTCAATTATACATTCAGGAACAGGCAAAATTACTGGGTAGGTCCATGCACCTAGTGGTACCACTGTGAGACATACCTGGCCAAAGACTCCATTTATTACCTGATTCACATATGTTCCTATTCCAATAAGAGAACCATGTTAATGCTTTATGTCCCCAGGTATCAGTGTTAACTTGGACCTTGTATTCAACTACCTTAAAAAGATCCGGGTATTTTCCTTACTCTAATATAGAGTTATCTGAAAAATGGCCTTAGTGCCCTTTGGGGATGGGCTGGGGGAGTCACTACCATATTTATTTGCTGTGATTTTGCCGGATCCTTCCTCATGGGATCCTGGTCTCCTTCAGTTGATAGCTTCTGAGTCTGACAACAAGTAAAGATTTTTGACTTTCCAGTAGGACAGCTGATTTCAACCTTCTCATCCACTTTGTTTTAATAATTAAAAAAATTAATTGTGGGGGGTGCCTGGGTGGCTCAGTTGGTTGAGCGGCTGCTTTCAGCTCAGGTCATGATCCTGGAGTCTCAGGATCGAGTCCCACTTTGGGCTCCCTGCTCGGTGGGGAGTCTGCTTCTCCCTCTGACCCCTCCCCGCTTTCATGCGCTCTCTCTCTCATTCTCTCTCTCTAATAAATAAATAAAATCTTAAAAAAAATTAATTGTGGTAAAAAAGCCAACATAAAATTTACCATCTTAATCATGTTTAAATGTACAGTTCAGTAATGTTTAGTCACATTGTTGTGCAAGAGATCTCTAGAACTTTGTCAGCTTGCAAAACTAAAATTCTATACCCATTAAATAACTCCCCATCTACCCATCCCCGCAGCCCCTGGCAACCACAATTCTACTTTCTGTTCCTATGAATCTGACTACTACAGATGCCTCATATAAGTAGAATAATACATTATTTGTTTTTTTGTCTACTTATCCATTCTTGACTTCCTTTAGTTATATATAATAGGCAGTCCCTATACTGGCCCTGAGAAAAACATGTTCTTTGAACTATCTCCAAAATCCATCAGTCAGACCTTCCTGGCTACCTTTTTTTTTTTTTTTAAGATTTTATTTATTTATTTGACAGAGAGAGACAGTGAGAGAGGGAACACAAGCAGGGGGAGTGGCAGAGGGAGAAGCAAGCTTCCTGAGGAGCAGGGAGCCTGATGTAGGGCTCGATCCCGGGACCCTGGGATCATGACCTGAGCCAAAGGCAGACGCTTAACGACTGAGCCACCCAGGCGCCCCCCTGGCTACCATTTTGATGTTAAGTCCACCCTTCCTCTAATGGTTAAGTACTGCCATCTGGCCTATGCTAGTCTGAGATCTTATCCCCATTGCTACTAGGGAGCTCATTTCCCACCGTCAGTCCTGACTTAGAGACAACAGTTGCTATAAGATTCTCAATGATGCTAGTACCTTCCTCATCTAGTGATTCCTTGTTGCTTCAGTAAATGGAGTGTCTTCCAGGCCCTTCCATAAAGCATGATCAACTGGTGGATTTTTCAGTCTTAGATAATAGATTCATTATAGTAGGCCCACTTCTTTGAGCCTTTGGATTCCTTTAATCACAATTTTTCCTGGCAGTTCTGGCATATCTACTTATTTTTTAAAAATATTTTATTTATTTATTTATTTATTTATTTATGTGAGGGAGGGTGAGAGAGCACAAGCGGACTGGGGGGCAGAGGGAGAGGGAGAAGCAGGCTCCCTGCTAAGCAGGGAGCCTGACGTGGGGCTCAATCCCAGGACCCTGGAATCATGACCTGAGCCAAAGGCAGACACTTAACCAACTAAGCCACCCAGGCACCCCTGTCTACTTGATTTAATACAGATTTGGGTTATCACTTTTTTCAAGCTTCAAGGAACCATCCCAGCAGTGTAGAACTATCTCTCGGGGCTTGCAGAGTATTAATTCACTCATAGAAGAGTGCCCTGATATTGCTGAATTCTTCTTTATTCAGCCTTAAATCCCAACCCCATTTATCCAGCTCTCAGGCATACTCTCCTGGTACTTGTCATTATATGTAAGTCAGGTCCTATAGCTACTTTGGGATATAATCTTGCCTAGTTGGGCTATTTGATTCTAGTTATGGATCCATGGCCAGGAAGAGAAATTGGAGCAGATCCTGAGGGGAACTTACATTGTTTTATAAGGTACCTACAAAGTGGGGAGGGATGAGCCTTTATCTTCCTTCCTGAGAGACTGGGTCACTTCTATAGGCCCAGAGTGTCACCAGCTAGACCCCAAGGTCTGACTTTTACCGCTCACCTGCTTCTACCCACAGACCTTTGTCCCACATTTTCCCTTAACCTCTTCTTTCCAGTTCATTTCTTAACTCAAACAAAAGACTGGTATAACATCCCGTGATAGAAACCGAAACTATTCTGCAAGCAGAAGAAGAGCTCTGGTGGCCCGGATCACCCAGACCAGTTTGAGCTAACCCGCCAACTTGCACCTGTGCAGATAAGCCATGGCGTGATCTCTGGAATGACTGACAATTACATTTACCTCATGATAATATTAAAATCTCCACACAAGGAAGAGTATAAACTTCCTTTACATTACATACAATATCTGTACAGGCATGTTTTCTTTTTTTTTTTTTTTTTTTTTGAAAAGATTTTATTTATTCATTCATGAGAGACAGAGGGATAGAGAGAGAGAGAGAAGCAGAGGGAGAAGCAGGCTCCCAAGGAGCAGGGAGCCTGATGCGGGACTCGATCCCAGGACCCTGGGATCATGACCTGAGCCGAAGGCAGACGCTTAACCATCTGAGCCACCCAGGCGCCCTGTACAGGCATGTTTTCTTAAGGCACAAGTGTGATCTTATACTTGCCTCTACACACAGGATAAGGCTTTCCTATTTAAATATTTATCCTGACCCTAAATAAAAGAAACCCATTCACCCTTGCTCAGAGAGTCACGGCCCTGTATCTCCTTATTTGCTGCAAATAAAGTTTCATTTGTATGACAACTCACCTGGTATAGTTTCTATCTGTGACTCACTAAGAAGTGAATTTATGTTAGTTCAATTACAAGAAGATTCAGAGGAATCTTGGGATTCAAATTTCTCAAGTGCATCTACTTAGATATATTTACCTCAAATCTCAGGGTCCTACTTCTTCCCTATCAGGACCCAAATTTTATGAGGAGACTCTCTTACATTGAGAATTCAGCCTTTTCTAAAATTCTCCAATTCGGGGCGCCTGGGTGGCTCAGTTGGTTGGGCGACTGCCTTCGGCTCAGGTCATGATCCTGGAGTCCCGGGATCGAGTCCCGCATCGGGCTCCCTGCTCGGCGGGGAGTCTCCTTCTCCCTCTGACCCTCCTCCCTCTCGTGCTCTCTATCTCTCATTCTCTCTCAAATAAATAAATAAAATCTTTAAAAAAAATAAATAAAATTCTCCAATTCTCACAATTCAGCTTTGTAATTAACTGTCTCTGACCACTGGCTGCAAGAGATGAGGGTCTCTTTATTTTTCTCTCTTTTTTTAAAAAGATTTATTTATTGGGGTGCCTAGGTGGTTCAGTCAGTTAGGTGCCTGCCTTCAGCTCAGGTCATGATCCCAGGGTCCTGGGATCAAGCCCCATGTTGGGCTCTCTGCTCAGGTGGAAGCCTGCTTCTGCCTGCCACTCTGCCTGCTTGTGTTCATGCGTGCTCTCTCTCTCTCTATTGATTTGACAGAGAGAGAGTGGGAGAGGGAGAGAGAATTTTAAGCAGACTCCTCAACAAGCGTAGAGCCCCACACGGGGCTTGAACTCAC
Organism: Callorhinus ursinus; assembly: GCF_003265705.2. Classification (NCBI taxonomy): domain Eukaryota; kingdom Metazoa; phylum Chordata; class Mammalia; order Carnivora; family Otariidae; genus Callorhinus; species Callorhinus ursinus. Next base: position 60,247,709 of record NW_027397071.1, on the reverse strand, counting down.
GACCCTGAGATCACGACCCTGACATCAACACCTGAGCCAAAACCAAGAGTCAGACACTTAACCAGCTGCACCACCCAGGTGCCCTAAGAGATGAGGGTCTCTTTAAATACTAACAGCGAGGTCCTTTGCTTTGTTGATTAACAGATCTCAGCCTGTCATTTTCTTTCATCAGTTAATCAATGGCTCTTAGCAACAGTCATCCACTTCCACAATCCTTATAGTTGTTATTTCCCATATATCTTTCAAATGCTTGAGACATTGCACCTATTACACTGTGCATTCCCTCCCTTCTAGCTGTATCACACCCCAAGTCATTACAGGTGAAAGACTGCAATTACCTCTACATTATGTCAGGGAATCTCATACCCCATGTACTACAGTCTTTTTGTGATCCAAATCCAGAACACTATCATTAGGATCTGCTTTCTAGGAGCACTCTTGGCAACAGATATCTTAGGTTAGGTTCCCTAAAAGCAGAGCCTAAAATAGGGATTCTGGTTCAAGTGATTTATTGAAGGACTTGCTCAAACGAGGAGAGAGAAGCAACATAGGAAAGGGGAGAAAAACTAAGGAACAATGTAGATTTGAAGATCAACTTCAATCTAATCCCACAGGGAAACTCTGAAACAAGAACTGTGCCCCCAAATTAATCTCTTCAGACATGGGACTATGTCAGACAGCCATTGACAATTCTCCCCACTTCCCTCACCCCCAAGAGAGATGGCTCTTGTTTGGTTGAGGACAAGTTTCCAAGAAGGGGAAAAACTGAGTTGTTAACAGCCAACACTGGCAGTTACTGGAGAATGGATGCATCAACTGGTAAAAAGGATTTGAATGTGCCACCTTCAAAAAAAAAAATATATTTTCTTAGACTTTGGAGATCTACATATATATAACAGTCATGTTATCTTCAAATAATAATATATGCTTACAATCCCTTATCCACAAATCCAAAATCCCAACTAAATTCAAGATGGTTTGAGGGGTGCCTGGGTGGCTCAGCTGGTTAAGCATCTGCCTTCGGCTCAAGTCATGATCCCAGGATGCTGGGATTGAGTCCTGCATCAGGCTCCCTGCTTGGCAGGGAGTCTGCTTCTCCCTCGCCTCCCCACTTGTGTGCACGCTCTTTCTCTCTCTCTTTCTCGCAAAATAAATACAATTTTTGAAAAATACCAAGATGGGTTAAAAAAAGTATATTTTTAATAAATTTGGTACAAGCTGCAGAAACATAAAAATTGGTTATAGGGTACTGCCTCAGACTCACATGGGGTCTTACTCGTATGACCAGTGTCCTATGTTACATTAAATCCAAAAAAATTCCTAATTCTGAAATAAATCTGGCTCTGAGCATTTTGGATAAAAAATTATGGACCTATAGCTACCACTCGTCAATGTGTAAACCATACACATGTCAAAAGTAATCCTTAACAAGCCTGAAACAGGGATTTGCTTTCCCCATTTTTCACATGAAGGGTCAGAGGCACAGAAAGGTTAACCAACCTCAGTAATTAACTTACTCAAAGTCACAAACTAATGAATGGAAAACTCAGATCTGTGAGACTTCAAAGGCTGGTTCTTCCCATTACACCATGCTGTGTCTGCTAGTGAAATCATTTCTTGTTTATGTAATGATATGAGCTCTTAGTAATGTGATGTTTTGCAAAGAGCCCTGTGACTTCTAGGACCTCTATTACATGAACATATTTGAAAATCCCCACGTTTGATCACTTTCATGATCTTTTCTACCCCCTGGAATTCTGTGTGATTCTGTAACTTCTAAGCCCACTGCCACTGGTGGATTACTACCATTGTTATTTAACATTTACGGAAGGTCAGTGCTTTAGCTTTGCACAAGAATGACAGCTTTCTATTTTACTCATTAGCATTTATTCCTCTCACAGAATAATTTTCATGGGATTTAGAGAGGACTGCTTATAAGTATAACATGGCCAAGTAAAATGAAAAAGCATCCAGGAATTAGACATAAATTCAAATCCGGTTTTTGCTACTTCATTCATTCAATGACTTACAAAGGAACTAGGTCACTATGAGGCACAGGGGGAAAATTGATCCTTAAGATGCCAGACTTCTATTTTACTGTCAGGTTTCTATTATGACTGAATACCACGTATTGGATTTTAATATGTCTCCCTAATTTTTGCAAAATGTATACCATGTAATAAAAGAAATTGAAGTTCCTTTCTGCAGATAGCAAAAAATGTTTGTGAAAGTGTGACATTTGTTTTACAAAATGAGTATAAGAACATTCATACCTCATGTATCTTTGTGGAATGACTGGCCGCCAAGGTCAGGTTATCTTGATGATGACTGAATCCAGAGAGCCAGAATCTAGGCCATTGATAAACTTCCCAATGTTCATTTTGTCTAATTAGACCTTCTAGTGGTATTGGGATATCTTGCCCACTCCCACCTCCTAGAACAAATGGGACAGCAAATAGGACACAGAGGTGGCTCTGTGTTACACGGCTTCCTCAAGAAAACTCTCTGCTATCTGCCCAGGCACTAGTTGCGGGCACCAGGGACTACCCAGCCCTGACCTTCATGAAGGGTACAAGAGGATTGTTACCTTGCCCCTTGTGTTATTTTGTCTCTTATCTGCCTTTTCTTCTTTCCTCAGGGCTTGAGGGATGTTTTGGGGTGGTGGTAATAAAGCAGAACAATGAAACTCATTTGGCAGTTGCTTGTGAGAGTCATTTCCTTAACCTTATTGCCTGAGCCTAATAAAATAGAACTAAAATCTAAGGATGTGAACTTTTCCACAGCTTTGATTGTGCCCTATCCCCCAGAACATGATCCAGTGATTACTTCGAATTTACTAAACTACATAGTTACTTTTTTTTTAAGATTTTTTTTTTGAGAGAGGGAGAATGAGAGAGAGAGAGAGAGAGCACACGAGAGGGGGGAGGGTCGGAGGGAGAAGCAGACTCCCTGCTGAGCGGGGAGCCCGATGCGGGACTCGATTCCGGGACTCCAGGATCATGACCTGAGCCGAAGGCAGTCGCTCAACCGACTGAGCCACCCAGGCGCCCCTACATAGTTACTTTTTATAATGACTTTGTTTTTTGTTTTTAAAGATTTTATTTATTTATTCATGAGAGACAGAGGGGGAGAGAGAGAGAGAAGCAGAGGGAGAAGCAGGCTCCCAAGGAGCAGGGAGCCTGATGTGGGACTCGATCCCAGGACCCTGGGATCATGACTTGAGCCGAAGGCAGATACTCAACCATCTGAGCCACCCAGGCGCCCTGGGTTTGTTTAATGAATTAGAATTTAATTTTGATTTATTTTAGCTTTCAAGTTTGCATATACAGATCTACAGGCACTTTAAAAGTCCTGTTTTGAAGGCAAAATTTGAAGTGGCACTGAGTTGGAGGCTTGCAAGTCACATTCTCATGGCCACCACAGGAAGGTAATCAGAAAAATATTTTGCAGTGCATACATACATGGGCAGCCATCGGCTTTACTTTTTTTTTTTTTAATCATCATCTAAGGTGAGATCAGATAGGTTTACACCCATCATTCTATTTGATTCCAACAACAACCTTGAGAAAGGTCCTACTATCCCTATTTTATCAGTGAGGAAAATATGGATCAGAGAGATTGAGTAACTTGTCCAAAATCACAGAGCTTGCAGGTGTCTTAGCTGGAATATAAACACAAATAGGTTTGTCTAACTCCAAAAGCCAATGTGACAGGTATTGTGTTTGGGCCTGAGCTAATGAATAAGATAAACAGTACAATCCGCAGGGAGTTTACAGTACTGATAATCCTCCCAGGAATCATGTTCCTCCTTTGCCCCCAGCCTTGAAAACTACCATTTTTTTAAAGATTATTTATTTATTTATTCGAGAGAGAGAGAATGAGAGATAGAGAGCATGAGAGGGAAGAGGGTCAGAGGGCGAAGCAGACTCCCTGCCGAGCTGGGAGTCCAATGCGGGACTCGATTCCGGGACTCCAGGATCATGACCTGAGCCAAAGGCAGTCGCTCAACCAACTGAGCCACCCAGGCGCCCTGAAAACTACCATTTAATGATTGCTTCTCTGTGCTCATTACTATGCTAGGTGCCTTATAGACATTATGTCACCTAGTCCTCAACAGCTTCCCTATTGAATGGATATTACTAGCCCTCTTTTACATACGAAGAAACTGGAGTTTAGAAAAAGTATAGTTATAAAGTACAGCTAATCATTATCGAGCTCTATGTATAAAGTATAGCTCGTATTTCTTGAGTTCTCACAACAATTGTATGAAGTAAGTGCTCTTATTCTTTCCATTTTATAGATGAGGAAGCTGAACCACCACTGATTTAGCAGCCTTCTCAAGGAAACACAGCTAAGTGAGTGGGAGAGTCAAAGCTTATCTAGAATGGCTGCCCATCCTTCCTTCCAGAGATGGACAGAGAGATCTTGGCTCGGAATGTATACACTTCCTATCTGGGGAAAGGTAGGAAAGATCTTGACTTCACTTGGGTGGAATGTTAACAAGCAGCTGAGAAGAGAGGAAGGTAAGACTTTTTATTTCTCCACCTGTCTCTCTCTTTAGGGTTGCTCTTCAAACCAGGTTTGACAGATTTTTTTTTTCCTCAGAAAGCCCTAACCATGCAGAAAAGTGAAAATATTTGTGGAGAGTTGTTTTTTTGACCTAAGGGACATCAGTGGGACAATGAGTGAAAGTTATGTAAGGACTATATATTAGACAAAAATATTTAACAAATGTTAAATTTCCTGAAATTGAGAAGTGTATTATATTTGAAAATGTCCTTTTTCTTAGGAGATAAATGCTGAAGTTATTTATGGGTAAAGGGTCATGAGACTGCAACTTGTTCTCAAATGGTTCAGCAAATAATAATAATATGACCAGCCTAAAATAAAAAATACAAGAAATAACAAGTGTTGGTGAGAATGTGGAGAAAAAAGAACACAGTCCTTACATAACACTTTAAGGAAGGTATCATTATCCTCTTTGTATAAAGAAGAGACTAGCTCAAAGATATAAAGGGGCTTGCTTAGTCACATAGCTAGTAGGTTAAGAGAGCCTGCTTTTCAAACCCAGGTATGTCTAATGCCAAAGTCATTATACTTGTTTTTCCACATGATGTCCTCAGGGGCAGAAACTACTTGTGATTTTTCTTTTTCTTTTCCCAGGGCCTACATTGTGCCTGGTGAGTAGTAGGCACTACATAAATATTTCTTCGCTGAAAAATTGCTAGTGCATACCATGTTAGCTCATACTTCCATGTTTTCTTTATTTTCCCACCTGACATGCCCTGCCTTCTTTTGCCTATTTAAACTCTACCTACCTTTGAAATGCTTTGAAAGGCTCCCCTGTGGAGTCTCCCTGACTGTTGCAGCTTATTCTGATCTCTTTCCCTCCATTTGAATAATGCCAGCCCACACAGTTTAGCACTGGATTACGTTCTGTTCTATATTGGGCTTGTCTTGTCTTATTCATGGTTAGCTTCTCAGGACAAGGACAGGGTCTCCTCTTTGGAATGCCTCAGAGCACAGAACATAGACCTAATCACATGGCTCATTGATTGGAAGGCTTCTTTCCTCTAGAGCCAAATAACACTGGGAGGTTACATTCAATTCTATACACTTCTGAGAGTAGCAGTCAAAATCCTTCTCTCTGATTAAGAGTCCTCCCTCATTGAGGGGTGCCTGGCTGGCTCAGTAAGTAGAGCATGTGACTCTTGATCTTGGGGATGTGAGTTCAAGCCCCATGTTATGCGTAGAAATTACTTGAAAATAAAATCTTAAATAAAAAAATAAAAGAGTCCTCCCTCAGTGAACAGCAAACAGTGATTGTCGCTGAGGCACAATAAATTCACCATTAATATAGGAGAAGGGCTGAAAACAGAGATGAAAACTAACCACATCAAGATTCCACCAATATAACTCCAAGTTCTACATTCAGTCCTAGAATGCTTCAATGGCAACTCTAGATTGTTCTACTGGAATCCCCAAGTTCTAGTCTGTGAACCCCGGATTCTAATATTGGACCTCCAGGCTTGAGAATACCTGAGTCTACTACTGGAAGTCCTTATTCTACCATCATTCTACCGGTACAGATTCTACTCTAGGAACCTAATAATTTATGTTCGAAATTCCAGGTTGTATTCTTTGAGTCCCATATTCTCCCATTCAGCAAACAAATTCCTCTATTACAACCCGAGATGCTGCTTTTGGAATTGTAACTTCTTTTTAGCAACTCCAGATTCTATTCCCTAAATTCCAGATTCTAATATCCTAATAATCACATATTCTATTGTCAAGGCTCAAGATTCTAATCTTGAATCTAATCTTGAGTCTAATTGGAACTCCAGGTTCTATTTCTGGAATCACATATCTCACTTTTGGAACAAAATGTTGCACTCTTTGAACTCAAGATCTTAATACTGGACATTACATTCTGCTATTACAATTTTTTTTTAAAGATTTTATTTATTTCTTTAACTGACACAGAGAGAAAGACAGTGAGAGAGGGAACACAAGCAAGAGGGTCAGAGGGAGAAGCAGGCTTCCCGCCGAGCAGAGAGCCGATGCGGGGCTCGATCCCAGGACCCTGAGATCATGACCTGAGCTGAAGGCAGTCGCTTAACAAACTGAGCCACCCAGGCGCCCCTCTGCTATTACAATTTAAGATTTCATTACTGGAATCCCAGTTTCCAGTCTTGGAACTCAAGAATCTACTTTAACAATTCTAGATTCTACTAGTAAAACCCCAAGACTTTGTCTCCCCTGAAGGTTCTACTATTAAAACTCAAGGTTTGGGCGCCTGGGTGGCTCAGTTTGTTAAGCATCTGCCTTCGGCTCAGGTCATGATCCCAGAGTCCTGGGATCGAGTCCCACATTGGGCTCCCTGCTCAGTGGGGAGTCTGCTTTTCCCTCAACCCCTCCTCATTCCCCTCCCTCCACCCTGCTCCTGCTCTCTCCCTCTCTCACAAAAATAAATAAAATCTTAAAACACAAAAACAAAAACAAAAACAACTCAAGGTTTTGGGACCCAGGTGGCTCAGTTGGTTAAGTGTCTGCCTTAGCCTCAGGTCCTGATCCCAGAGTCCTGGGATCGAGTCCCGAACCAGGCTCCTTGCTCACCGTGGAGTCTGCTTCTACCTCTGCCTGCCGCTTCCCCTCTCCCACTGCTTGTGTGCTTGCTCTCTCTCTCTGACAAATAAATAAAATCTTTAAAAAATAAATAAAATAAAATAAAACCCAAGGTTTCATTCTCAGAAACTAAAATTCTACTATAGTAACTTACACTTTAGTCTCAGAAATACAGATTCTATTATTGGGATTAGACCTGAAGGTTCAGAGTTGAGGCTGAAGTTCTGGTAGCAGAATTTTGGACTCCCATTATTGAGACTAAATCAAGATCCTTCATTTGGAACTCTAATAACAGAAATGAATAATTTATGTTTGGAACTCCAGATTCTATCATGTAAGTCCCTCATTCTATCATTGGACACAAAGATTATTCAAGACGCTGCTACTGGAATCCAGAGTAGAGCAATTCCAGGTTCTATTTGTTAAACCTCAAGCTTTACTAATGCAATTCAAAGCTGTAGACTCTAGTATCTAGAGGTACTTATCATAGTGGTTAAAAGCATGAGCTCTAGAAGCACACAGCTTATGATCAGATACTATCTCTGTGTTTCCCAGGCATGTGACTTTTGGAAAGTTATTTAACCTCTCTGTGCCTCAGTTTCTCATTTGTAAAATAGGAAGAGTAATAATAGAATTCACCTGGCAGATTTTTTTTGTGAGCATTAAATGCAATAATAATAACAATAATAATAATAATACATGTAAAGCACTTAGAATAATGCTTGGCACATAGTAAGCACTTGATAAATGTTAGCCATTAGCATTATCACTGATTCTAATAGTAATCTAGTAAGCTAGATTCCAATTACAAAATTCATAATTTAATATTGCACCTCAAGGTTCCATTACACCACCTCAGGAGTCTCTACTGAAATTCAAGATGTGCTATCTGAATCCCATATTTTATACTTGTATTTCAAGCTAAGCCTTCAAACTTCAGTACTGTATTATTGGAACTTGAAGTTCCAATCCCAAAATCCAAGATTCTAATAATGTAATTCCATGTTCTAATCTTGTAACTCCAGTTTCTAGTTCAGGAACTCTAGGTTCTCTCTCTGAAACTGAAATTCTATTGGACCTCTAGATTTTACTCTCATAAACTGACATTCTACTATTAGAACTCTAGGCTCCAAATTCAGAGCCTGAGATTTGGATACTGAACTCCAATATCTACTCCTGAAACTTCAGGTTCCATTCTCTGAACCTGAGCATTCTATCAATAGAACTCAGCTGCTACTTGGAATCCAAAATTCTGCTACTGAAAGTATAGGCTGTACTCTTTGAACTTGAATCCTATAATTAGATTCCTTTTTTTTTCCTTTTCTTTTCTGTTCTGTTTTTTAGAGAGGGAGAGAGATGAGGAGTGTGGAGGGGGAGAGGGAGAGAGAGAACCTTAAGCAGGCTCCACGCCCAGTGCGAAGCCCGATACTGGGCTCGAACTCACAGCCTGAATCGAAATCAAGAGTCGGGCGCTTAACAGACTGAGCTACCCAGGCACCCTTATAATTAGATTCCTAAATCACAACCAGGAATTTTATTTTAGGAATTTCAATAATGGCAACTCAAGATCTATATTTATTTATTTTTAAAGATTTTATTAATTTTTTTGACAGAAAGAGAAACAGTGAGAGAGGGAACACAAGCAGGGGGAGTGGGAGAGGGAGAAGCAGGCTTTGCACTGAGCAGGGAGCCCCATGCAGGGCTCCATCCCAGGACCGTGGGATCATGACCTGAGCCAAAGGCAGATGCTTAATGACTGAGCCACCCAGGCGCCCCTCAAGATCTATATTTAGAACACCAAGTTCTAATCTGTGACTTTTATATTTTATTTTTGACCTCCAAGTTCTATCAATGTCTGAGATTCTAATACTAAATTACAGTGTCAAACTTGGAATGGCAGATTTTACTATTTTACTCCAGATTTCATATAACCCCAGATTTGACTCTCCGTTTTCTAGTTTCTATCAGAGGATGCAGAGAAAGGTTTCTTGAGAATTTCCCAGGCATTACTACTTAATTATACATTGTCTGAATCATACTCTCATATTCCTAAGATAACAAATTCCTTGATGAATGGAGTCCTCCGGCAATGGCTACAGTAATGGGGAACCAGCTTGGCCCATGACAAAATTATTACGTTAATGAAACTTCTTTTAGTTCCCCTTCCTTTCCCCTACCTACTGTCTCAATTTTGAGGCTCTTCTTCAGGTCCCCAGTTCCCTTATGCACTCTCAACACGTCCATCCAATACACTTAGGTCAAGTAAGTGGCTCTCAAGAATATATATATACATATATATATAAGATTTTATTTATTTATTTGACAGAGAGAGACACAGAGAAAGAAAGAACACAAGCAGGGGGAGTGGGAGAGGGAGAAGCAGACTTCTTGCCGAGGTTGTGGGGCTTGACCCCAGGACCCTGGAATCATGACCTGAGCCAAAGGCAGACGCTTAATGACTGAGCCACCCAGGCACTCCTCAAGAATGTATTTGAAACTTTTTATAATAAAGTGTAAATGAATCAAAATATTTCATACATTCCCTTTCTCCTCTCCTCCATTTATTTATTTTTTAAAATTTATTTATTTATTTTAGAGAGAGAAAGCATACACATGAGTGTGGGGGGGGGGAGGAGCAGAGGGAGAGGGACAAACAGACTCATTGCTGAGCGCAGAGCCTGAGATCATGTCCTGAGTCAAAACCAAGAATTGGAGGCTTAATGGAATAAGCCACCCAGGTGCCCCTCTCCTCCATTTAAATATTTAAAATTTAAAGCCTCAGCCAGAGTTGAAGCTCCTAATGTGACATTTCACATACTTTCAAGAAATAAGAGTGGTAATTTGGAAAGAAAATCACAGGGCCTCTGGAGGACCCTTGAAATCACCTTACCTGGTTGATTGGTATTATGTTCCAAAAAGAGTCTGGGATTTGGAAAAGTTCCCTCATTTCCCTTCCCACTTGTAAAATAGGAATAAAAATTTATGTGGATAATATGTATAGAAGAGCTATGTGAATATTATGCAATTATGCAATATTGGTTATTGTTATTACCCCTCTCCCTCACTCTCTTCTAAAGAGCACTTCTCTAGCTGCCTTGACCATGACTGCTGTGCCATGTGTTGGACATGGCTTGAATTACACTGCTATTTTTCTCCTAAGCAATGTCCAACAATCACTTTAGATTTTCTCTGGCATACTTGAAGACCTATTAGAAAACCCCCTTGACTGGTTTCACTGAATTTATAAAAAATTATTTGCGATTAGTGAGTTCAACAATTACCTACTGAACATTTGCCAAGTGGAAAGGGCCAAGAAAATAAAGATGGAGAAGTCTTAATGCCTAGAGTTGAGGGGATGAGGGATATGCCAGTATGTTAGGGAAGACTTCACAGATCAGGTGATCTCCTACCTTGTGAAAGGAGTATAATTTTGAGAGGGGAGTAAGAGCACTCCAGGCAAAGAAAACAATATGAACAAAGGCAGAGAACTGTAAAAGTGCTTTAGAGAGGGGTGCCTAGCTGGTTTAGTTGGAAGAGCATGTGACTCTTAATCTTGAGGTTGTGGGCTCCAGCCCCACGTTGGGAGTAGAGATTACTTAAATAAAAAAACCTTATTTTTTTAAAAAAATTAAAGATTTTATTTATTCATTTGAGAGAGAGAGAGCACGAGCAGAGGAGAGAGGCAGAGGGAGAGAGAGAAGCAGACTCCCTACTGAGCAGGAAGCCTGACACAGGCTTGATCCCTGGACCCTGAGATCATGACCTGCACTGAAGGAAGACACTTAACTGAGTTGGGCCACCCAGGCACCCCTAAACTTAAATAAATGAAGAAAGAAAGAAAGAAAGAAAGAAAGAAAGAAAGAAAGAAAGAAAGAAAGAAAGAAAAAGAAAGAAAGAAAGAAAGAAAGAAAGAAAGAAAGAAAGAAAGAAAGAAAGAAAGAAAGATTTTTTCTCTTCTGAAAATAAAAGTGCCCACCTCACTGGATTCTTGTCAGAATTAAGTAAATCTGTCAAATTCTTATACAGTAGCCGGCACTTAATAACTGCAATAATTAGTTGTTAACATAAGCTACTATTATTTAATCTATAAGGTACAAAGTGTTATCCCAGTACTATAGAGAAAGAAAAAGGTTAAGTGGCTAAGGTGTGATGCAAAATCTTATGATTGACTGATTGACTGATTGATTTTTAACTACATCAGAGGCTCCAGATTGCAAAAGCAAGTTGGGACCAGAGTGTTAAGAACTCTAACTGACAGTATAGAGTTCGGGCTTTATACCATATAGGTTATGAGGAGCCACAGAAGATTTTTCAGCAGGAGAGAGTTTTTATTTTTTTTTATTTTTATTTTTATTTTTATTTTTTTTTAAATTTTATTTATTTATTTGAGAGAGAGAGAATGAGAGATAGAGAACACGAGAAGGAAGAGGGTCAGAGGGAGAAGCAGACTCCCTGCTGAGCAGGGAGGCCGATGTGGGACTCGATCCCGGGACTCCAGGATCATGACCTGAGCCGAAGGCAGTCGCTCAACCAACTGAGCCACCCAGGCGCCCCAGCAGGAGAGAGTTTTTAATCAGATTTCTATTTCAGAGAGAATTCAGAACCTTCTGAGTGGATTCACTGGACTTAAAAGCAACAGTTGTAATTCTAATGATAATAAAAATGTATTGAGCTCTAATTATGTATTAGGCATGTGGAAGGAGGAAAAACTACACTGCATTTTGTTTTTAGAAAATAAACTGTTACAACTAATGAATCATTGAACACTTAATCAAAAACTAATGATGTACTATAGGTTGACCAACTGAATTTCAATTAAAAAGAGAGAAGAAAAAAAGAAAATTTTAAAAATAAAAAATGATGTTTATTTACAACCTAACCTTATCTAGGAAGGATTAAAGATAACTTGCAAAACTATATATGATTCAACAAGATTTTTTAAAAGCAAGGGAAGGATTAAAAAGAAAATGAGGGGCGCCTGGGTGGCTCAGTTGGTTAAGCAACTGCCTTCGGCTCAGGTCATGATCCTGGAGTCCCGGGATCGAGTCCCACATCGGGCTCCCTGCTCAGCAGGGAGTCTGCTTCTCCCTCTGACCCTCCTCCCTCTCGTGCTCTCTATCTCTCATTCTCTCTCCCTCAATTAAACAAATAAAATCTTTAAAAAAAAAAAAAAAGAAAATGAATGTGGAGAAAGTAAGCCAGAACTAAAGTGAGTATTCACAGAGGGCCTGGCTGACTGAGTTGGTAGAGCATGCAACTTTTGATCACAAGGCTGCGAGTTCAAGCCCCAGGTTGGGTGTGGAGCCCATTAAAAAATAATAATAAATAAAGTGAGTTTTCACATTCAAAAAAAAAAAAGAAAGAAAATAAACTGTTAGACGGCATTACCCTAATTAAAAAAAAAAAACCTCATAGAAAGAAAACAGAAGGTTGGCTCTCTTAATACTCTATTTTTTTAAAAGATTTTATTTATTTATTTGACAGAGAGAGACACAGAGAGAGAGGGAACACAAGCAGAGGGAGTGGGAGAGGAAGAAGCAGGCTTCCCGCAGAGCAGGGAGCCCGATGTGGGGCTCGATCCCAGGACCCTGCCTTTGAGAGCCAAAGGCAGATGCTTAACGACTGAGCCACCCAGGCGCCCCAATACTCTTTTTTTTTTTAAGATTTTTATTTTTATTTATTCATGAGAGACAGAGAGAGAGAGAGGCAGAGGGAGAAGCAGGCTCCCAAGGAGCAGGGAGCCCGATTCTGGACTTGATCCCAGGACCCTGGGATCATGACCTGAGCTGAAGGCAGATGCTTAACCATCTGAGCCACCCAGGTGCCCCCCAATACTCTATTTTTAATGTGATTTTGTCCCCCTTACGTGAAAAGGAGATTATATGCTTTCCTTCTTTTTTTTTTTTTTTTTTTAAGATTTTTATTTATTTGATAGAGAAAGAGAAAGCACAAGCAGGGGGAATGGGAGAGGGAGAAGCAGGCTCCCTGCCAAGCATGGAGCCAGATGCAGGGCTCAATCCCAGGACCCCAGGATCATGACCTGAGTTGAAGACAGACGCTCAACTGACTGAGCCACCAAGGTGCCCCAATATGCTTTTCTTCTACAGGTATTTTACAGACATTATCTCTAATCTTCACAGCATGCAGGGCCTGGGGATCCATGAATGAAGGGGTAACCTGCCCAAAGTCACAGAGCTGGTAAAATGGCAGAGTCAAGTTTAAACTCAGGCTTATTTACTCCAATGCTCTTGCTCTTTCACCAACAGCTCACTTCCTTCCGGTGGATAGAGAAGACATTTTAAGGCAGGAAAATGCCTCCTTAGAATTATACTCAGTGTATGAGTATGAAGACCAAGGGTGGGGGCTGAGGCTCCTTCGCTGAATACAGAGAAGAAAAAGAATCTGAATCCTGGAAGCTTCCAGTCATCAGCTGAGACTCTAGGGGAGCAATGAGGGGGATGGGAAGCAGAAAGGGCCAGCAGTTGATGATAAGGCTTCACTTCACCTGGTAACCATGAGCTCTGGTGAACCTACACTGTGCCAGGAACCTGGAGTTGGGGGAACTAAGTTCTGATTCCATTAGATCAGATCTAGCAGGACTCTCAGAAATTAAGTCCAGTATCCTCATTATACAGATTAGGAAACAGGCCCAGAGAAGAGCAATGATTTGCCCAAGCGTCACACAGCAGTGAGAGGCAGAATTTAGCACCCTTGCCTTATTTGTATTTACTTCTCTTTAATTCATGCCCAAATGAAGGTAACTGATAGAAGATGCTTTCCCAGAAGCATGCTCTTAGGGAAAGGGAATACCTGGAGAAGAAGGGAATAGAGAGGGAGGAATAGGAGCCTAGAATCTTAGGGAAAATTCTGGCCCCTTCTCCAGCATTCTCAGGAGTAGGCTATGTTTGGGGATTTAAGAGGCTGTAATGTGGGAAGATAGTGACTCTTGTGTTTCTAGCAGGGACCTCTTAGGAGCAGAAGTGAGATTTGCCTTCTTTCCTCTACTCAAAAGCACACTTTCCCTACCTGGAATTCATTTGGTACAGAATATCCCAATGTAAAAGGATCTTTGGGCCTATCAAAGAGATGGCAGAGCTTGGTTTTGTGGGAACTGTGGGCTGGAAGTCAGAAGACCCAGTTCTAGCCCCAACTCTGCTACTCTCATTCTAAGTGACCCTAGCAAGCTTTTCCCCATTTCTGAACTTTAGTTTTTAGTTTTCTCACTTGTGTCCTGCTGTCTGTAAGGAGCCTTTCAAACTCTATCAATCTACAGTTTTATCTTTCTGGAGCCTAAATTGTTCATGTTGTACAGCAATAGGAAGTCCCACACTGACTGGAATCTAGGGGTCCCGACAGCCTGATCTTGTGTTAAGTCACAAACACAGTTCTTTAGTTGATGTAATCTTTTTTTTTTTTTACTTTCTTTTTTTTTTTTTAAAGATTTTATTTATTTATTAGAGAGAGAGAATGAGAGATAGAGAGCATGAGAGGGAAGAGGGTCAGAGGGAGAAGCAGACTCCCCGCCGAGCAGGGAGCCCGATGTGGGACTCGATCCCGGGACTCCAGGATCATGACCTGAGCCGAAGGCAGTCGCTCAACCAACTGAGCCACCCAGGCACCCTAGTTGATGTAATCTTGTTTAACCACAGAAGTTCCCTAGCTAGGCTGACCTGTTTCTTGTGAAAAAGACTGCAATCTTTTAGACAGAGGCTTTATCATGCTAATCATCCTGACACCTACTCTGGGTTCAGAATATCCATTTCTTTACTTGGCAGATAAGATGATACTTTTTTTTTTAAGCATTTAAAAAAAATTCTTTTTAAGTAAACTCTACCCCAACGTGGGGCTCAAAACTCATGTCCCCAAGATTAAGAGTTGCATACTCTACCAACTGAGCCAGCCAGGCACCCCAAGATGATCATTGTTAAACAGAGGGAAGCATGATATGGAAGCTGAACCTCTCTGAATTTCAACTTCCTCATCTATAAAGTAAAAAATCTGTGAAACACACAACTGGGTTGTTGTGAGGCTTAAATAAGAAAATATATTTGACAGTATCTGGCACATACTTCAAATTTATCTACTCAAAGTTGTCCTTCTCCACTGCTATTACCTGAGACCTTATCCAAGCCGCCATCTTGCTTGGATTTCTGAAAAAGTTTCAAATCCTATATCTACAATTCCATTGCCTCTCAGCAGCCAGTGATATTTTATTTTTTTAAGGATTTTATTTATTTATTTGAGAGAGAGCACAAGTAGGCAGAGTGGCAGGCAGAGGGAGAGGAAGAAGCAGGCTTCCCGCTGAGCAGGGAGCCCGACACAGGGCTCGATCCCAGGACCCCGGGATCATGACCTGAGCCAAAGGCAGACTCTTAACCAACTGAGCCACCCAGGTGCCCCAAGCCAGTGATATTTTAAACATAAATTGAATTACATCCCTCCCTGATTGAAAACCCTCCAAGGCTTCCCATTTTTCTTGAGAAAAGAATCCCAAATCTTTATCACGGGCTACCAGCCCTTTGTGACCTGATTTTTTGCCTGCTCTCTTGGGTCTCATTTCTTGATGCTCACTCCTTACTCACGTCACTCCAGCCACACTGGCTGACTCTCAGTTCCCCAGGTGCTTTTTCATATCAGGCCATTCCACATGCTGTCTCCTGGCTAACTGGGACTTGGCCTTCAGATCCCAACTTACAAGTCACTTCCTCAAAAAGAGCTTCCTAAACCCTCCTGAATAATTGTTTCTCAATGATCTCCCTGCTACCGTTATGATCTCCCCTGATGATCTCATAATATTAAAAAGCTTAAGAGTATGATCTTTGGAAGCTGAAATCTGGGTTCAGATCCTTGCTCTGAGACTTCTGCTATGTGATCTAGGACCCATTCCTTAAACTTTCTGAACCTCGGGTTCTTAGTAAATGGAGAAGTTAGCATAAACCTCAAAAGACTGTTATGAGGATTAAATGAGAATGCAAAGGAAGCACTTAGTGCAATGAGCAATAAATGCTCATAAATTGTAGCTATTTATTATTATTGATAACTGTCACTAATAATAATTCTGTGAAAGCTTCTAGGCCTGTGCTATAGTACCTGGAAGACAACTACAATTTGTGTCAGTATTCCTAGGTTTCAGTCCTGAAATTGACTCCATGAACTTGGGCACCCTTTGTCTTTGAGCCTCATTTCTTCATCTATAAAATAGGTTTATTAACCCCTACCCTACTCACTCTAAAGGGCTATTATGGGGCTCAAACAGGACAGTACATGTACCAAGGGTTGTATGCAAAAGTAAAGGTCTGTTATTATTAATAATCTTTGGCTCACCTCACAAACATACGCTGAGTAAATAAGATAACACTGAAGTGATGTTCTAAGTGACTGAGGCCAAGGGGAGAGCTTTGGTCTGGAGGCCAAGTTTGAACCTGATCCTTTCTCTTGGGGCCAGGCCTGTTAAATCCCTTACTTGAGGGAAGCCGACTGTCTCCCTAATCTCTTCAATGCTTCAGGGTGTAAGGAGAGGAGAGAAAAGTCCAAAAGTAAGACATGGCTTGTTTACCTGCCCTATTGCTGTCTGCCCAGATGGGGAGAGGGACTTAGTCTCTTCCTGTGTAATGATTCTCCTGACTCCTGCCCGGTACACAGCATTGTTAGAACCCTGGAGAGAAGGGCTTACTAGCTAAATGAGTGACAACGGTTTCACATATCTTCACTGCCCATCCCCACTCTGGCATGTCACAGAAAACATATTTTCCTAGATACTCAGGTAGGTGGGTTAAAATGTAAAAGAACAACACATGATTCAAATGTTGATCATCCATCCACTCACTTGTTTGTGACCTAGGGCAGGTCCTGGGTTTCACACCCTCATCATGTAAAATGGTAGGAGATGCTGGATTCTAGGATCATTAATGTTCCTGGCTGGGAGGATGGTAGATGTTTAATTAGATAAGAAGTAAATAAATAAACTTAACAAGTAATTAAAGAATATGTAATTACTGGCTCTCAAGAGTATAGTTCTGACATGAAGGTTAATATTTTGTTTTTGAGTAAGAAGAAAGTGAAACAATGAAGACAATTTGTCAATGATATGAGTGACTTATTTGCTAAATCAGATCATAGTTTTCTTTTTAAAGATTTTATTTATTTATTTGACAGAGAGAGACAAAGCGAGAGAAAGAAGATAAGCGGGGGGAGGGTGGGAGAGGGAGAAGCAGGCTTCCCGCTGAGCAGGGAGCCCAATGCGGGGCTCAATTCCAGGACCCCAGGATCATGACCTGAGACGAAGGTAGACGTTTAACAACTGAGCCACCCAGGCGCCCCATAGTTTCCTTTTTTGAAAAAATTCATTTATTTATTTGAGAGAGAGAGCGAGAGAGCATGGGGAGGGGGAGGAGCAGAGGGGTAGGGAGAGAATCTCAAGTAGACTCCTCGCTAAGTGCAGAGCCCAACGTGGGGCTTGATCTCACGACCCCATGACCCGGAGATCATGACCTGAGCCAAAATCAAGAGTCAGATGCTCAACCAACTGAGTCACCCAGGTGGCCCCAAATAATAGTTTTCAAGTGCTAGAAGAACATTTCCTCAATTTTTGTTGTGCTTTTTACAGTGCAAGAGCTATAGATACAACATAATTTTAAGATCTATATTATTAACATTTAACATTTGCTCTATCACTTCCTTAACAACTGAGCCATCTATCACTTTCTTAAATCTAGACAATTAACCAAACAAACGCTGACATGTGCCACTTGCCAATTTCTGTGGTATAAATATTCTCACCATGGCCAATTTCACAAAGTTTTAGATTTTGATGAAGTCCAATTTATCTCTCTCTCTCTTTTTTTTTTGGTTGCTAGACTTTTGGTGTCATATCTAATAAATCACCGCCTAACCCAAGGTCACGAAGATTTATATCAATGTTTCCTTCTAAGAGTTTTATAGTTTTAGCTTTTACATATAGGTCTTTGATCCATTTTAGTTCATTTTTTTCTGTGGTATGAGGTAGGAGTCCAATTTCATTATCTTGCATGTAGATAACCAATTGTCCTGGCACCATTTGTTAAAAGACAATTCTTTCCCCATTGCGTGGTATAGCACTCTATAATTTAAGATACTCAAAACACAGAGTTAAAGCATTTTATTTCTTAGTAAAAAATTATCAAGAGTAATTTGAACAGTGCTTGCCTTCTTACTGTATCATTTACAATATGACTGACAATTTTTCCATGCTTGGAACATGCTCCTACTTCTAAGTTTGAATCAGCTTTCAACATTTTATTCTTTGCACTTTCAACATTATGAAGTATCTCCAATAATTTTAATGTGAAAAACATCTTCATTCTTTTGGTCACAACCATTTTCCTCACTTATATCAATAAGTTTGCCTTTACTAAGTTCCTCTGGCTATATACCTAGAGTCTTTCAGATGCAAGGTATGTCAATATTCCCATACTCAGTGATTTCTTCTATAATTCCATTTACATTCAATTAAAGTTTCACTTGCAGCCTTATCCCTTTTCGTTTCTTTTTCTTTTCTTTTTTTTAAAGTTTAATCTATCTATGTATGTATCTATCTATCTATCTATCTATCTATCTATCTATCTATCTGAGTAATCTCTACAACCAATGTGGGGCTTGAACTCACAAGACTGAGATCAAGAATTCCATGCTCCTCTGACTGAACCAGTCAGGCACCCCTCACTTTGTTTCTTTGCTTCATTTGATCTTTTTTCCCCACTCAATTCCCTTGTTTGAATATTCATTCCATTAAAATGTCATGTGGTTTTTATCATTGGTAGAAAAAGAAGTAACACAGTATATAATTTATTGTTTGTGTCAAAATTGAAAAAAAGATGACCAATCACTGATAGACCTCAAAAGAAGTGATTGAGGGGTGCCTGGCTGGCTCAGTTGGTAGAGCATGTGACTCTTGATCTCTGTGTTGTGAGTTCAAACCCACACTGGGTGCAGAGCTTACAAAAAAAAAAAAAGGTGATGTGATTGGTCACTGAACACGATGTGAATCTATTATTTACATAGTGATTCACGGACAGCAGAGATAGCTGCAATATTTGTACTTTGTGCAATTACTTACAGTTAACATACCATAATAAATGAAACTTGGGGGCACGGGGTGGAGGATGCGATTCTTGATCTTGGGGTTCTGAGTTCGAGCCCCAGGTTGGGTGTAGAGATTACTGAAAAATAAAATCTTATAAAACAAGACACACACAAAAACTTGAGTTGTGTTTTGGGGGGATGTTACTTAACTAAACTGTGGTAACTAAAATTTGCACATTTCAGAACTGGGCAAAGCAAGGGCTGCTTGTATTTAACTCTGTTTTTAATACATTCAATTATAATTTTATATAATTTAGGTTTTTAAAAATTGCTGTGTTTAACAATTGGCTCACAAAGTTTCTTAAAATTTAATAATTGGCTCTCATGATCCCAGCTGGCCCCAGCCAATCACTGTTTTCAACTTATATAGTCCTCAATTCTATGAATCCAATCCTTTCTTCCCACAGCCAAAACACAGACACATACACATATAAATACTTTCAAAATAAAGAAAAAACTTTTTTTCAACTCCGTATTCTTCTTCTTTTCAACTCTGTGTCTGGATCATAGCTCAGTGTCTGTAGAATTCAGGTGGATTCACATTCACATGAGAATGCACACATAAATTCAGTTATTTCCTCATATGCATATCCTCATATGATTGGGGTAGAGCATGCCCAAGTAAAATAAACCTGTGAGTTGTCAGGTTTTAATGGATGCTGACTACTTGGGCTGGTCTACTCTGTGCCCCCAAATGTTTTTTGTTTATTCAGTTTTCTGATTATGAGAGAATATATGTACATTGGAAAGAATAGGGAATGCTATAAAGAAGCTGTTAACTCTTTTCTAGAGCTTTAGGAGTAGAGATGAGGTTAAAAAGATGAGAAAAGGCAGGGGAAGATAATTAACTTTGTGTGCCTACCACGCACCTGGCACTTTCTTGGTAACACATATAATTGTGTACCATACAAATGAGAAAAGTAAGACTTAGAAAGCATAAGTGACTTCCTTCAAACAGCCTGAAATTGGTGGAGCTGTGAATTGAACTCGTATCACTTAACTCCAAAGTGGAAGCTCTTTCCACTATATTGTACCATCTCTGTACAAGGTGGGTAGCATGGAATAGACTGGTGGGCTAATGGAGACCTGACTGAAGTGGACACCCTAAGGAAAGACCCTGAGATTCAAATGCCTACATAACAACTTTCCTCCTCAGTCCAGTCCATATTTACATCATTAGAACCCAGGTGTCCAGGGTCTTTCTACTATACCATACATGCCATGTTGCCTCATATGTAATTCTTATGAAAAATACATCATAAAACATTCCCCAATGTCAAGTGTATCCTAATACTTTCCTTCTGGGACCAGAGGATGGCAGTGTGAGTCACCATGACCAATGTGAATAATAATGTTTATGCCTATGGAAATACACTCTTGTGTTATTATTCGGTCAAATTTGATGTATATGAAGGCATTTTACTTACATAATAAATGCTCGCAGTGGTTTTCCCCTCCCTGGTGGTTGGTGCACGTTCCCACGCAGAGGGTGGGAGGAGGCGTGGCCATGCTGAAGCAATAAGGATATGTTGTAGTCAGATGGACCCGGGTTGGAATCTTAGCTCTGCCACTTAGACAAGTAATTTCACCTCTCTGAACCTCAGTTTCCTAATCTGTCAACATGTTGAAATAGCACTCATCATTTTTTCCCTCAAGGTCTGCTCCTCCTCCCCTGCTGTCTCCCTCCGTGATAGCACTGATTACCAAGTTGCCCAAGCTGGAAACCCAGGTGTCGCCTTTGACGTCCTCCCTCTTTTTCACATGCCAATCTAATCATGGTTTGATGATTTTGCCTCCCGAAATCACCATTCTCCCTATACTCCTCTAACTCAGGTCACCCTCACTTTTGCCTGGGTTATTGCAATAGATACTTATAAATGGCTTCCTTGTCTCCAAATGTGTGTCCTCTAGTTTCTATATACAACAGTTAAAGTGATATTTTCTAAAACCAAACCTGCTAACATCACTGACTAGCTTAAATGTTCTAATGGCTTCTTATCACCCATAAGATAAAATCCAAAGTCCTTGATATGAATTATAAGGCCTTTCCTGATTTGGCCCCTGCCTTGGCTGTCACCGCTCCCAACCTTGCCCTCACTGCCTCAGTCAAAACTGCCCTCTTGCTTCTCTGGACACATCATGTTTTCTCTTGCCTCTAGGTTTTTGCACATTCTATTTCTGCCGCCTAGAACATGTTCTTTTCCGATCTATTCCCTTCCCACTCCTCTACCCAATTTACCTCGCTAAGTCCCAGCCATTCTTCAGGTCTCTGCTTAGGGATCATCTCCTCTAAAAAGTCTTGCCCAACCCCTGAGTTTGGGCCAGATGCTCCTGATTTGTGTTCCTAAAGCACACTGTGCTTACCCTCTAAAATCATAATTGCCTATTTTCTCATCTGCCTCTATCCATAGAGTCTAAACTCCTTAAGGGCAGAGAAAATACCTTGCTTACCACAGAACATAGTGCCTGGTAAATAGTAGTGTTCAGTGATTGTTGACCAAGTGATTGAATTAATGAACTGTTCTTTGCTTTCATTGTCCAGACCCCTGGCTTTTCTAGGTTTCAGCATCTGCTTCTAACTCTTTTCTGGTTTAGGTGACCTGTTCTTTTCTCGCACCCTAGGTACCTCCCAAGGCAACTCTATGTTCTATCTTACTGTCAACATCTTCTGTAGTTCCAGTTAGTATAGTCCACCCTTTTTTTAAAAAAAAAAAAAAGATTTTATTTATTTTAGGGTGGGGAAAGGGGCAGAGGGAGAGGGAGAGAGAGAATCCCAAACTGACTCCAAGTTGAGCTCAATCCCACGACCCCAAGATCATAACGTGAGCTGAAACCAAGAGTCGGGCACCCACTGAGCCACCCAGGCACCCCAGAATAGTCCATTCTTTACCCCCAAGGAATATAGGATATCTACGCTTGTCAACCCTGACTATTCCTCTACTTGCCCAGAGAGATTTAGATAATAACAACCATTACCATTTAATGTGCACCTACTCAATTCCTTGTATAAATAACACACATTAGCCTCACCTTATTGATGATAAAACAGGTCCTTCTGTTCATATCTAGTAGTTACTCGGGATTTGAAACCATGGCTGTCTTGTTCCAAAGCTTTTCCCACTACAAAGCCTTGAGAGTATTATATCTTTTATTGTAACAGGTTTGACAGAAAATATTTGTGTTGGTAGGGGAGAGAGGCTGTGATAGCAGTGAGGCACAACCCTTGGTAAGGGGAATTTGGTAATATCTAACAAAACAACATATGCATTTATCTCATTTCTCTTTTGACTCAGATATCCCACTTCTAAGAATTTACCCTAAAGATACATCTACAACATTAGAAAAACACGCATATATAAAATTATTCATTGCAACATTGTTTGTAATGCAAAATATTATAAACAACCTAAATACCCTCACATAGGAGAATGGCTGAATAAACTATAGAAGTGGTTCCCAAACATTTTGGTCCGAGGCTCTCTTTACTTTTTTTTTTTTTAAGATTTTATTTATTTATTTGACAGAGAGATAGCAAGAGCAGGAACACAGCAGAGGGAGTGGGAGAGGGAGAAGCAGGCTTCCCGCCAAGCAGGAAGCCTGACATGGGACTCTATCCCAGGACCCTGTGATCATGACCTGAGCCGAAGGCAGACCCTTAATGACTGAGCCACCCAGGAACCCCTCTCTTTACTCTCTTATAAAACTGAGGACCCCAGAGTTCTTCTGTTTATGTGGATTATATCTATTGATATTTATGACCTTTCAAATTAAAGCTAAGAAAACATTTTAAACAATTATTCATTTATTTAAAATAACAATAGTGAACTCATCATATGTTAACAAATATAGCTCATTTTAATAAAAAATGACTATATATTCCAAAACAAAAACATAGTAAGAAGAGTGGCCTTATTTGCATTTTTGCAAATCTCTTTAAAGTTAGTCTACTAGAAGACAGCTGGGTTATCATATCAGCTTTGCATTCAGTCTGTTGGGATATGTTGTTTTAGTTGAAGTATATGAAGAAAATCTTTCCTGTAGTTAGAAAAGTGAGGACTATTTTAGTATTAATTTCAGATACTTGTGGATATTTTCTTTGATACTGATCAAAACTTGAAAGGGGCAATTTCTTAAAGGTTAACTGCAATGTGGAATCTGAAACTATTATCAATGAACTTTTTGTACTCCTGTTCCATTAAAATCCTTTGGTCTATATTACACTTTAAGGGGATATTTTACCCATGTATGTTTTTGTAATATCATGCATTGGTCATTTGAAAAAATACTAGCTTACTGAGTTATGCAGACCTTCCAAATGTTGACACATTTCACTATACAATAATTTTTTTTAAACCACTCCACAACATTTGTTAATATCACCACCCATGTCTTCAGAAAAGTTTGGGAAGCTGTTGAGTTCATGGTGGTGAACACAGAAGTTTTCCAAAATTCTAATTTTTACTTGAAAGTTTGAAGTGTACCATTGGCAACAAATAGTATTAGTTCTTTTCCTTGAAGTGACAGGCTTACTTCATTTTTATTTTCTAGAAAATGTCTGCCAAATTTCCACAACTGAATAACAATAGTTTGTTGTTCTTTTTTTTTTTTTTTAAGATTTTGTTTATTTATTTGACAGAGAGAGAGACAGCGAGAGAGGGAACACAAGCAGGGAGAGTGGGAGAGGAAGAAGCAGAGTTCCTGACGAGCAGGGAGCCCGATGTGGGGCTCAAACCCAGGGGATCATGATCTGAGCCTAGGCAGATGCTTAACGACTGAGCCACCCAGGCGCCCCTATCTGTTGTTCTTTAAAGTAAAAATGATGTTCAAGTAAAAGTGGGGTGTGTGTGTGTGTTTTCTAGCTTTACTCACTGAGATAGCTTAGAAGCAATGGCCCTGTGGGGCACCAGGGTGGCTCAGTAGGTTGAGCTTGGATCATGATCCCGGGGTCCTGGGATTGAGCCCTACACTTGCAGGCTCTCTGCTCGGTAGGGAGCCTGCTTCTCCCTCTGCCCACCGCTCCCCCTGCTTGTGCTGTCTTTCTCTGTCAAATAAATAAATAAAATAAAAAAGAAGCAATGGCACTGTAGTGGCAATGAGCACACCTACTACCTAGATCTTCATTTTTATTTTTTTTAAAGATTTTATTTATTTATTTGACAGAGAGAGACAGCGAGAGAGAGAACACAAGCAGGGGGAGTGGGAGAAGGAGAAGCAGGCTTCCCGCAGAGCAGGGGGCCTGATGCAGGGCTCGATCCCAGGACCCTGGGATCATGACCTGAGCCAAAGGCAGACGCTTAACGACCGAGCCAACCAGGCATGCCTAGATCTTGATTTTTAAACATCATTCTTCATTAAATGGAACCAGGGTTATAAGAGGAAATGGATGATTCTAGGGCACCTGAGTGGCTCAGATGGTTAAGCATCTGCCTTTGGCTCAGGTTATGATCCCGGGGTCCTGGGATGGAGCCCCTCGTCTGGCACCGTGCTCAGCGGGGAGTCTGCTTCTCCTTCTCCCTCTGCCTCTCCCCCTGCTCATGCTCTCTCTCTCTGTATCTGTCTCAAATAAATAAATAAAATCTTAAAAAAAAAAAGAGGAAATGGGTGATTCTAGGGGCTGGGAAAGCACAAAGTAAATCTGGGACGTAGTGCTAGAAAGTAAGGGAAATGCTTAAAAAATGATGATAAGATGATAAAAGAACATAGAAGCCAGCCAAATCTGAAAGTATTTTTACAGTGATTATACAATCCATAGGATAAAATAAAAATTGATGAGTTCATTCTGAAATAAATCAATAAATTGATAAATGAATAAATGGGGGAGAAGCAAGAAGCTCTCCTGTACAGTAGGAAGGCAAATAAAAAATGTATAAGGAATGGGGGCACCTGGATGGCTCAGTCGGTAAGTGTCTGCCTTCAGCTCAGGTCATGGTCCTAGGGATCCGGCTCCCTGCTCAGCGGGAAGCCTGCTTCTCCCTCTCCCACTCCCCCTGCTTGTGTTCCCTCTCTCGCTGTGTCTCTCTCTGTCAAATAAATAAAATCTTTAAAAAAAGTGTATAGGGAATGATAATGATGGAATTACAAAATTACCATTTGGCAACGACTACAGTCATAACTGTTTCAAGCAAGCATTATCAATAAATGTTAAAACCTGTGTGTAGTCTCAGATGATCTCTCTACAAGATATTTATTAATTACAAAAAGCAAACTAGTTACTTAACACTGGATAAAACTGGCAGATACCGCCTTAATTAATCAAGTGAACAAAGTTGTTATCACCAGTGAAGGGACATACAGGTTTCACATGCCTCCTGATGCATTAGGAAAGATACAACATCAATTCTGCAGTATTCCTGCCTAAAGGGCATAACTTGAATCTAATCAAGAAAAAATATCAGACAAACTGAAATTGAGGGGTATTTTACAAAATAAATGACCTGTATTCTTTCAAAGTGTTAAGATCATAAAAGACAAAGACTGAGAAATTGTTCCAGATTAAAAAAATTTAAGAGATTTAACAACTAACTATAATGTGTGATCCTGCACTGGATCCTAGACCAGAAAAAAACAATTATTTTATTTTGTAAAGGAATATTAGTGGGACAATTGGCAAAATTTGAATAAGGTCATAGATTAAATCATAGTATTGTATCAATGATAAGTTTCTGATTTTGCTAATTGTACTGTAATATTTGTACTCTGCTTTGAGGAAATGCACTGAAAAATATTTAGGGATAAATGGGTCAGAAAATAATTACAATAGTTTGCTTATACATCTATAAGTGTATCTATAGAGATAGAAGAAAGAGCAAGAATGACAGCAAATGCAAGAAAGTGAGCAAAAATAATAAAGCAAATGTGGTTAGATATGGGTGAGAGATATATAGGATTTTTTGGTATATTTTTGCAACTTTTCTTTACATCTGAAATTATATTTTGAAATTATTTTTTAACTTTTTCTTTTTAAGATTAAAAAAAATTTTTAAGTAATCTCTACACCCAACATGGGGTTTAACTCATGACCCCAAGACCAAGAATTGCATGCTCTACCAACTGAGCCAGCCAGGGTCCCTGAAATTATTTTTTTTTAAAGTTTAAAAAAACTCATAAATTACGATATTTTCAAGTATTTCCTTCTAAATAAATATATAAAAACATAATTGGGATCATACAATAGACTTTTTTTTAAAGATTTTATTTATTTATTTGAGAGAGAGAGAGCACATCAGAGGGGATAGGGTCAGAGGGAGAAGCAGACTCCCTGCCGAGCAGGAAGCCCGATGCGGGACTCGATCCCGGGACTCCAGGATCATGACCTGAGCCGAAGGTAGTCGCTTAACCAACTGAGCCACCCAGGCGCCCTACAATAGCCTTTTTTACTTAACACTGTTTTTCTTTTCTTTTCAAAGATTTTACTTATTTATTTGAGAGAGAATGAGAATAACAGAAACTGAGAGAGCACAAGCAGTGGGAGGCAGAGGGAGAAGTAGCCTCAAGGAGCCTGATACGGGGTTCGATCCCAGGATCATGAGCTGAGCTGAAGGTAGATGCTTAACTGACTGAGCTACCCAGATGCCCCTTAACACTGTTTTTCTTAATTTGATATTGAATCATGAGCAGTTTTTTTTTTAAGATTTTATTTATTTGACAGAGAGAGCACAAGCAGAGGGAGAGAGAGGGAGGAGTAGGCTCCCTGCTGAGCAAGGAGCCCGATGTGGGACTCGATCCCAGGACCCTGGGATCATGACCCGGGCCAAAGGCAGCTGCTTAACCTACTGAGCCACCCAGGCACCCCGTCATGAGCAGTTTTCAATGTCATTTAAAATTCTTTAAAAACACAATTATTAATGAATAGTATTTCTTTGAGTATACTATAATTCATTTAACTTATTTACAGTTTTCCTTATATTTTTGTTATAAACCTACAGTAAAATATATAATAAACATCTTTTTGCATATATCTTTGTTCACATATTTAATCAGCTACTTATATTTGATTCCCAAAATGGGAATTGCTTTGTTCTTTTTAAAATGATTCAATTGACCAAACAAGTTCCCAAACGTCCCCAATATCCTTTTTAAGTTTGTGCTGCTTTACTGACTTGTGGTCTGCTCTAGGGCTTGTTTGGTAACATTGTGAATTCTGGGTTTGACTCCTGGCTGTGGCTGGTGATTTCAGAGGGGTATGGAGGACCCCAGCGACAGCAGGCTCGGGGCAGTTCTGGGCTGCAGGGCAATCACCTGTTGGAGGGGAGTCTTACTCTTTGGTGGGCCCTGAAAGTTAAAGAGAAAGACCTAAAAAGTCACTGAATGTGTGGAATGCACTAGCTTGATGCACATCAGGCTAAACCAGCCTAGTTCTTAACATTCTCTAAGTGGTACTCTATGCCGAGACTGGTTGTGGGGACTCAGAGAAGAATCAAACACTGAACCTGGCTCACAGGGCTCAAAATCTGATAGGAGAAACATATAAGTAAACAGAGATTGACAGTGTAATAAGTGCTATAAATTGGGAAGCACAAGGATTATTGGGAACATGAAAGAGGTTTTGTGCCTTCTTTTAAACAAACTTTTATACAATATATATACTCATACACAAATATAATATTCATTCATTCCTCTTTCCTCCTTTTCATTCACTGCACATATAATTCATTAAGCATATACTCTAGACCAAAGTGGGTGGCAGTGGAGTTGGAGAGAAATTTCAATAACAGCAAGAAGTAGAATTTATTAGACTCAGTGACCAATTGTCCGTGACAGAAACACGAGAGTTAAGGATGACTCCTCTGCCTTTCACAAAGCCAGGAAATGGATATCTTTTTGGCCTCATTTCCCACCATTTTATTGAGGTATAATTGACAAGTAAAAGGCCTCATTTTTTTTTAAGTTTATTTACTTATTTATTTTAGTAATCTCTACACCCAACATGGCGCTTAAACTCAGAACACTGAGATCAAGAGTCGCATGCTTCTCTAACTGAGCTGGCCAGGTGCTCCAAGGCCTTAATTTTTAAGAACAAATTTTAAAGGGCAAAGAAAATTTTGATCAGGGTGCTACAGATTAAACTCACGTGAAGAAACTATTCTTAGAATACTGGCTTTCTACAGAATGTGTATGGCATAAAAATGAAAATGGAAAGGTCTATCAGATTGGGAATAAAGAAGTATTTTATAGTTGTGGAAATCAATGCAAAATTGAGAGTGCGCTAACCAAATCAACCGACAGCAGGTAAAAGATTAAAATGAAAAAGATTTATAGTAGAGGGGGGGAAAACACGTGGTATTTCAGGAGCAGAGAGCAAACTGGGTAGGAAGAGTTGAATGATGGAATGAAATTATAGATGAAATTATTTACAGTAGACTACTATGATCAGGAAGTGGTAGTGATGATAAAGATAGTCTCTTTCAGCAACATATTTGAAGGAGAGAAAGTGTGAAGCAAGAGGGAACTGGTCTTGGGAACAAATGAATCATCTTCATGTAGTAGCTACACCCTGGGTAGCATGATTATGCATAAACAAATGCAGATTTCCTGTGGTGGTAGTGAACCAGGCTTTGAAAGCACTGCTAATGTTGGGCTGCCAAACTAATCTAAATGAAAGGGCCCATTTCTCTAGATTGAAAATTTTTACTAACAGTAACTTACTCTTACAGCATTTTCTAAATACTGCAAAAAGGACTGTTAGGGCATCAGATGCGAGAGTGAAAGAATCTCAGGGTCTGCTTCCACTTCCACTTCCAGCTTTCCCCTAGGTTGGATGTATTTCACATGTAAGATGGTGGTAGTAGAGTACTTAATTCATAGAGTTGTTATAAGGATGAATCATAGTTTCTCTCTGAGCCCCAGTTTCTCTTGTTATAAAAAGGGGATAGTGATTTTTTTTTTTTTTTTTTTGGTAATGTGACTCAGAAGTAGGTGGTGAAGGCACACTTCGGATTGTTCAGGAACAGGAAGAGCTCACTGATTGGAAGAGAGCTGTAAGGTTATATTTTCTCTAAGGCAGCTGCTAAATTATTATTTGAAAGTTCCCAGAGACCTTATATAATTTTCTCATTAAGATTTATTATTATTAGGGGCACCTGGGTGGCTCAGTCGTTTAAGCGTCTGCCTTTGGCTCAGGTCATGATCCCAGGGTTCTGGGATCGAGCCTCGCATCGGGCTCCCTGCTCAGCGGGGACTCTGCTTCTCCCTCTCTGCGCCCCACCCTCCACTTGTGTTCCCTCTCTCGCTGTGTCTCTCTCTGTCAAATAAATAAATAAAATCTTAAAAAAAATAATAAATAAAAAAGATGTATTATTATTAGGACATAACCCAAGGTAAGGTGAGATTGCCTTGTGATTTTTATATACAGAAAAATATACTAGCTTTACGCTAAAATCTGCTATGCAATAGAATATTATAGCATCCAGTGTATTAAGCTCTATTTTTCCTCAGTGGAGGGATGTTATATAAATCCACTAGTGAAATTTAGGAAAACTTTACCCAGACCAGGGATGATAAAGAACAATGCACCCTCTCCCCCCCGCCCACCTTTTTGATGCACTCATCTTTTGATAGGGATATATTTACACACAGAGATTGAGAAAGAACAAAAACAGATGGGAACAATCTTGAATCTAAGAAAGAGGGAGAGGGTGTTTTGGAACCAACAATAATTGGAACTAACATTGACTATCTTCTCTGGGCCAGTTCCTTCACATAAATCATCTCCAATTTTCACAACAACCAGCAAGGCAGGGATTAGAAAACCCAGGTTCAGAAATATTATATAACTTGCCCAGGGTCATAAAGCTAAACATGACAGAGCTGGAATTGATAATATCAGGAACAGTCAGCCACCAAAGTCCCTGCTCATTCTACTATAGCATTCTATGATAAAATAATGTACTGTTACTTGGGAAATTTGGGTCCAGAGGATTTGGAGAATTTCTTTCCCTATTTCCCTTCCGACGGTCTTTTTGTTTCTATTGCTTTTGGTTCTGATGTTTGCACTCTAGAGCTTGAATGGGATCGAATATGGGGTATCTGTAAACGATTCCACAGCCCCTGCTATGTAACGATTTCCTTCCTTTAGAGATTTACCTGGGATTTGACAGGGGTTGGGATGAAAGAATAGAGGTAGAGGTGGGTAAATTAGAAAAGGTGGGTGTTTTTTTCTTACCTTTAAGTTGTTTATGAATTTCAGAACAACCCGTTGGCTATTCTCTTGCTCGGCATATATATATATATATATATATAATTTTTTCCCCTCTAATTTTGGGGCAGTTTGGGATTAAGGATTTGGTATCTGTAGGAAATTTCTAGATCCAAAAAAAGTTAAGGTCAAAGACAATTCATCTGTTTTGGGAGAGGATTTTGGGTGTGTGTATGGAAAAAATGCTAGCTCTGGGTCACTCTTCTTACATCCAGACACGCTGAAAGGCTAGAAGGGATCCTTCTCCAAATCATGAGAGATGAAAACGAGCAGATTCCCTCACCTCCTGCTCTCAGGTGAACGTCCGAGTGACGGAAACGTTCATGTACCTTCTGGAGAGAAGGAAAAGGTGCAAAGGCGCTCACGGCCTGAGGAATGGGGGTGGGGCGGGCACCCGCCACGGTCCTGGGGATCGAGGGGCTTCCGCCTCCCGGGAGGCATTGTCGGGGGCGGGCCGAGGGCAGCGCTGCTAGCGCTGGGCCCCCGCCATCCCCAGGCCACGCTCCCCCGCGTTCCCTGCGGCTCGTGCCCGGGCGGCCGCCGCAGTCCCGGCGCCGTAGCCGGGCGTGGGGTCCAGGGGGCGCTGTGGCCCAGCGGCGCCGGCGGCAGGAGCGGCCACGGCGACGCTGGAGGCTTCGCGGAGGATCCCCGCCTGCAGCACCTCGGTCGTCCCGCCGCAGCCTTGCGCCCCCGACCCGGTTCAGCGGCGCTCCTCCGGGAACCGCGTGGCTGCGGCGGCCCGTGAGCCCGATGAGGCTCGGCGGGCGCTGGGCCTCAGTAGCAGCAGCGACCACAACCCCTTCAAGAGCGGGAGGCTTCGCGGCGGCGCCTGGGGCCGCGCCGGTGCCCTCTGGAGGAGGCTGTCGACTCAGGGACGACCCCCTCGGCCATGCTGTGGCGGCGGCGGCCGCTGCTCGAGGTGAGTGTGGCGCCGCGCGGTCCCGGGCTCTTTGGCCTTCCGCCGCGGGGAAGGGCCCTGGCAGCAGCCCTCGGGCCGGGCGGACGGGGCGTCCTGCTGCTGCGGCCGCCTCCCCCACCCCGCGGCTCTGGGCCCTCAACCCTTCTCCGCGTCCCCCGGGAGGCGCGTGGGGGGCGACTAGGCCCCGCGCCGCCGGGAAGCCCTCGCCCTGGCCTCGGTTCCGGCGCGGCCCGGTGTGTGGAGCTGGGGTGTTGGCGGGGGCACTGGCACCCTTCAGGTTGGCCCCGGGCCCGGGCCGAGCGCAGCCCCTCATCCCGGGCCCGGCACGTACATCCTAGAGGGAGGCAGAGGACGCCTGTTTGCAAACAGCCTAGGCTTTTCCGCGCCCCATACCGAGTCCCGCAGAGTCCCGGGGGGAGGGGCGGGAGGGCTGGTGAGAATTGGAGTGCGGAAAGTGCGGGGCCCTGAGAGCCCCCAGTACTCGCGAGTGTCATTCACCGATCTGACTGCGTTGAAAACAACCGTTTGCGTTTTATTTGAGCTGAAATTTCATCACCTGCCCGTGGCTCATCCCCGCCGCTTTCTGTTACATTACATTTTGCGTCTAAGAGTGGTCCGGCTTGGAGAAAGCCCCATTCTGTCTTTGCGCCAAGTTTCCTACATAAATACTATATATATGTATATTTTACAGTGGTCTTTCCCCCTTCTCCCTAATAAGAGAGTGTAAATATTTTAATGCCTCAGTTCTTGGTACAAAAATGTTCTACCTAAATAGATCCACAGAACGGATGACAAGAGGATTTTAAGAAGTCGTGCTTACTATTCTAATAACAGATACCTGATGGAAGTGGGACATAGTCTAAATTTTGGAGGTTAAGTGATATGTTCTGGTATTAATGTGGAAAAAGGGATGATTACAGTTTGATACCTTAAGTCAGGTGTTTGGGTGTTTATGGTTTATGATAAATGTGGTTACAGATTATTCTTGTTTTCCTATTATGTATGTGAAGGTTGTAGGATTAATAAGTACTTCTAAAACTTTTATAATCATGAATAAAATAAATATGCTTACTGTAGAAAATTTGAAAAGTACAGAAAGGTACTGTGTCAACTCAATAAATATTTAATAGTGAGGGAAAAGTCACCCATAATTTTATAATTAGTACATTTTGATGGTCATTTAAAGTTTTAAATGGGCTTGCACTATTGGTGATTTAAAAATTATTGATTTACGATTACTTTATTAATCAAATTATTATGATTTAATTATTATTTCTCTTAGGTTCAGAGTTAACTGTTCCCTTTTACTGTTTAACACCCAGTCATTTGTGTAAGACTTATAAAAATGTTGTACTAAATTACATTGTGGTCATAGTTGAATTCATCGACTTAGAGTAACATGGGTAACTAAAAGACCTCTGACTTGAGAGCTCATGAGGTCTAGGGAGGTTTGGTGTAGTAAACATTTTTGAGGACCTATCCTGTTAGATGGAGTAGCCTTGGATTGTTTTTGTAAGATTTTGCTTAAATATTTATAACTGTAGAAAACTGGCTTGATAAAAAAAAATTGGGGAGATTTAAGTTTCAAAAGTCTAGTTCAGTTCTTAATGTGTCTCTGAAGACTACCGTCATTAAAATCAGCTGAAAGTGCTTGTTAAAATTTGCAGATTCCTGGTACTTTGAATCAGAATTTCTAGTGATAATGGTGGCCCAAGGATCTTTATTTTTATCAAGCTTCCTGATTTTTACTCCTACTAAAGTTTGAGAATTACCATCTAATAAGTTAAAAGTTAACTAACTTTGTCAAGCCTAAAGACAGTATCTTTTCTAGCAAAGCTATCAATCTTAAGTGGCAATACAGTCATTTCTCATAGCAACAGATAATGGTGTTTACAATCTTAGAAAGAAAATTGAATCAGCTATCCCTTGAAATACCCTTTAACATATATTGAGAGCCTTTTCTGGTAACTGTGGTATTATAGAAGGATACCTGGCCACTTACCTTGCACTTAATCTCTCCTTGGACTTTGAAGTCATTGTCTATAAAATGTAGATAGATATTATACTTGCCTTGCAAGGCTTTTAGGGTTAATTCATCTGAACAGGTTTTGTAATTTGTAGATCTTATAAAATTTTAGCTATTAAGTGTCAGGTCCTGTCTTTGGTGTTCTAGGAAACACAAAAATGACAGTGGTCTCTGCTAGCAACTAGCCAGCTGTGGAAGCAGAACATGTTTAACTCTTACAAGGCAGCGTCAGACAAGAGTTGGTAATTGAGTTGAATATCCTGGATCTCTCTTTAAGGCTTCTAATGTTTAATCCAATAGCTTACCTTTTAAGAATATTAATAATTTTTATATGTGGTCATTCCCTTCTCTTCCAGTTCCTGATTCAATGTTTTATTCTGTAAGGAGAAAGTTGTATATGTTGCCTGGTAAGCAATAGTTGCATATTAACTCCCTTAGAATGAATGAAGATGATCCCATTTCTACCAGTGTTCATCCCATTCAGTAAACTTTTATTTGGCACCTGTTATGTGCTGGCCACAGACGAGTTGCAAGGCACAAATCTTGTTTAAAAGATAATTGCCTGGATTTTAACTTAAATTCTTATGTTCCTAAAGGATGGTGTGTGTGTGTGTGTGTGTGTGTGTGTGTGTGTGTGTGTGGTGTTTTATGGTTGTTAACTGCATGACGTGGTGCAGAGTATGGAGTCAGATGTGGGCAGGAATTTTTATTACAACTTTTAGAACAATGCGACATTTAGATCCTGAGTTGATTCGTATGTAGTAATAATTGGAGTAATAGTTCCCATCACAGAGAAGTAGAACTGGTTCCATGAGATAAAAATAATAAAAAGCAATTAGCTCAGGATCTCTTAGAAGGTGCCCAGTAAATGTTCACATCCATTCCTTCTTTTGGGAAAAACAAAAACAAAAATTAAGGTTTAGAATTTCTATGTGACTTAAAACATGGTAGCTTTAATTTTTTTAGAGACTAGAATCTACTTTTAGAATTCTTAAAAATTTTTGATAGAAAACAATTTTGATTGTGATTATACATATTTCCCATTTCATTTTTACTGAATAAATGAGCTATTCTCTATGTATAGGGTACACTAATTACATTGTTGGAGTTTTATTCATTTTCCATTACTCATTTTCAGACTTTTACATGATTTTTTATTTTACTTGGGTGTACCTGACTTGCGTTATATAGAGCAACATTCTTAGTGTATAATAATCAACAAGTAGATGCAGTTATTGAATAAAAATAGTTCATATACTTAGTTTTCAAAAACAATATCAATTTATTAAACTTACATTATTTAAAAATTGAAGGGTTTTCAAAACAGACTTTTCCTTACAAACTATAGTAGATTAGATGTAGATTTTTATAACTGTCAGATATGGGATTCAGTCTTATACCCTGGAGGACCCTGGACAAATTTTCTATCCCCTTTATGCTTCAGTTATTCTGTAAAATGAAGCTTTAATAACTCATAGGATTATTGTGATGATTAAATGATATAATGAATAAGTCAGAGCTGCAATTCAGTCCCATGAGTCCTGGTAAATCACTATTACCCTGAAAGTGGAAAAT
The DNA here is from genome assembly GCF_003265705.2 of Callorhinus ursinus. Classification (NCBI taxonomy): domain Eukaryota; kingdom Metazoa; phylum Chordata; class Mammalia; order Carnivora; family Otariidae; genus Callorhinus; species Callorhinus ursinus. The sequence goes on along the minus strand of NW_027397071.1, from coordinate 60,212,750 downwards.
ATACTTCTTGTTTACTTCTGTTTGAAAGAACTTGAAAGATCATTATTAATACAGTTTACAACTAGGAAATAAAATCAGTATGATTAATTTTGAACTATTAGAGATTGCTAAATTAAGGAGAAACCATGGTATCAGTAGAGTTAGTATTTTAATGGTGTAGTTAGTGGAATGCTTTATGCTTTATAAATAAATGTCATTTAATTAAAACAATTCAAAAATGCTATTTATAAAATATTTCCTATTTTACAGATTAAGTGGTACTTAAAATGTTTTTCTTTTAATATAAATAGCCCATTTATAGAACTGAACTGTTGGAAAAATGAGAACAGTGTATAATGTTTTATACTTATGAAATATTTCTTGACAGCTTTTAATAAAATAAGGTAAAGATGAGGAAATCTCTGTGGACACACTGAAATCAAGAAAAAGTTACTGGGTTCATATTAGGCAAGGGAAAAGGAGAACTTAATGTGTGTTGATGGGTATCTTGAGGCATTTGGGATTTTATATTAGAGAACTATTTATAAAAATCTTAGTTTTTTTCCTATAAATTATCTTTTAGTTGAATATCCTTACATTTGTCTAATTAAGCTTAAAAAATGCTTTTGTGGCTCTAGGCTTTGGACTATAACAGTTTCTTTAGTTGATAATTCTATAGTGATTTATCTTTTTTCTGATTGTTTATGATAATGTATCCTTAAGGATATGTGACTTAATATCTATGATGGTAGTTCTGTTGCATTTTTTAAAATACAGAAGTAGTAAATCAATGCCCTAGGTTTTCAGGATTAAATAAGCTTAAATGAAAATTTAGTATCTTTTGAGGGAAGGAGTCTTAGGAAATAAGACCTAAGGAAATGGTAAAATGAGTCTAGAATTTTTCATTAATTAGGAAAAGTTTGGGTATTTTCAGTCCTGGGTTCTCCTGGCTATTTGAAATAATATTTACTTTAGAGAAATAATATTAACTTTAAGATGTGAAGTGAAGAACACATGTATTTCAGTTAAATTTAAAATATTAGGTAAGGCTCTTTTTTTAAAATAACAGCTTTATTGAGATATAGTTCAGATACCATCCATTTAAAGTGTACAGTTCAGTGCTGTTAGGATACTCAGAATTATGCAGATATCACCACCATCAAATTTTACACATTTTCATCACTCCAAAAAGAAATCCACTTCCTGTTTCCTCCCAATCTACCTAGCCCTAGGCAACCACTGATGTGCTTTCTGCCCTATATGGATTTACCTATCGGTTCTGGACATTTCATATAAATGGAATCATAGGATATGTGACTGGTTTCTTTCTTTTAACATAATGTTTTCAGGGTTTGTCCATGTTGTATCATGTATCAGTACTTCATTTCTTTATACTGCCGAATGATATTCCATTATATGGATATACCAGATTTTATTTATCCCTTTGTCAGTTTGGGTTATTTTTTTCTTTTTGGCTGTTATGAATAATATTGCTATGAACATTTAATGTACAAATGTTTTCCTTTCTTTTGGGTACATACCTAGTGTTATATTGCCAGGGTCAAAAGGTAACTCTTTGTTCAAATCTTTTCGAGGACCAGCACCGTTTTACATTCCCACCAGCAGTGTAAGAGGGTTCCAGTTTCTGCACATCCTCACCAACCCTTGTTACTATCTTTTTGATTAGAGCCATACTAGTGGGTGTGAAGTGGTAAGTTAATGCTCTATTTGAGGATTATAACTTCCATTTAGAGTCATTAGGTAAATTGTTGAAGCTTTTACTTGCAGATAAATTGCCAGATTCTTTGATAATATGGAGTCTTTTTTACCTTGAGGATAAAAGCTGTGAACTTTCTAGTTTCCTGTTTAGTAAACAGTGAACTCGACAGAACTAGTTAACCACTTTGGGTGGTAATGGGGATAGTGGTATGGGGATTTCCAACTGAAAGGTTGTCTTCTAAGAATATTCCTTAACAAAAGGCAATTGTAAACATTAGGATTAGTTTTCCTTTAATTGCTAAAAATTTCTAAAAAGATAGAGTCCAATGCATTGTTTACCCATTAACATTTCTAAGCAGTGAGGTCTGACAGATTTTAAGGATTGCCATTACCTCTCCATGATATGTAATTCTGTATAAATACAGTTGAGTCATTGTTCTTTATTCTTTTTCCCCCCAAGGATTTTAAATAATCTCTACACCCAATGTGGGGCTCAGACCTAAAACCCCAAGTTTAAGAGTCACATGCTCCACGGACTGAGCCAGCCAAGTGCCCCTATTCTTTATTTTTATACATAGCATAGTCTGCTATTGTTTGTTCCCATTCAAGATATTAAAGCTTTTTTATGAGGTTTTGTAGGACACAGTTTAAAGTCAGCAATAATGACTTGCTAATGTTTCTAAAGCTTTTTTCAAACTAGTTAGGAAATACTGCAAGGAACTATTGTTTGAGCAAACAAAGTGCAAGTTTTGAACCTTCATTCTACATGCAGTGGATCACCCACAGTATTTTCCCACCTGATTAGGATCACTTTCAGGTCTTTCAACTGAGTGAGCTAAAAGGCCTCACTGGTTTGTTATACAGTCTTTTAGTTGTTTTGAATGTCATAGTTTCTATAGAAAATTACCAAAAACAATAGTTCTGGAGCCTTTTGAACTAGGATTAATGAAGAGGTATGCATTTCTGTTTGTAATATGGTTCTTTTTTAAGTTTTTTTTTTAAAGATTTTATTCATTTATTAGAGAGAGAATGAGAGAGAGCACGAGAGGGAAGAGGGTCAGAGGGAGAAGCAGACTCCCCGCTGAGCAGGGAGCCCGATGTGGGACTCGATCCCAGGACTCCAGGATCATGACCTGAGCTGAAGGGAGTCGCCCAACCAACTGAGCCACCCAGGCGCCCAAGTTTTTTTTAAGATTTTATTTTTAAGTAATCTCTACACACAAGGTGGGGCTCAAACTCACAACCCTGAGATCAAGAGTTGCATGCTCTGTGGATTGAGACAGCCAGGTGCCGCTGTAATTTGGTTCTTTTCTAACCTCTTGTGGTTAGTTTGGTAGTTTATCTGCCAGAGTTTATTAAAATGAAGAAAAAGTAAATGGTATATGTTTTTGTTATTATATCTAAGCAGAACATAGCTCTCTCAAAATTCTTATTACTAAAATAAAGAGCAAGCAGTTTAAAAATTTTTGTGGAAACATTGTCAGGGTTTATGTAAATTTTAGTCTCCATTTTTCATTTTCAGTTGAACAAGAGAAACAACCCTTAAAAAGTAGTTGAAGCAAAACACTGCCAGTTTGAGAAAAACCTTAAAACTTAAGAATACATTGTCTAGACCTTTTTGTGATTCTGGTGATATAACTGCCCGTAGGTGTTTTTGTATTTTTATTTTATTTTATTTATTTGAGAGAGGGAGAGAGACCACGAACATGAGGGGGGTTTGGGAGGGTGGGGAGACGGAGCGGGGCAGAGGGAGAGGGAGAAGCAGACTCCCCTCTGAGCAGGGAGCCAGATACCCGCTGGATCCCAGGACCCTGGTATTATGACCTGAGCCGCCAAAGGCAGACGCTTAACTGACTGAACCACCCAGGTGCCCCATTTTTGTTTTTAATTAGTAGCTGAAGTAAACTATGTTTGAGATTATTGTGAGGTCATTCTTGGAAGGTTCTGCTCAATGTCTAAAAAAGTAGGTGCTATTGGGAGGAAGATGCTATTGCAGCTACAGCTCTGAGCGCCCCGTTCCTGCTCCTGACTCACCACTGTTCGCTTGCTTTCGCCAAGGAACAAGTTGGTCAGGAAGCTGCACTCCGCCACAGCCATGGCTTTTAAAGACATCGGGAAGGCACCCATGGAACCAGAGGTGGTGATTCATCGGAATTAGAACTAACCAGCTGCAACCTAAAGTATTTGGAGAAGTTATGTGCTGACTTATCAGAGGTTCAAAGGAAAAGAATCTCAAAGTGGAAGGACCAGTTCTGATGCCCACCAAGACTCTGAGAATCACTACAAGAAAAACTTCCTTGTGGTGAGGGTGCTAAGATTTGGGATTGTTTTCAGATGGGGATCTACAAGTGACTCATTGATTTGCAGAGTCCTTGTGAGACTGTTAAACAGATTACTTTCATCAGTATTGAGCCAGGAGTCAATGTTAAGTCACTATTGCAGATACTTAAATCAACCTCTTTAATAAATTATCAGTTGTTAAATAAAAAGCAAGGTTTAGATTCTTTAATCTGGTACAGTCCTTCATGATTTGGTTCCAGCATCATCGTGCCTCACTTTCTGTTTCTGCATGCCCCACTATCCAGTCCTTTAAACATTCCAGGTTTGGGGTGCCTAGGTGGCTCAGTCCGTTAAGCGCCAGACTCTTGTTCTCAGCTCAGGTCCTCATCCCAGGGTTATGAGTTCAAACCCTGCATTGGGCTCCATGCTGGGCATAGAGGGCCCCCCAAAGATTCCAGGTTTATGGAGTTTTCCTTGATTTCTTTTACCTTCTGTTACTTATTTGTATAATATAAAAATTTTGACCACTGTGTGCTATCTTTCTGGTAGGTGTTTCACATATGTTATTTCTAATTCTTAAAATGACCCTGTAATATTCATAGTGTCATGCACGTTTTATAACTAAGGGAACTGTGGCATGGAGATTTTTATTGACTTTCCTAAGCCCACATCCATGATTCAAACTGTATGTCTCTGACTACAAAGTCTACACTCTTTTTCGTCATGTGAACCTCTCCATGTGTTTTGTATTTGTTTTATCTTAAGATATTCCAGGGGTATCTGGGTGGCTCAGTTGGTTAAGTGTCCGACTCTTGATTTCGGCTCAGGTCATGATCTTAGGGTCCTGAGATCGAGGCCAGAGTTGGGCTCTGTGCTCAGCGGGGAGTCTACTTGGGGTTCTCTCTCTCCCCCTCTGTCCCTCTCCCTCTTAAAAAATTTTTTTTTCATAGTGCTTTAGGAAGTATTCATATTAGGAGAGCTCAACTTTAGTTGGTTGACTTTGGTGGTATTTGCCTTTAAAGTATACTACTGGCAGGATGCCTGGGTGGCTCAGTCGGTTAAGCGGCTGCCTTCGGCTCAGGTCATGATCCCAGGATCCTGGGATTGAGTCCCGCATCGGGCTCCCTGCTCAGTGGGGAGCCTGCTTCTCCCTTTGCCTGCCGCTCTCCTGCTTGTGCTCTGTCTCTCTTTCTGACAAATAAATAAATAAAATCTTTAAAAAAAATAAAATATACTACTGGCATGTAGCATTTTGTATGAGAAAAAGATGTGGGGTGCCTGGGTGGCTCAGTTGGCTTGGGTTCTTACTCTTGTTTTCTCCTCCAGTGGTGATCTTGGGGTCCTGAGATTGAGCCCTGCATGGGGTTCTTTCTCTTCCTCTCCCTCTGCCCCTCTTCTGTGCTCTCTCTCTCAAAAAAAAAAAGTGTATATGCATGTATTTTGGGAATTTCAGCTTTCATATATGTATTTTTGAAATGGATAAATGACTGCTTTGCTATTATTAGAAAAATAACTGATCTCCGGGCTTCATTTCTATGATCTGAAAATGAGTGGTGGACTAGATGTTAATGCCCCTTCCACATTTAATATTCCATTCAAATTTCCAAAAAACTAAATGAAAAGATAGATGGCATATGGACAGCTCCAGGCAGTGGTGATAGTATCATTAATGGAGAAAAAGAATAGGCGGCAATGGGCCAAGGAAAATAGGAGAATTAAAACAAGGGATTGTAATTTACATAGACATTTCCCCTGTAATAAGTAAAGAGAATATATTTCTAAATAAAAACACAGAAACTTTGGGAATTAGCCGGATGAGTAGTTTTAACTGATGCCTCTTTCCTCCCTGTTACCCCCATTCTTCTGTCCTTTCTTGTGATAGTATATATGTGTTTGAGAAAAAAGCATCTAGAGCTGTGTTATATGAAAATAACCAGGTCACCAGTAGCAGACTTGAAATAAAGCTTTCGTATTGCTCATAAAGTGAGAATTCAGTAATTAAAATGTGAACCCATTATTGTAGATCTTTAGAGATTTATTGATAAAGCAAAGAAGGGCATGTTTTGCATTAAAAAAATGAAATGCATTTTAGTGACAAAACTTTTATATAGCCTTTCTGCCCTTAAGGTATTAGAGATGCTTATTTTTTATTTATTTATTTTTAATATTTATTTATTTGACAGAGAGAACAAGCAGAAGGAGCAACAGAGGGAGAGGGAGAAGCAGGCTCCCCATCCAAGCAGGGAGCTCGATGCAGGGCTCGATCCCAGGACTCTGAGATCATGACCTGAGCCAAAGGCAGACGCTTAACTGACTGAGCCACCCAGGTGCCCCTAGAGGTGCTTATTTTGACATATAGAGAGATAGGTGATGTTTTGGCTAGTTGGAAAATTGTTAACCAGCTAGAAAATTGTCATTCTTTTCCTTATTAGCTTCTGGAGACTTTGATCAGTGAATTTTGATTTTGGAACTAAATCATCCTAGGCCAGGAGCAAGGAAGTGTTCTTTAGTCAAATAAGTTTGGGTTTTTCAATATACTATATCCCTCAGATAGAGATTTATAAATACACTTTAGTGTTTTAAAAATTGAGGAGTAGGGCACCTGGGTGGCTCAATCGTTAAGCGTCTGCCTTCGGCTCAGGTCGTGATCCCAGGGTCCTGGGATCGAGCCCTGCATCGGGCTCCCTGCTCCGCAGGAAAGCCTGCTTCTCCCACTCCCACTCCCCTGCTTGTGTTCCCTCTCTCGCTGTGTCTCTCTCTGTCAAATAAATAAATAAAATCTTTTTAAAAAATATTGAGTAAAAGTAAAGAAACTGGTTTAACTTTGTTCAGCAGTATATTACCCAGTTTATTGGCTGGGGAACCATTTTTTCCACATAATGCTTAGCAGTACATTTTTTACTGATTTAGGTGAACTTTTATCTGTTTTATAAAGCTTCTCACAATATCCATGACTATTTCAACCCTCAGGTGATAGGCCCTGATTACTTCCTGAAGCACCTCTTCTGTTGTTTGTTATTGATAATTATTAGAAAAAATTCTTCTATATTTAGGTTAAGTGCTCTTTCTCGGTAATATCTATCCTTTTGCTTCCTAAAATTATGTAAAATAAATAATTACTCTCATCTTAATATCTTGAGGTGCCTTGGCTAGCATAGTGATTAAAAGCTCAGGCTTTGGAATCAGACTGCCTGGGTTCAAATATTAGTTCTGTTTTTGCTGTGTGATCTTGGGTGAGTTAGTTAACTTCTCTGTGCCCCAGTTTTCTCATCTGTGAGATGGGACTAGCAGTAATACCTTAGTTAAATGAAATGATTCATAAAAGAGCTAATTATGTAATATGTTGGTTTGGTCCCTTGGGAAGCAGATACTGAGATGCAGTTAGTGCAAGAGATTTTATGGGGAGTAGATAATGTAGTGAAAGGAAAGGGAGTCCAAGCTGAACTGACCTACAAGAGCCTCAGTCTGTGATACAGATTAAAACAACAACAAAACTCAGCCAATGCAACAGGGAGCTCCAGAGCAAAAATCACCTGTTAGAGGAGTTCTGCATTGGGAAGAAATGGCCAGGTTCTAGTATACCCACCATGTTTAGTCACTGGCTAGGAGCTGCCCCAGAAGAGTCTGGCCTCAACTGGAAAACCAAGATGAGCAGCTGAAGGCTGTTAGCTAACTGTCTCCTTGCACCTAAATGCAAATTCTTTCTTCATTTATTTTTTTTATTTTTATAAACGCAGGGCTTGAACTCATGACCCTGAGATCAAGACCTGAGCTGAGATCAAGAGTTGGACGCTTAACCGCCTGAGCTACCCAGATGCCCCTCTTCTTTTTTTTTAATGCAAATTCTTTCTTGAAGGGAGATCCAAGTAATTGCCACAGTCTGTTTCTCATGTTGCTGGATGTAGGTCTCCAAACATTTTCTGAAAGCAGTTCTTGCAGGGTTCCATGGACTTCTCTCTCTCTCTCATTTTAATATTTTATTTTTAAAGTAATCTCTATACCCATGTGGGGCTCGAACTCATAGCTCTGAGATGAAGAGTCTCATGCCCCACCAAATGAGCCAGCCAGGCGCCTTGGACTTCTCTTCTTGATGGGAAACTTGAAGAAGTGGGTTAGTGAGACAGGTTTCAGCCCCCATCTGTGTAGCTGGTCTCAGGGCTACAGTGGTTCTCATTGTCTCCTTCACTACTTCAGTCTAAATTCTCCTAGCCATTAGCTATCTTTTCTTTTGGTCTGGGTGGTTTATCTAGTGATACCCACCCCTCATTTTTGAGGTATCTGAGAACCATACTCTACTCAGGCTGGAGTGGTTGCATTTGTCTGCTCACAGTCACAATTGGGCAAGGGAGTATCACATGGTATCCAGATGGATCATCTGAGTTCCACATATACTCTTTGTTGCTCCTATTATGTAACAGCAGACCTACTTCCTTCTGAGGATGAGGGTTAATTTACTCTGCCATGATGGTGATTCCTCTTCTTGCCTCTTGGTCCAGGGACACAGAGTCCCAAATGCACTGGCTACAGCTATAACTTATAGCTCAGTATGATCCTTGACATGTCTCCTGGCAAAAGTATGCCCAGGATTGTACATATGGAAAGCACAAAGTCCTCCAGTGGATCATTGGGAATGATGGTAAGTGGAGGCCATTTCTGCTTCTACCTCTTGGTTCGCAGACCTGTGTGTTCGTCCTACTGGGAGCATAGCTCTGAATCAGTGTATATACTGTATCCTAGAGGATAGCACACCATTCTTATCTCTGAGCTGGTATGTCAGCTGTGTCTTCAGTAAGCCATTTCAATACTCTATTAAGGCTGGATGCTTTTGTATGGTGCTGTTATGTGATAAGACCACTGGAACCCATGGTTATGGGCCCACTGCCACAATTCCTTCATTGTGAAGTGGTTCCCTTGGTTGGATGCTATGTTATATGGGATTCTGTGTCTGTGGATCAGGTACTCTGTAAGGCCTTTGCTAGTGGTATGGCTGGGACTCGCTGGACAGGAAAGGAAAACCCATACCTGGAATAAGTATTTATTGAATACCTGTGGTGATCCACTGCTGGCCTTTTCAAGATGGATGGAATATGATGTTGTAACTGGTTGGTCGGCTTGAGGCATAGTGCTATATTGGGGGCTCAGTGTTGGTCTTTGTTACTCGCAGATTGGATGTTCAGAGGGGGCGGTAGCCTGATTGGGCCTTGCTAAGTGGGAGTCCATGCCTCCTTCTTTGCTTCTATTTTGGTTTCTGCCACACTGGCTACTTTATTCATGTCCCCATCATGCCAGTTCTGGGGTGGCTCATGTCAACTCTCTGAGTCATTTTGTTCACTTGGTTATTCAATGTCTCTTCTACATTGGATGCTTCTTGGGGGGCATTAACACGTGAAAAGAATTTTCACGCTTTATGCACTATTACACATTCCCATATGTTCATTCGTCTCCACTCATGCCTTCTTATAATAATTGTGTAGTTTTTTTCCTTAAAGGCCCCTGACCGGTTAGCTAGTCCATTTGCAATTGCCCATGAGTCTGTATATATTCTCATCTCTGGCCACTTTTCTTTTTACACAAAGTTCATGACCAGATGCATCATTTGAAGCTCTATCCTTAAGAAGATTTTCCCTTTCCACTGTCAAGGTCAGCACTAAGTGTGGCTATAATGAAGCTGTTGTTTCTTTTTTCAGCTTCCATTCACATACTGAGCCATTTATAAGCCATTTATAAGCCAAGCTTTGGCTTTTATCTCTTCCTCAAGGTGGTCATATAGGATCCCCCAAACAGCTATAGATGTGAACTGAGGAATGGGTGCTGGAACAATTGTGGTAGGTGTTAGGGAACTCTTGGCTGCCTACTTATGCAGTTTACTTGGGCCCTTTCATTCTGCTTGGGTTTGATTTGTTTTTTTAAGATTTATTATTATTATTTTTTAGAGAGAGCACGAGCACACGAACAGAGGGAAGGGCAGAGGGAGAGGGAGAAAGAACCCCAAGGGGACTCCCTGCTGAGTGCGGAACCCCATGAAGGGCTGGATCTCATGACTCCAAGATCATGACCTGAGTCAAAACCAAGAGTCGGATGCTCAACCTACTGTACCACCCAGGTGCCCCACTTGGATTTGATTTTCGATGTACCATTTCCATCTCGTAACGGATTGTTTCTGAGCTCACTTGACTTTGTAACTTGGAGAGTCCTGTTGAACCCAGCTCATTATGAGCAGTTGTAGGCATGGAGTGCCCAATGGTCAAGCAATTTCTTTTCAGAGCCCAGTAGCACACCAGAAGCTTTTTTGTAATAGCATGATTGTATTGCAGATCTCCAGGTGCCTGCATTGTGATTCTCCCACTAAGGCTTGCTATAAACTCTCTACTGAATCTTTTCCCAACATTTAGATCTCCAGCAGGTTAGGGACTGCTTGCACTACAACCTGGACTTGCTGTAGAGTTGTTTCCCCTACTCAAAGCTGGCAATGAGCCTTTCATATCACTCAGTACATGGGTTATAGCAATATTCCTATGTTTAGAATGTGTTGCCTCTAACATCTGATGAAGCCTACCAGATGTTGTGGTTCCTTTTCTGTAGTGGGAGATGCAGGATACAGCAGTTTGTCTTTTGCTTTGGAGGGAATGGGTTGGCATGACTGTGACCTCCTGAATTCCTAAAACTTCACTGAAATGGCATGTCCTCAGATACTTGTAGAGTTTTTCTCCTGCCCTTTGGAGCACATCTATATCTTACCATGTACTTCAGCATGCTAGCCATCTCTTGTTCATCTTCACGATCAGCATGATTAAATGGATCACTGTGCTGTTTTGAATCTAGTTCTCTTCAGACTTTATTATGATAGAATAGGAGAATTAATATAGCCCTGAAGAAAAACCATGAATGTGTACGATTGTTTATTCCGTGTGAAAGGAACTGTTTCTGATTGGTATAGAAAAAGAACTCATTTGCCAGAGCAGTAGCTAAATGCCATACACCTGAGGCTATATATATTTATCGGGTGTAGCAAACATAATACATCTGGTAGGAGCAGCTGTGGTCATGGCTACTACTTGGTTGAGCTTGTGGTAGTCTCTAATCATTCTCCACGATCCAGCTGGTTCCTGCAGAGGCATTAAACAAACATGAAAGGGACCACTACCCCTGCATCTTTGAGATCCTAAGGGTGGCACTTATCTCTGCCATTCCTCTTACCTTCATCCCCTATACAGTACTGTTTTTGATTTACTATTTTGGCCAAGGGGTGGGGAAATATTTAGATATTTGCAGGTTTCACTTGGCTTTTTCCCCTATGATAGTTATTACTCCAGAGGCCAAGGACTCAGGGTAGGGATTAACCCAACTTCTAAGGATGCCAATCTTGTTATATTCAGGGCCTGGGAAGATGACTGTTAGGTGGGTCTGTAGACCAGTGGACACTATAAGCTAGAGTTTGCTTAGTTCCTATATTCTTTTTCCTATAAAAGGGCAATAATGATGTTCCAGGTGTCTAGATATCAACATCAACTCAGACTCTGTGACCAATGGTTCTTTAAATGTCTGGGTATTTTCCATTTCCCACTGTATAGTCACTGGAGTAGATAGCCATAGATGTCATTGGAGAAGGACTTAGGGGTAATCATTTTTATATATATTTGTATATATTTAACATATATATATGTTGCAGGGTCTTTGCTCCTGGGGAACCAGCCATCTCTTTAAGCTGGTGGGTCTGGATCTGAAAACTAGATCAGGTCTAGGAATTAGGCGAGGGATAGTAGTTTTTTTAATTGAGGCCACCACCCTTAGCCTTGTGCTTATACATTCTTGCCTTATTTTGATTGTATATATTAAGCAGCACTGTTGACTGCCTATTTTGCTCTAATGACACCGTGTTCTGTTAACTATCTCCACAGCTCCCTGTGGGTCAAGATTTATTGGCTATTTCCCATCTTGCCAGTTATGATGGTATCTGTGGTCCGCTGGCTTCTGGTTTTAAGTGCCACCACCTGGTTTCTATTGCTTCCGTGCATCATTATCTCTATTGCTATCAATGAGCCAAACTCTTGACAGCCTGTATTTTATTTTATTTTTATTTTTTTATTAACATATAATGTATTATTTGTTTCAGGGGTACAGGTCTGTGATTCATCAGTCTTACACAATTCACAGTACTCACCATAGTACATACCCTCCCCTATGTCTATCACTCAGCCACCCCATCCCTCCCACCCCCTTCCACTCCAGCAACCCTCAGTTTGTTTCCTGAGATTAAGAGTCTCTTATGGTTTGTCTCCCTTTCTGGTTTTGTCTTGTTTCCTCTATGATCCTCTGCCTTGTTTCTCCAGTTCCACATATCAGTGAGATCATATGAAAATTGTCTTTCTCTGATTGACTTATTTCGCTTAGCATAATACCCTCTAGTTCTGTCCACGTTGTTGCAAATGGCAAGATTTCATTTTTTTGATGACTGCATAATATTCCATTGTGTGTGTGTGTGTGTATGTATGTGTGTGTGTATATATATATATATATATATATACACCACATCTTTTTTATCCATTCATCTGTTGATGGACATCTCAGCTCTTTCCATAGTTTGGCTGTTGTGGACATTGCTGCTGTAAACATTGGGGTCCACGTGCCCCTTCAGATCATTACATTTGTATCTTTGGGGTAAATACCCAGTAGTGCAATTGCTGGGTCGTAGGGTAGCTCTATTTTCAACTTTTTGAGGAACCTCCATACTGTTTTCCAGAGTGACAGCCTGTATTTTAGAAGAGAGTGACCACTTCTTAGTGATGCTGGTGTCCCTCTCACCAGTATATTCCTGATGGCCTTGGTGAATGGTGTGTATTATGCTCCCTTTTATGGTACATAATCCTCTGGTGGGTCTTCTGACCTCACAAAATATGTTCACTCTAGCATACCCACTTTCCTGAGCCCTTTAATCCCATGTTCTACCCTCTGCTGTGTCAATTCAGGTATTTCACCTTTTTTTTTTAAGTAGGCTCCAAGCCCAGCAGGGAGCTCAGCGCTGGGCTTGAACTCATGACCCTGAGATCAATACCTGAGCTGAGACTGAGTCAGATGCTTAACCAGCTGAGTCACCTAGGCACTCCAATTCAGGCCTTTCAGTTTCATTCAGTATGGGCCATTTTTTTTTTAGGTTTCTAGGAGTCACTGTAGCAGCAAGTATATGCCGGACCCTGGGTTCTTGACACAGTGGGGATTTCCATATTCTGAAATGGTGTCCTCACCCTCAATCAACCTTTGCCTTATAGGTCTAATATTCTGACCTCCTTGACTAAATTCCCTCCAAATCTAGCACTGTGAGTATTCCCCCTGATTCTGCTGGTGTATGTTGGTGAATTTTTGCAGCAGCTTTGAGCTGTTATCTCTTTTCTCCCTTATTAGGCCCAAGATATCCTTGGCAGGATTTACATTAGTTATTATCATGGCAACCAAGACTGTAGGTGGGGTGTCCCTCTTGAGGGGAGCCTTTTATTGCTTGCAGGTGAGAGGCCTCTGAAGTGTGTTCCTATACAGTGGGAAGTGCCAGTGTCATCCCTGCAGCCTCTGAGAGTTCAGAGCAGTCTGGAGAATCAGAATCGTTGGGGGCAACCATTTTAGATGTCCCTCTCCCACCTGTCATGCTTCCATGTCTTCCAAACCAGGACCCAGACCTTGACATAACAAACCTGTCCTGGTTGAGCATTCAGTCATTTTTGAAGCATCGCAGTCTCTAACCATCCTGAGTTTGATCTTCATCTTTTGGTGCTCTCCCACTCTAAGCCATAAGGACCTCTTTTGAGGTACCAGAGAACCCTCTGGCTTTGACACTTAGCTCCTTCCCTCCCTCCCTCCCTCCATCCCTTCCTTCCTTCCTTCCCTCCCTTCCTTCCTTCCTTCCTCCCTCCCTCCCTTCCTTCCTTCCTTCCTTTCTTCCTTTCTTCCTTTCTTCCTTCCTTCCACAGAGAGCACAAGCAGGGGGAGCAGCAGAGGGAGCAGGAGAAGCAGGCTCCCTGATGAGCAGGGAGCCTGATGCAGGGGTCGATCCCAGAACCCTGGGATCATGACCCTAGCCAAAGGCAGACACTCAACCTACTGAGCCACTCGGCACCCCTGACACTTAGTTTCTAAGTGTTTAATTAGCTGCTCTCTCTAAGGAGTTAGTGTAGCATAACAGCTAGCCACTTCTATTGTGCTTACATGCATTGTTCCCTCACACATTTCAAACATCAGAATCATTATACCAGTGACAGTGTTCCTCTTTGGGAATATTCTCCCAAGAAAGTTTAGCACTTTTCTTAAGAAAGTTTTAGCATTTGGGCCACCAGCTTGTGCAAGGGACTGTCCATATTTCACATAGTACACAGGATGAAATCCTCATTGCAGTGGGATAGGAAGTGATCTAGTTTCCAAACCCAGTTTATACCTTTTGCTTTCTCAGTCCATTTCTGTTACAGCTGTGCCAATTTGAGTTCTCCTGGAAGCAGATGTGGGACAGAGTTAGGAATACAAGAGGTATATGGGGGAGGAGGAAAACTCCTATGAAAGAAAAGGGGGAGGAAACAGAATTGGCAGGGAGGGCCTCACTGTGATTCAGATCTGACAGAGTCTCAGACCCAGTGAAGACTCTAGAGCAAAAATTCTTCATTAGAGAGTCCTGCATTTGACAGAAATGGTTGTGATGTGACCAGTTGTTGGCTGGGGCTGGCTGCCCTGGAAGAGAATGGTCTCAGCTTCTAGGGATCTTGAAGAGACTGCAGCTGTAGGCTGTCAGCTTACTGCGTGCCTAGCAGCTGAATAGCATGTTCTTTCTTGAAGGGAGATACAAGCGACATACCTCCATGACTGCCACACATAAGTGTAAAGGAATTGTTAGGTATTATTGTTATAATTATCTTCTGATTAAATTTATCTTAGTTGCTTTTATCCTTTATAAGTAAAAACGTCTAGACGTTCTTAGTTATTTTCTCTTGGATGTTTTTGGGAAGTTTGGGTGTTATTAGTTCTTGTTATTAGTTATCGTTCTTAGTTATTTTCTCTTGGATGTTTCTAGGGGAAGAGAGTTCCCCTAGATATTTTTAGAGTTGTTCCCTGACATTTAGGTTTTGACATAAATGTCACCTTCTCATTGGGACTTTCTCTGGCTGTTCTGTCTAAAATTATAACCCCCAATCTTTCCTTTCCTTTTTTTATTTTTCTCTTTGGCATATATCTGGTATGTCACATATTTTACATGCTTATGTTGTTTATTATCCATTTCTACCCATTAGAATGTAAGCTCCAAGAAAGCCAGGATTTTGCCTGTGTGCTTGCTGCTTTATTCTCAGTGTTTAGCTTGTGCTGAGAGCACAACAGTTGCTCATATATGGGTGAAATGAATATTTATATCATATAAATGAATGTTTATATAATATATAAATGAATATTTATATCATATAAACACAAATTATGTAGAGATTTTTATTGTAATTTTGTTTGTTATGAGATTTGACCTAAAAGCTTGCACTTATGAAGTCTTTCATCCTAGCTCCCTGTTCTCTTGTTCTCAATATGATCTTGGCCTTATAGTAAGCTCAAATATATATTCACTGAATGGATTTGATGGATTTGTTAATCAGGAAAGCTCAATTTTTTTTTCTGCAGAAACATATTTTTGTTTTATGATGTAACAGTTGTATACATTGAAACAGCCTAGGATTAGTTTTGATTTTTAGAGATTAAAACAAAATTCTTGGGGCGCCTGGGTGGCTCAGTCGTTAGGCGTCTGCCTTCGGCTCAGGTCATGTCGAGCCCCGCATCGGGCTCCCTGCTCCACGGGAGGCTTGCTTCTCCCTCTCCACTCCCCCTGCTTGTGTTCCCTCTCTCGCTGTGTCTCTCTCTGACAAATAAATAAATAAAATCTTTAAAAAAAAAAATAAAACAAAATTCTTTTCCTCTTTTCTAATTCTTCCAAA
This sequence comes from Callorhinus ursinus, assembly GCF_003265705.2. Taxonomy (NCBI): domain Eukaryota; kingdom Metazoa; phylum Chordata; class Mammalia; order Carnivora; family Otariidae; genus Callorhinus; species Callorhinus ursinus. The sequence continues at coordinate 60,196,824 of NW_027397071.1, read as the reverse complement.
TCCTACCTCTCAATACTCATTTCAAAGCTTTTCCATGTCGTCTCAGATTATTCTAAGCTATAGTGATTTTTTGTTTCCTCTGAGTTTTTATAACATATTTGTACATCTGTTCCATTTTAAGATTGTGTAATTTTTTTTCTGAATTCTGACTTGTATGTTATATTGTTACCTAACTTTTCATGAGTATGTCTTCCTAGTCCTCTACTATATATCAATAAGCTTTTTGAGAAAGGAAAATTATATTTCTTAGTGGTGCCCAGTGAAGTATTTAATTCATTCATTTATTCATTTAACAACAGTTATATGACATGTTTACTCTCACAAGACTGTGCCTAAGTGCTGGAGATAGAAAGAGGAATAAGAGGGGCATCTGAATGTCTCAGTCAGTTAAGCATCTGACTCTTGATTTCAGTTCAGGTCATGATCTCAGGGTCCTGGGATTGAGCCCCTCTTCTGGCTCCACACTCAGCGTGGAGTTGGTTTGTCTCTCTTCCTCTGCTCCTCTCTCTGCTCTCACTCTCTCTCTCAATAAATAGATCTTAAAAAAAAAAAAAAGAAAGAGGAATAAGACGTACTTGTCTGGGAATTAAAGGGCTGTTGGGAAAGCAGATATGTGGATAAGTAAATGCACCAGATTCACTGAGAATGATAAGTTCTATCAAGAGTTTACTGAAGAGATGATGCTTGTGTTCAGTATTGATAATTAGCAGGAGTTTTCTGTGAAGATAAAGAGAGGGACGTCTTAAAGGAAAGCCTGGGTGTACAAATGTGTGGAAGTATGTGGAACAACATATCGTATCTGGGGAACTGCAAATAGTGTGGCATGGTAGTTTTGTAGCTTGAAAAGGATGAGGGGCAGAAGTTGGGGTGGAAGACGTAGGCATGAGGCTAGAAGAAGAAAAGCTTCATATACTATTTAAAGGAGTTAGAATTTTTATTTTTCTTAAGTAGGGCATGAGGAATCAATGAAGAGTTTAAAATAGTAGACCAATTGGTCATATTTGAGCTTTTAGAAAATTATTTTGGTGTCAGTGTAGCAGATGGATTGGAGGAGGGCCAGAATAGAGGCAGGTATACCATTTGGGAAACTATTGAATAAATCTAAGCCAGAGATCAGAGTATGAATTAGGGTAATAGTATCTGAGATAAAGAAGAAAGAATGGTGTGAGAGGTAATTAAGAGTTAGAATTGTTGAGGGATGTCTGGGTGGCCCAGTGAGTTGAGCCTCTGACTCTTGATTTTGGTTCAGGTCATGCATGATCTCAGGGTTGTGGAATTGAGCCCTGCCTCAGGCTTCCCACTCAGCGCAAAGTCTGCTTGTCCCTCTCCCTCTGCTCCTCCCCCCCCCAAATAAATAAATAAAATCTTAAAAAAAAAGAATTGAGATTGATTGGATGTAGTTGATGAAGAGAATGGTTCCTAGGTCTCTGGCCTTGGATTATTGAATGTATGGTGAAACCTTTACTTAGGGAATACAGGAAATATAATAGGCTTTAGGGAGAAGTAGTTAAAGTCATGAGAGTGGATGAGACCATCCAGTAAAAACATGTAGAATAAAGTCAGAAGAGGTCTGAGAACGTGACTGGATAAAAATCATATTTAAGAAATACACAGGGGGGGCTTTCGGTTCCGCCGGCTGGCTGTCCGATGCCACCCCGGCGCGCACTTCCGCTCGCCCTCTGACCCGCGGCCGACAGCCGGTGCATTCTGCGACCCCCAACCATGCCCGCGGGCGTGTCCTGGGCCACGTATCTGAAAATGTTCGCTGCCAGCCTCCTGACCATGTGCGCCGGGGCCGAAGCGGTGCACAGGTACTACCGGCCGGACCTGACAATACCTGAAATTCCACCAAAGCCTGGAGAACTCAAAACGGAGCTTTTGGGACTGAAAGACAACATGAACCTCGAATTTCTCAACAATAGAAACCCCAAAATACTTAACTCTGCCAAGAACTCCGTGAATAATATTATAAGTATTAAATATATATTTTTAAAGTTAAAAAAAAAAAAAAAGAAAGAAATACACAGGGGGAAAGCCTACAGAAGACAAAAAGAAAAGACCAAGGAGGAAAATCAGAAAGTACCAAGTTTTGGTTTTTTTTTCTTAAGTATTTATTTAAGTAATCTCTACACCCCACGTGGGTCTCAAACTCATAACCCAGAGATCAAGAGTCACATGCTCTTCTGACTGAGCCAGCCAGGGCCCCAAAAGTATCAAGTTTTAAAGAAGAGAGGGAGAAGAGTTTTTAAAAGGCGTGGTCACCTGTGCTGTTCAGTGGATGGACTAAGATGAGTATTTGAATTGTCCATTGGGCTTGGCAATTAGAAAGTCATTGATGAAGTTGATGAGTTTCGGTGGATTGAAAATGAGAGTTGGATCTGTAATTTTTAAAAAAATATTTGAGAGAGAGAGCACGTACATGTGAGCATGAGCAGGGAGAGAGGGAGAGGGAGAGAGAGAATCCTCAAGCAGATTCCCCTCTGAACATGGAGCCTGATAGGAGGCTTGATCCCAGGATCCTGGGATCATGACCTGAGCTGAAATCAAGAGTCAGCAGCCCAACTGACAGAGCCACCCAGGTGCCTATGGATCTGTAAATTATTTTTTTAAAAGAAGTTGGCTATGAAGAGAACACAAAAAGTAGTAACTAAAGGGGAATGTAGAGTTGAAGAAGGGTTCACGTTTGTTATTAAAAGATTAAAAGATATCTCATACTGAAATGATATATGAAGATATTTATAGACCATGAGAGGAAGAAGTTGAGAAGACAGAGGATATAGGCACTCAGTGTATATTGGCATATAGACTGATTTCAAAATTAGTGTATTGGGAAATAAATTAATCTCCAGTTGACTGGGCTAATTATAAATGTTTGGGATGTATTTTTATTGTAGTTTATTAAAACAGCAACACTGCCTGAGATGGTGGGCAACATGGTGGGTGAGTGCAATGTCAAGACCCTCAGCTAGGTGGAAATCAAGCCCAAGACGATTGACCACTATCTGGTGAGTTCTCCATCACCTATAAGGCTGTGAAGCATGGCAGGCCTGGTATCAGGGCCACCCATTCTCTCATTTCATTCCTCTCAAGTAGCCTGTTCAGCCAATAAATGCACAGACTTCTCTTAAAAAAAAAAAAAAAAAGAAAAGATGGCAACCACCAACAGAACTTTCAAAGTCAATTTTAGAAGTCATAGAGTACTTAGAGATCTTCTAGATTATTAGTTCTTTCACTGGGTAGGTAAGTGAATTGAGATGTAGGTTGGTACTTTTGTCTTTTAAGTTACTAACTTTATCTAAAATATTTAAATCAAGATGGTTATATACTTGAATTTCCTTATTTCCTTTTTCAGGACCGATCTTTTGTTACACATGCTTGTTTAGATAAAATACATTCAGTTTTTAAGATACTTTTTTTTAAAGATTTTATTTTTTAGAGAGAGAGAGACACACAGTGAGAGAGGGAACACAAGCAGGGGGAGTGGGAGAGGGAGAACAGGCTTCCCACGGGGAGCCCAATGTGGGGCTCGATCCCAGGACCCTGGAATCATGACCTGAGCTGAAGGCAGACGCTTAATGACTGAGCCACTCAGGCGCCCCTTTAAGATATTCTAATTAATGTGACTTACGTGACTCAGTAGCAACAACAGAAGACCAGTCTAGATCAGTCAACATGAGAAGCTTAAAAGTAATGACTTAGTAAATGGACTCATTTCTTAGATTCCATGTTTACCTCAGATACTCTCTTGGTTTTTCTTCCTCTCATTTGAATTATATGTTGCATCTCTGGGGTACCTGGCTGGCTCAGAGAGCATGTGGGTCTTGAACTCTGGGTCTTGAGTTCAAGCCCCACTTTGGGCATAGAGATTACATACATGCATATATATATTCATACACTAACTTTATTTTTTTAAAGATTTTACTTATTTATTTGACAGAGAGAGTGAGAGCACACAAGCAGGGGAGCAGCAGAGGGAGAGGGAGAAGCAGGCTCACTGCTGGGCAAGGAGCCTGATGTGGAGCTCAATCCCAGAACCCTGGGATCATGATCTGAGCCAAAGGCAGTCGCTTAACTGCCTGAGCCACCCAGGTGCCCCACAAACTAACTAACTTTAAAAAAAAATTGCTGCATCTCTGAGCACCCATCTGTCATGGATTATATTGTATTGTTGGTCCCTCCCTGCATTGGGCTGGAAGTTTCCTATTTTCAGAGCTCTTAGCACAGCTCTTCAGCATACATGGTAGGTGATTAGTAAATATATGCTTGAGTAGATACATGCTTGGATGAATTCATAGGCTGTACAAAAAGATAGGCTTTCCCTCTGTTCATGCATAAATTCACCAGTGCCCAATAGAAGGAATTTCCTATACCAGCAGATAAACATTCTTGGTCTGGATAAGTTTCAACAGTCTTTGAATTTATAAGCTTTATTTTTAGTATTTAGGTATAGTCCCCACTCCCTTACTTTGAAGCATCACAATCATGTATTTTTTGAGTTGTTTACCCTTAGCCTCCGAATTTATTTTACTGGATGTTTTGAAGATACAGTTGATATAAAACAAGGTCTTCCTTACCATTTATGGGTTGTCTTTTATTGTAAGAAGATTGACCAGAAAATATATTTGAGTTTTTGAAAATTATGAACATACTTTCAGAATTCCTTTATTGTTAGGTGTGTTCCCTCTTCTTTTGTTATTCTTTACAATTTTGTCTTCAATACAAGCTGTCAGAGCTTTTCCTTTTACAAAAATAATTTTTAAAAGGTATTTAAAGTAGGAATGGAATGGGGCTGCAGACGGGACATCATGGTGTTTTATAAGCTCATGTAACTGTCAGGTAATTTGATACAGCTGGCTACTTTAGGTTATTTCATGATTCTATTTGTCCTTTTGGTATTTCTTTAATGACAAGTGGAGGTCTCCCTAGCATGGTGTTCTTAGTATAGTTTGCTTAGGGTATGTTGGAGAAAGCATTACTGTGCTCAAGTATTATTTGTAGTATTTTAAAAAAAATAACATTAAACAGGTCAACATGACATTTTTGTGACTTGCTGCTTAGAAAGCTTTAAGGAAAATAATTTTAGAGTCAGCCTTTTGTTTTTGTTTTTGTTTTTGTTTTGTCTCGTACAAAAACAAATTCTTTACTGCCCAGGAAGATTATCCTTGATAATGATCCTTTAGATTTGAAGAGCTACTAATGTTCAGTATAAAAGAATTGATAAAAAGCTTTGCAAATCCAATGACATACTACTTTTTGTTGTTTGGAAGTAGAACCTTTAGGTTTGTTTCCCCAGTATGGCACTATGCACCACCCCCATCCCACCCAGGTTTATGTTCTTTAGAGGTGTTTGATATTTTAATCATCTCCTTGACCAGTTTTTTTCATTTGGGGGAGGTAATAATTGTACCTTACAGAGTGCTTTTTCTTTTCATTTTCATAGCCATCAAATTAAGGATTAGGGCGGGTATTTTTATTCTCAGTTTAGTGGAGGAAAAAATCGGTAAAAAGAAATTAAGCAGGGATGCCTATGTGGCTCAGTCAGTTAAGTGTCTGCCTTCGGCTCAGGTCATGATCCCAGGGTTCTTGGATCGAGGCCCGCATCAGGAGCCCGCTTCTCCCTCTGCTGCCAGTCCTGCTTGTGTGTGTGTGTATGTGTGCTCTCCCCACCCCCCTCTCTGACAAGTAAATAAATAAAATCTTTTTTTTTTTTAAAGGATTTTTTTTTGTTCATTTGACAGAGAGAGAGACAGTGAAAGAGGGAACACAAGCAGGGGGAGTGGGAGAGGGAGAAGCAGCCATCCCGCTGAGCAGGGAGCCCGATGGCGGGGCTCGATCCCAGGACCCTAAGATCATGACCTGAGCTGACGGCAGACGCTTAAGGACTAAGCCACCCAGACGCCCCAAATAAATGAAATCTTAAAAAAAATTAAACAACTTTTGTGCAGTCCCACCATGCTAAAAGATGGTAAATTAACATGGAAAGCCTAATTCTGACAAAATTATCAATGCTTAATGTAGGTACTTTTTATGAAACTACAAGCTTGGGAAATGTTCAGGAATGTCTAAAATTCTGTTGCTTAGCTCTGTTGGGCAATTATAGGGTATTAGTCCCTGATTAACAAACCAAACAAGTAAAAAATGCTATTTATTGTGTTGAAAGTTTTAATAGAGTTTTGCTAAACACTTTAAAATCCTTTGTTAAAAATAACTGCTGAAGAAACTAAGCAGTTTTATCATAGTTGGCATTTGATGAATGTTTTGAAGAATATGATTTCATTGAAAAATAATAGTTTTGTAACCCTTAAAGTGAATTTGTTGTGAGAGGTCTGGTTGCTAATTTTTCTGTTTTATAATTAAAGATTCATTATGGTGGTTTTTATAAGGTAGATTGATGGACATGGTCAAGCATGCATGTTAAGTTCAGGCAGATTAGAAATAATAGTTTTTTCTAGTTTTAATTAAAAATAGCTTTATTGGCATAATGCACATATTATAAAATTCACCTGCTTAAAATTATAATTCAGTGATGTTTAGTACATTCACAGAGTTATACAATTATCAGCACTATCTAATTTTAGAACAATTTCATCATCTCAAAAAGAACACCCGTTCCCATTAGTAGCCACTCCCTGTTTCCCATCATCATCTTTCCTCAGCCCCTGGCAACCACTAATCTATTTTCTCTCTCTATGGAATTGTCTATTCTGGACATTTCATATAAATGACATCTGGCTTCTTTGACTTAGCAAAATATTTTCAAGGTTCATCCATATTGTAACATGTATCAGTACTTCATTTCTTTTTATTACTGAATAGTAGTCATTGTGTATACCACATTTTATTTATCCATTCATCAGTAAATGATATTTGGGTTGTTTCCACTTTTTGGTTATTATAAATGCTGCTTTGAACATACGTGTATAAGTTTTTGTGTAGACATAATCTCTTGGGTATTTACCTAGGAGTGAAATTGCTTGGTCATATGGTATCTCTCTCTATTCACCTTTTTTGAGGACCTACTAAACTGTTTTGCAAAGAGGCTGCGGCATTTTACCTTCCCATCAGCAATGTGTGAGGATTCCAGTTTTTTCTACATCCTCACCATCACTTGGTATTGTTTATCGTTTTGATTCTAATCACCCTAGTGGTTGTGAAGTGATATCAGGGTGTTGATTTGCATTTCCCTGATACTAATCATGTTGAGCATCTTTTTATGTGCTTATTGACTGCTTGCATATTTACTTTGGAGAAATGTCTTTTCAATCCTTTGCCCATTTTTAAATTAGGTTATTCATCTGTTTTAATTATTTTAATTCCGGTGTAGTTAACATTTAAAAAATTATTGATGCTCTCTTTGTCAGATATGTCTATTGAGATCATGTCATTTTGTTCTTTCACTAATATAGTATATTACATGGATTAGTCTTCATATGTTAAACCAACCTTGCAGGTGTAGAATAAATCTCACTTATTCATGGTATATAATCCTTTTTATATGTTACTGGATTTGGTTTGCTAGTATTTTGTGGATTTGTTTTCATGTATGTTCGTAAAGGATATTGGTCTGTAGTTTTTTTAGGATGTCTTTGATTTGGTATCAGTAATATTGGCCTCATAGAATGAATGGGGAAGTATTCTGTTTTTTGTTTGTTTTTGTGGAAGATTGGCATTAATTTGCTCGAAACCACCTAGATTTGGATAGGAAATTTAAAAATTATTAATTCAGTCTCTTTACTTATTTATAGGTCTGTTCATAGTTTCCATTTCTTTTTAAGTCAGTTTTGGTAGTTTATTTCTAAGAATTTGTACATTTCATCTAGCTTGTCTAATTTGTTGGTGTGCAATTGTTCATAATATTATAATTTTTTATTTCTGTAAAGTCATATTTCTGTAAGGTCACCCCTTAGTAATGTACCCACTTACATTTCTGATTTTAGTAATTTGAGTCCTCTCTCTTCTTGGTCAGTCTAGCTAAAGGTTTGTCGATTTTTGTGATCTTTTCAAAGAACCACCTTTTGGTTTTGTTGATTTTTCTCTAATTTATTTTCATTTTAATCTTCATTCTTTCTTTCTCCTTGCTTTGGGTTTACTTTGCTTCTTTTTTTCCTTTTTAGTTTCTTAAGGTGGAAAGTTAGGTTATTATTTGAAATTTTGCTTTAAAAATTTTTTTTGATATGTTGTGCTTGCTTTTTTTTTAAAGATTTTTTTTTTAAGATTGTATTTATTTATTCATGAAAGACAGAGAGAGAGAGAGAGAGGCAGAGGGAGAAGCAGGCTCCCCGCTGAGCAGGGAGTCCGACGCGGGACTCAATCCCAGGACCCTGGGATCATGACCTGAGCCAAAGGCAGACGCTTAACCCTCTGGGCCACCCAGGCGCCCTAAAGATTTTGTTTTAAGTAATCTCTGCTCCCAGTGTGGGGCTCAAACTTAACTCTGAGATGAAGAGTCACATGCTCCACCAACTGAGCCAGTCAGGCACCCCAGTTGTGCTTGCATTCTTATTTGTTAAAAGTATTTTCTAATTTTTCTTGTAATTTATTACTTGGTTATTTAGTGTGTTGTCTAATTTGTACATGTTTTTGAATTCACATTTCCTTTTGTTAGTGATTTCTAATTTCATTCCATTGTATGATTTCAGTCCTTTTAAATGTATTGAAGATTGTTTTATGGCTTAACATGGTCTCTCCTGATCCATGTGCACCTGAGAAGGATGTGCATCCTGCTGTTGTTGGATGTTTTTTAGATATCTGTTAGGTCTAGATGACCTACAGTGTTGTTTACGTTTTCTCTTTTCTTGCTAATCTTCTCCTCAGTTGTTTTATTCATTATTGAAAGTGGAGTATTGAAACCTACAATTATTATTGTTGAATTTTCTATTTCTTAATTTGTCAGTTTATGCTTTATGTATTTTAGGGCTCTGTTGTTACATATGTTAGGTTTATTTTATTTTTTTAAAGATTTTATTTTTTTTAACTAATCTCTACACCCAATGTGGGGCTTAAACTTAAAACCCCAAGATCAAGAATCCCATGCTCTACTGACTGAGCCAACCAGGCACCCCTACACACTGGAGCTTTAACTCTGATGCATAATATGGATTAGATTCTGTGTGTGTGAACACTTTTGATAACTAAATAAAACATTGCACCTTATATGCTGTGACCAATAAGTGGAATTTGTTTTGATATAGCTTTGATGCTTAAATTATTTTGACTAATAATAACTTGTTACATCGAGATTATAAATAGAAGCACTTGTCTCTGAGAAGACTCAACTTCACTGGGGCAGTGGTTCATTATAAGGTTTTATGTGCATGTGAGTCATAGTGTACTGTAGCTGTTTAAACATGGCTGAGGTAAAGTATTTAAATAATGACTTTGCCAGTATACTAATTTTTATTGAGTTTAAAGGGCAGTTGGTAGTGTAATGTTCCTTGACCTAGAATAATTTGAGTCAGTACCCGTTATTATTAAAACTATTAACAGTATCTACCTTTTATATAACCAAACTCTAAATCATACCTGGCTTAGGAAGAATCAAATAGAAACGTATCCATTATGTTATATTCTACGGATATTCTTTTTTTTTTAAGATTTTATTTTTAAGTAATATCTACACCCAGTGTAGGACTCACAACCCTGAGATCAGGAAGTCACATGCTCCACTCACAGCCAGCCAGGTGCCCTGATCGTATTTCTTTTTAATCCTCCTAACAATCTTTTTTTTTTTCTTCTCGGCTCAAGTTTAATAGAAACAAAAGACAAAACGTGATGCCCTGCTACTGTACATACAGTTGGCCTGCCCCATAACAGCTCAGGCCCTTCTCTCCAGAAAAGAAAGGCTGGCCTCCCCAACCCCTGCAGAAAAGGCCTGTCCTGTCCCCATACCACATCTGCACAGTCTAAAGTCTTACGTTCTAAGCATGACAATAATACAAGAGAGATTTTGTTTTCATGGCCACCCACTGCAGCCCAGCCCTAAAACGACCCGGTGCTCACTTCTGCTTAGAGAAATATTCTTTGCTCTTCTGGACATCAGGCTTGATGGTATCACTGCCAGGCTTCCAGCCAGCTGGGCACACTTCCCCATGCTTGTCAGTAAACTGCAAGGCCTGAGCCAGTCGCGGAGTCTCATCCACAGAGCGGCCTACAGGAAGGTCATTTACCGTGATCTGCCTAAGGATACCTTTATCATCAATGATAAAGAGGCCCCTGAAGGAGATGCCTTCATCAGCCTTTAAGACTCCATAGTCCTGAGCAATGGTGCGCTTGGGGTCTGATACCAAGGGAATGTTCGTGGGTCCCAGTCCTCCTTGTTTCTTGGGTGTGTTGATCCATGCCAGGTGACAGAAATGAGAATCCACAGAAGCACCAATCACTTGACAGTTGAGTTTCTTAAATTCTTCTGCCCTGTCACTGAAAGCAATGATCTCCGTGGGCACACAAAGGTGAAGTCAAGAGGGTAAAAGAAGAACACAATGTATTTTCCTTTGTAGTCAGATAGGCTGAGATCTTTGAACTGGCCATCTGGCATAACAGCCGTGGCTATGAAGTTGGGGGCAGGATGCCCAATTTTGGCATTTCCCGAAGACATCTTGCTATCAGCGGCTCTGAAAGCAAAAAGGCCGAAGACAAGGCAGGAGGAAGACGCAATCTTTTTTTTTTTTTTAAAGATTTTATTTATTTGAGAGAGCGAGCATGAGAGAGAGCATGAGAGAGAGCATGAGAGGGAAGAGGGTCAGAGGGAGAAGCAGACTCCCCGCTGAGCAGGGAGCCCGATGTGGGACTCGATCCCAGGACTCCAAGATCATGACCTGAGCCGAAGGCAGTTGCTTAACCAACTGAGCCACCCAGGCGCCCCTCCTAACAATCTTTTGACGTGGGTGGTGATGCTCTCACTTTACAAATGAGCAAACTGAAACTCAGATGTTTATTAGTTTGACTAAGGTCACTGGTGTTTTTGTGTGTTTTTTTGTTTTTTGTTCATTTTCTTTTATTCTTTTAGTTTTTCTATAAAAATGCCAGGCTTTGGAGATGCAGCCATGACCCAGACAGATGTGCTCTTTGCTTTCATGAAGTGACTTGTCTGGTGGAATCCTTTCGTTGAGTTTTTGAGTCATATTTCATATACTAATGACGTATATTTATAGAAGACTTTATAAAACATTTCTCCATTGTTATCTAATTTTGTAATTCTTGTTTGACAGTGTTGTGACACAGGTGCATTAGATATTATTGATGATATCTTCATTTGGAAACTGAGGGAAACTGAGACCTGGGGATATTAAGGTCATGTATTTAGTAAATGGCTGAGCTAGTATTCAAACCCAGGTCATGGAGCTGTAAGGATCCTGCAGTTCTTCCATTATATCACATTGTTTCATTATTTCATGTGAAACTACAAGCCTATATCACCAAGAGTGATAATCTAGAAAGTAACCAATCTAGTATAATTTAGACAAACAGAGTGCTACCAGGCAGAGTGTGTGGGAAGCGAATCAGGAGACCCAAAGAGCTGTGTCTAGTGTGCTGAAGTGGACTTATTCTTAAATAATGCAGGGAAAACAGTGCTTTGGAGCGATACTAAGACCTGAGAAATACTGCACAGATGTCGTCAGGCGGCACCTAGATGGGCTCAGGGCACAATAACTTGCCTGGGGCATTTTTTCCCCTAGAACAGACTTGAAACGAATAGTGAATTTAATACAAGGAGACTCAGACAACACCAGACTGTGTACAGTTACCTGCACCTGCAAATCAGGGTGTAATCTTTATATGAGGAAGGGATTGCTTGTTTTACATTGATTACCTCAGCTACTTTCATGCAGGTACAGAGATAGTGATCTTAGTAAAACCATTTGAATGCTGCTTCTGTGTAAAAGCATTGTGAGGCATTGTGGAAGTGGTACCAATATGAGTATGACACCATCCTTGCCCACAAGGAGCTTGTAACCTAGTAAGGAGATTTTGCATTCATTCAAAGAATAATTGTTCATCCAGAGTTATGTGCCAGACCCTGTACCAGGTGTTTAGGAGATGAAAGTGGATAAGATAGAAATTGCTCCTAAGCTTTAGCTTATATTTTCCACTGCTTGAAGAGTATTTCTTTATCTCCTTCCCCTAAGTCTGAGCAATTAGAAACCTTTTAAAGTGGAAAATAGGACCTGAAATTCTCTTAGCAAAACAGCAGTCAATATTGCTATTCTTGTGACTTGGCCACAAATAGAACCCAATAACCTATTTGTCAGAGCTTAGGTGTCATGCTAAAAAATATTTGTATCCTATTTAACAGTCAAATCATTAAGAAAAGTACCAACATCCCAACAGAAATGGACAAAGGATTTCAACAAGAGATCACAGACTAGGAAATACAAAAGGAAAAATATATGTCAATCTTACTAGTAATCAGTTATTGATAAAGAACTTGAGGCACAAGGATAAAATAACTTGCCCAAGATCAGATATCTGGTACTTGTTGATCCCAAATTTGAACTCAGGCAATTTGTCTCTAGGGCCTTCAGTCTTAATCACCACAGCAAGTGCCCCTCTCTGGGTTGGTTACCATTATGCTGTATACTCAGCTTCTAGGATAGTGCTTACCACAAAAAAAGCAAGCACTTAAATATTTGTTGAATGAATTCTTTTTTTAAATTTGTTTTTTATTCTTTAAGTATATCTGACACACAATCTTACATTAGTTTCAGGTGTATAACAATGATTTGACAAATTTATACATTAGGCTATGTTCACAAGTGTAGCTGCTTACCATCTGTCACCATAAAACACTATTACAATATCATTGAGTATATATATATATATATATTCCTTATGCTGTGCCTTTTAGTTCCATGACTTACTGATTCTATAACTGGAATCCTTTATCTTCTACACCCCTTCACCCATTTTGCTCATCCCCCACCCCCTTCCTGTGAATGAATTCTTAAAATGAAAATGTATTAGGTACATCATTTTGGAGGGTAATTTGTCAGTATCAAAAAAGGTTACACACTGGGGCGCCTGGGTGGCTTAGTTGGTTAAGCAACTGCCTTCGGCTCAGTTCGGTCATGCCTTCAGTCATGCCTTGGGTCATGATCCTGGAGTCCCAGGATCGAGTCCTGCATCTGGCTCCCTGCTCAGCAGGGAGTCTGCTTCTCCCTCTGACCCTCCCCCTGTCATGTGCTCTCATTCTCTCTCTCTCAAATAAATAAAATCTTTAAAAAAAAAAAAAAAGGTTACATACTAATGACTCAGTAATTTCATTTCTTTTTTTTCTTTTTTTTAAAATGATTTTTATTTATTGAGAGAGAGAATGATAGAGAGCATGGGAGGGGGAAAAGTCAGAGGGAGAAGCTGACTCCCCGCTGAGCAGGGAGCCCAATGCGGAACTTGATCCCGGGACTCCAGGATCATGACCTGAGCCGAAGGCAGTCGCCTAACCAACTGAGCCACCCAGCCCCCATTAATTTCATTTCTTAATGTGTATCTTAAAAAAAAAAAAAAAGTATGTACGGAGACATTACAAAGGTATTCATGGCAGCACTCTTTTTTTTTTAAGATTTTGGTTTTTATTTATTTGACAGACACAGCGAGAGAGGGAACACAAGCAGGGGGAGTGGGAGAGGGAGAAGCAGGCCACCCGCCAAGCAGGGAGCCCGATGCGGGGCTCAGTCCCAGGACCCGGGGACCATGACCCAAGCCGAAGGCAGACGCTTAACGACTGAGCCACCCAGGCGCCCCCATGGCAGCATTCTTGGTAATTGTGGAAAAATAGGGGAAAGTGTAAGTGTTCTTAGTGCCATAAATAACTAATAAACTAAACTATATATAACTAATAAATATATTAGTTTATTATTTAACTACATAATATGTATTATATATTTTATATATAATAAACATAGTTTATTATTATACATAGTAAGCATATCAGTTATATATAGTTATAAATACAAATAACTAAATAAACTATGATATGGGTATATTTTAGAATTCTGTTATGCACAGTTAAAATAAATGAAGTAGTGGATCTGGAAAGATATTTAGGATATATCATTGAATGAGAAAAGCAAGTTACAGAACTTTCCCTACCAAAATAGATTCTAAGATGATGAAAGAGTAAAACAAGCAAAAATAACCATAGAAATAGAGAAAATATGGGTGAATATTTTTATTATATTGGAATGAGGAAGGTTTTTCTAAGCATCATGTGAAATGTAGAATCCATAAAGAAGATTGATGAATTTGCACAAAAATGGAAGATTTCCATGTAGTAAAAAACAACAAACCTTAAACTGGGATGAAGATTCTAAACATGATACATATAAAGCATTTATAGGCAATTTGTAGAAAGGCCAATAAACATAAAAGATATAAATAGATGTTCAACTTCTCATAATTAAAAATAGAAATTAGAAAATCATATTCCATTTCCTACTTAGAGGATTTGCAAAGATAATAGTAATGACAAGAGTGTATAGAAAAAATTTTATATACTCTTGGAGGAAATATAAAAAAACACAGAAACACAGCATGTTTGGTGGAAGTTTTGGCAATGTTTATTACAATTTAAAATGTATACTACCTTTGTCTTAAATGCCACTTTTAGGGATTTATCATATATTAAAGTGTAAAGACACATGTTATAAAGATTCATTATAGTGTGTATAGATATTAAAATATGGAAACAATCTAGATACTGATAGGGATGAGAGTTAAATTGTAATACATCCATATAATGAAATGCTCTTTAGCTATTTAAAGAGACTATGTACATGCATGCCTCATTTCACACTGTTCTGTGTGGTGGTAACTAATTATAATCCTATGTTAAATAACATATGTATGAATATAACAGACATGTATATATATTTTAAAAACACCTTCTAGCAACCCGTTGATCTATATCTCTTTTCCTGCTCTGCTCTGAGGACTGTAACTCTAGTGGGAACATTCATAAATTCAGACATACTGTAATCTAGTGTTTATATGTTATTAAACTAGAGTTTCTTTTTATTTTAGCAGAACAGTGAGGAGAACTTCTGGCTCATGGAAGCATTTCTACATTGCATTTACTTCTGAATGCTAAAGAGGAGAAGTGAAGGGGGAATGTAGTTTCCAAATATATACATACCCAGTGGTTAAGAGTCTGGGATATGAAACCATATTGCCTAAGTTCTAATCCTGGCGCTGCCACTCTGTGTGACTTTGTGCAAGTTACTGAACTTCTTTTTGCCTCCATTTCCTCATTATTCATTCAACAAATATTTGAGTGCTTACCATATACCAGACACTGTTTGGATGCCAGTGATACAACAAGGAGGATTAAGACAAAATCTGTGCCTTCTTGTAGTATATGTACATGCTGGAGGGCTTAATTCCATTCCCACTATTTAGGGTTTTTAAGAGGATTAAGGGGTTAATACCTATAAAGCACTTGCAGCAGCAGGGTCTCATGCATAGTAAGTGGACAATAAATAACATTATTATTTTTCCCCTCTCCAAAAAATGGACACACAGAGTGTTGATGATTAACTATTTTATGGAAGTTTTTGTTAAATTCAACAACATTAAAGGATATACAAAATAATCTATTTCACTATATTCTTTTTTTTTTTTTTTTAAGATTTTATTTATTTATTTGACAGAGACACAGCCAGAGAGGGAACACAAGCAGGGGGAGTGGGAGAAGCAGGCTTCGCGCTGAGCAGGGAGCTGGATGCAGGGCTTGATCCCAGGTCCCTGGGATCATGACCTGAGCCAAAGGCAGATGTTTAACCACTGAGCCACCCAGGCGCCACTCACTATATTCTTACCTTTGTTCACATTCTGAATGCTCTTATACACTGTCAGTCATTGAGCAGATTGTATTATACACTACTGGCCGGGGAACCTTACCATATCATTTGTAAAAGCTCTCATCTAGTGAATGTTCTCTCCCTGTTTTGAGTATCCTAGATGTTGAAATGCAAAATTTACAGTGGTTCTTTTAAGGAGTCTTGGTTGAAGTGGTAGAGAAATCAAGAGGGTAGAGATCAACAAATTATAAGGATTGGTAAATAGAAGATCATCATAAACATCAATGAAGCCTGGGAGGATTGACCAATGACAACATGGTGTTTAATAGGAGAAATTGTAGTTGTGTTTATTAGTGACTTTATAATATATTGGCATGTATTTATAGAAAAATATTTATTTACTGCTTGCTAAGTGCTGTCAATAGTTTGGTGAAGAAGATAATCATGTAACCTGTCCTCATATCAGCTGATATTTTACAATGTTACAAAAATAATTATAGAGTTATAAGAGAGCTGTGCATAAAACCTATGCTGAGGGTCAGAGGAGCTCTTCCTTAAGGAATTAACATTTACTCTCAGACCTGAAAGTTGAGTGAGTTTATATTAGCCAGGAGGATAGAGGTAGAAGAAACGAGTCAGAAACAACAAACCAAGGAGGGGAAGAGCATGGATAAAAGGACCAGAGGTGGAAACATGATACTCTCGAGGAAGAGGAAGATGCCAGTGTGGATGGAGAGAACTAAGTAGGAGGGAAAATGGCAAAAGAATGAGCTGAAGAGTTGCAGGATTAAATTATGCAGGACCTTATAAAGTCATAGTTAGTTTTGATATTATTTTAATATATTATTTTAAGTACAATGGAAATCAATGGAAGAGTTTCAAGATGAGGAATCATTTGATTAAATCTTTTTTAAATTGTGTAATTGCCATATACTAGTTTCAGATGTATAACATGATTTGATATTTGTACATATTTTGAAATGATCACAATAAGTATAGTTAACATCTGTTGACATACATAGATAGTAAAACATGATTTTTTGTATGATGAGAACTTTTAAGATCTACTCACAACAAGTTTCAAATGTGCCATACAGTGTTATTAACAATAATCACCATGCTGTACACATATTACATCCCCATGACTTATTTTATACTAGAATTGTACTTTTTGACTCCTTTCACCCATTTCATCCATCCCCCTCCCCCTGCCTCTGGCAACTACCAGTCTGTTCTCTGTATCTACAAGCTAGGATTATTCTTTTGTTTTAAATTCTACATATAAGTGAGATCATGTGGTTGTCTTTCTCTGTCTTCCTTCACTTACTGTAATGTCCTCAGGGTCCATCCATGTTGTCACAGATGGCAAGATTTCATTCTTTTTTATGGTTGAATAGAATTCCACTGTAAATACATACCACATCTTTATCCATTCAGCCATTGATGGACACTGGTTGTTTCCATGTCGTAGCTATTTTAAATACTGCATGAGCATGGGGTGCAGATATCTTTTTAAATTGGATTTTTCATTTTCTTTAGATAAATACTCAAAGTGGAATTGCTAGACCATATAGCAATTCTGTTTTTTTTATTGAGGCATAGTTGACATACATTTTATTAGTTTCAGGTTTACAACATAATGTTTCAATATTTGTATATACTGGGAAATGATCACCACAGTAAGTCTAGCTAACATCTGTTACCATATGTAGTTACAGAATTTTTTTCTTGTGATCAGAACTTTTTTTTTTAATTTTAAGATTTATTTATTTTAGAAAGAGCAAGCTCCAGTGCTCGCACAAGTCGGGGGGAGGGGCAGAGGAAGAGAAACTCAAGCAGGCTCCATGCTAAGCCTGGAGCCCTATGCAGGGCTTGAGCCACCCAGGCACTCCCACACCAATTTTCTTTATTCACCCATTGATGGTCACTTAGGTTGTTCCTGGTATTTTTAACTTTTTCTTTCTTTTTTTACAGAGTGGGGAGATGGGCAGAGAGGGAGAGAGACTCTTAAACAGGCTCTGTGCTGGGCTTGATCTCACAACCCTGAAATCATGACCTGAGCTGAAATCAAGAATCAGCTGCTTAACTGCCTGAGCCACCCAGGTGCCCCTGTATTTTTAATTTTTTGAGGAACCTCCATACTGTTTTCCATAGTGGCTGCACCAGTTTACATTCCCACCAACAATGCACAAGGATCCCCTTTTCTCCACATCCTTGCTGACACTTGTTATTTATTATTTTTTTTAAGTCTTTATATAAATTCAATCTAGTTAACATAAACTGTATTATTAGTTACCAGGGTAGAATTTAGTGATTGATCAGTTGCATATAACACCCAGTGCTCATTACATCAGGTGCCCTCCTTTTTTTTTTTTTTTTAAGATATTATTTATTTATTTGAAAGAGTGAGCGAGCGAGCGTGCATGGGCAGGGGGTAGGGGAGGGGCCGAGGGAGAGGAGGAAGTAGACTCCCCGCTAAACAGGGAGCCCAATGCAGGACGCGATCCCAGGACCCTGGCATCATGATCTGAGCTGAAGGTAGATGCTTAATCAACTGAGGCATCCCCATTAAGTGCTGTCTTTAATGCCCATCACCCAGTTACCCGTTTACCCCCACCCGCCTCCCCTCCAGCAACCCTGTTTGTTTCCTAGAGTTCAGCATCTCTTATGGTTTTCCTCCCTATTTTCATCTTATTTTTTTCTTTCCTTTCCCCTATGATCATCTGTTTTCTTTCTTAAATTCCACATGAGTGAAATCATATGGTAGTTGTCTTCCTTGGACTGACTGACTTTGCTTAGCATAATACACTCTAGCTCCACCCACATCATTGCAAATGGTAAGATTTCATTCTTTTTAATGGCTGAGTAATATTCCATTCCATATATATGTATATACATATGTATATGGTGTATATGTGTGTATATATATGTGTGTGTATATATATATACCACATCTTCTTTATCCATTTACCTGTCGATGGACATCTGGGCTCTTTCCATAGTTTGACTATTGTAGACATTACTGCTATAAGCATTGGGGTGCAGGTGCCCCTTTGAATCACTGTGTTTCTATCCTTTGGATAAATACCTAGCAATGCAATTGCTGGGTTGTAGGGTAGCTCTATTTTTTACTTTTTGAGGAACCTCCATACTGTTTTCCAGAGTGGCTGTACCAGTTTGCATTCCCACCAGTAGTGTAAGAGGGTCCCCCTTTATCCGCATCCTCACCAACATCTGTTATTTCCTGAGTTGTTAATTTTAGCCATTCTTACTGGTGTGAGGTGGTATCTCATTGTGGTTTTGATTTGTATTTCCCTGACGCTGAGTGATGTTGAGAGCATTTTTTCGTGTGTCTTTTGGCCATTTGTATGTCTTTTTTGAAGAAACGTCTGTTCATGTCTTTGTCCATTTCTTGATTGGATTTTTTGTTTTTTTGGGTGTTGAGTTAGATAGGTTCTTTATAGATTTTGGATACTAGCCCTTTATCTGATAAGACATTTGCAAATATCTTCTCCCATTCTGTGGGTTGCCTTTTAGTTTTGTTGACTATTTCCTTTTCTGTGCAAAAGCTTTTTATCTTGATGAAGTCCCAATAGTTCATTTTTGCTTTTGTTTCTCTTGCCTTTGGAGATGTGTCTAGCAAGAAGTTGCTGCAGCCAAGGTCAAAGAGGTCAGCACTTGCTATTTCTCATCTCTTTGATAATAGCCATTCTAACAGGTGTGAGATGATATCTCATTGTGGTTTTGATTTGCACTTCCCTGATGATTAGTGAGGTTGAGCACCTTTTCATGTACCTGTTGGCCATGTGTATATCTTCTTTGGAAAAATGACTGTTCACATTTTCTGCCCATTTTATAATTAGATTCTTTGGGGGTTTTTATTGCTATTGAGTTGTATGAGTTCTGAATATCTTTTGGATATATGATTTGCAAATATTTTCTCCCATTCAGTGGGCTGCTTTTCACTTCATGGATGGTTTTCTTTGCAGTGCAGAAGCTTTTTAGTTTGATGTAGTCCCACTTGTTTATTTTTGCTTTTCTTGCCTTTGCTTTTAGAGTCAAATTAAAAAAATCATTTCCAAGACCAGTGTCAAGGAGCTTATTACAACCTATGTTTTCTTGTAGGAGTTTTATGGTTTCAGGTCTTATGTCCAAGTCTTTAATCCATGTTTAGTTGATCTTTGTATATGGTGTAAGGTAGGTGTCTGGTTTCATTCTTTTGCATGTGGCTGCCTTTCCCAACACCAGTTACTGAAGAGACTGTCCTTTCTCCATTGTATATCCATGGCTCCTTTGTTGTAATTTAATTGACTAAATATGTGTGGGTTTATTTTTGGCTTCCCTGTTTTATTGATCAATGTGTCTAGTTCTATGCAGGTACCATACTGTTTTGATTACTATAAGTTTGTAATATAGTTTCAGATCTGGGAGTGTGATTCCTCCAGCTTTGTTCTTCTTTCTTAAAAGTGCTTTAGCTATTTGAGGTCTTTTGTGTCTGTACAAATTTAAAGTTCTTTGTTCTAGTTCTGTGAAAAATGTCATTGGAATTTTGATTGAGATTGCATTGAATTGCTTTGGGTGATATGGACATTTTAGCAATATTCTTCCAACCTTTGAGCACAGAACATCTTTGTATTTATTTGTGTTGTCTTCAGTTTTTTTCATTTGTGTAGTATAGTTTTCAGAGTACAGATCTTTCATCTCCTTGGCTAAGTTTATTCTTAGGTATTTTATTTTTGATGTAATTGTAAATGGGATTGTTTAATTTTTCTTTTTGATAGATTTTTATTAGTATATAGAAATGCAACCAATTTCTTTGTTAATTTTGTATCCTGTGATACAGAATTCAATTATTTACCGAATACAATTATTAGTTCTAATAGTTTTTTGGTGGAGTCTTTATTTTTTAAGTTTTATTTATTTATTTTTAAAGATTTATTTATTCATTAGAGAGAGTGCAAAAGTGCGCATGTGCGAGCATGACAAGTGGGAGAGGGAGAGAAAGAATCTCAAGCAGACTCCCCGATGAGCGCGGACCCTGATGGGGCACCTGATCCCACAATCCCGAGATCATGACCTGAGCTGAAATCAAGAGTCAGATGCTCAACTGACTGAGCCAGCCAGGCACCCCATTTTTTGGTGGAGTCTTTAGGTACACTATATATAGTGTACTGTCATCTGCAGATAGTGACAGTTTTACTTTTTTCTTTCCAATTTGGATACCTTTTATTTCTTGATTAATTTCTGTGCTAGGACTATAAAAGTGTTGAGAGTGGGCATCTTTGTCTTGTTCATGATCTTAGAGGAAAAGCTAAAAACTTTTAGCTTTGATGTTGAACATGTTAACTGTGGGTTTGTCATATATGGCCCTTGTTCCGTTAAGGTATGTTCCTTCTGTGTGCACTGTGTTGAGAGTTTTTGTCATAAATGGATGTTGTTAATGTGTGGTATATCACATATTTTGTTTAATATGAGTATTGCTACTCCAGTTTCTTTTTGTTTCCATCTGCATGGCATATCTTTTTCCATCCCTTTACTTTCACTGTGTGTATCTTTTTTTTTTTTTTAAGATTTTTATTTATTTGAGAGAGAGAGTGAGCGAGAGCACAAGCAGGGGAAGCAGCAGAGGGAGAGAGAGAAAGACTCCCCACTGAGCAGGGAGCCCGATGTGGGGCTCGATCTTAGGACCCTGAGATCATGACCTGAGCCAAAGGCAGCTACTTAACTGACTGAGCCACCCAGGCACCCCTCACTGTGTGTGTCTTTATATCTGAAGTGAGTTTCTTGTAGGCAGCATAGTGGAGCTTCTTTTTTAATCCACTCAGTCACCCTATGCCTTTTTTTTTTTTTTTAAGATTTTTATTTATTTTTTTTGACAGAGAGAGAGAGAGAGAGACAGTGAGAGAGGGAACACAAGCAGGGGGAGTGGGAGAGGGAGAAGCAGGCTTCCCTGCTGAGCAAGGAGCCTGATGTGGGGCTCGATCCCAGGACCCTGGAATCATGACCTGAGCCAAAGGCAGATGCTAAACGGCTGAGCCACTCAGGCGCCCCCTATGCCTTTTTTTTTTAAAAAGATGTATTTATTTCATTTTTAGAGTGGGGGGAGAGGCAGAGGGAAGGAGAGAGAGAGAGAGAGAGAGAGATCCCAAGCAGACTCCCTGCTGAGTGTGGAGCTGGAGGCTTGATCTCACAATCCGGAGATCATGACCTGAGCTGAAATCAAGAGTAGCATGCTTAACTGACTGAGCCATGCCGGTGACCCCACCCTATGTCTTTTGATTGGAGAATTTAGTCCATTTACATTTATAGTAATTATTGATAGGTATGTCCTTGTTGCTATTTTGTTCATTGTTTTCTGGTTGTTTTGTAGTTCTTCTCTGTTCCTTTCTTATTCTCTAGGTCTCTTCCCTTGTGGTTTGATGCTTTGCTTTAGTGTTATGTTGGTGTTCCTTTCTATTTTTTTTTCTTTTTTGTATCTCTTGCAGGTTTTTATTTTGTGGTTACCATAAAATTCATATGTATCTACATAAACATATAGCAGTCTATTTTAAGCTGATAGTTGCTGAAGTTTGAATGCATTCTAAAAGCACTACATTTTTACTCCTCTCTCATTTTGTGATTTTGTTGTCATATTTACAGCTTTTTAGTTTGCATATCCCTTAACTACTTTTTGTAGTTATAATTGATTTTGCTGTTTTTGCCCTTTAATCTTCAAGCTAGCTTTTTATTTAAAAAATTTTGTTTTTTAAAGTAAGCTCTATGGGGTCACCTGGATGGCTCATTTGGTTAAGCATCTGCCTTCAGCTCAGGTCGTGATCCCAAGGTACTGGGTTTGAGCCCCATGTCAGGCTCCCTGCTCAGCGGGGAGTCTGCTTCTCCCTCTCCTTGCTGCTCTACCTGCTTGTGCTCTCTCTCTCTCTTTCTGTGAAATCAGTCAATCAATCAATCTTAAAAAATAAAGTAAGCTGTGTGCCCAACTTGGGGCTTGAACTCACAACCCTGAGATCGACAGTTGCATGCTTTACCAACTGAGAGCCAGCCAGAAACCCCCATACTAGCTTTTTAAGTGGCTGATTCATTGCCTTTACTTTTTATTTGCTTTTACCAGTGAGATTTCTTTCATAAATTTTCTTTCTAGTTATGGCCTTTTCTTTTTTGCTGATTTGAGATCATTTCACATTTCTTTTCCTTTTTTTTTTTTTTTTAAAGATTTTATTTATTGGGGCACCTGGGTGGCTTAGTTGGTTAAGCGTCTGCCTTTGGCTTAGGTCATGATCTTGGGGTCCTAGGATCGAGCCCTGCATCATGCTCCCTGCTCAACAGGAAGTCTGCTTCTCCCTCTCCCTCTGCCTCTTCCCCGCTATTCTTGCTCTCTTGCTCTCTCACTCTCTCTCAAATAATAAAAATCTTTTTTTAAAGATTTTATCCATTTATTTGAGAGAGAGTGAAAGAGCACAAGTGGGGGGGAGCAGCGGAAGGAGAGGGAGAAGTAGGCTCTCTGCTGAGCAGGGAACCCAATGCGGGGCTCTATCCCAGGAACCCTGGGATCATGATGTGAGTGGAAGGCAGATACCCAACCAACTGAGCCCCGCAGGAGCCCATAAATAAAGTCTTAAAAAAAAAGGCCTATTTATTTGGGAGAAAGAGTGGTGGGAGGGGCTGATGCGGAGGGAGAGAGCCCTCACGGGTCAATCCCCCAACCCTGAGATCACGACCCTAGCTGAAAACAAGAGTCAGGTGCCCAACTGAGCCACTCAGGTGCCCTCATTTCACATTTCTTGTATGTGATTTAGTGGTGATTATCTCTTTCAATTTTTGCTTGTCTGGGAAACTCTCTCCTCCAATTCTGAGTGATCATCTTGCTGAATAGAGTATTCTTGGTTGTAAATTTACTGGGAGGTTTTTGATTTGTGATTCAGTCTCCTTACTAGTAGTAATTGGCTTAATCTATTTCTTCATGATTCAGTTTTAGAAGGTTGTATGTTTCTAGAAATTTATCCCATTTTTTCTAGGTTGTCCAATTTGTTGGTGTATAATTGTTCTTAGTAGTCTCTTATGATCATTAGTATTTTGTGGTATCAGTTCTCTTTCTTCTCTTTCATATTTGATTTTATTTGAGCCCCCCCCTTTTTTTTTTTAAAGATTTTATTTATTTATTTAACAGAGAGAGACACAGTGAGAGAGGGAAGACGAGCAGGGGGAGTGAGAGAGGGAGAGGCAGGCTTCCCATGGAGCAGGGAGCCTGATGTGGGGTTCGATCCCAGGACCCTGGGATCATGACCTGAGCCGAAGGCAGATGCTTAACAACTGAGCCACCAGGTGCACTCTTTTTTTTTTTTTTTGGTTAGTCTAGCTAAAGGTTTGTCTATGTTGTTTATCTCTTCAAAGGACCAGCTTTAATTTCATTGATCTTCTTAATTTATTTTTTTAGTCTCCATTTATTTCTGTTATTTTTGTTATTTCATTCATTCTACAAACATTGGGCTTCATTTTTCTTCTTTTTCTACTTCCTTGAGGTATAAAAGATTGACATTTTTCTGTTTCTTGAGATAGGCCTGTATCACTATGAATTTCCCTCTTAGAACTGCTTTTGCTTCCTCCCATAAACTGTATTGTTTTTCATTTGTCTCAAGGTTTTTAAAATTTTCTCTTTTCATTTTTTTTTTTGACCCTTGTTTAGTTCTTTTGAAAGATTACTTTATTGCTGAGTGGAGAATGGATTTGGGGAGTTGGCAGCAAAAATAGGTATGAGAGAGGGAGGGAGGGGAAATAAAAAGAAAAAAATAGGTATAAGAAGATCATTGAAAAAATTATTACAGTAATCCAGATGTGGGTTAATAGGAGCTTGGATCAAGGTAATGATTGTAGACAGAGTAAATGGATTTTCATCAATTTTAGGAGATGGTTGAATGTTGATTTTGAGCATCATGGAGAGAGAGGGATACAGAATGACTATATCATGCACAACTGGGTGGATGATTATATAGGGACTGGAGAAGAAACAGCACTGATTAGTATCAGAGTAGATATACTTACTGAGTTTGAGATGTCTGTGAGATACAAAGACATGAATAGGCCCTTGTATATATAGGCTTAGAATCCAAAGAGGTCTGAAGTAGATAAAAGGAAATTGGGACTTGTTAACAGATGGTGTTAAGGAAATGGTAGTGGATAGAATTCCCTTAAAAAAGAATATAAATCAGGTGCCAGAGTTTTGAACTGCGCTGCTGAGGGTGGAGTATGTGTCCTCTGTGTGGTCGCCTGGATGCATGGCTGTACCCTCCCTTGAGGAGCTGGACTCCTTCAGGAACAGCCATCTGCAGAACTTGGCCAAGAGTTTGGGCCTCCAGGCTAACCTCAGGGCAGACAAGTTGTTAAAAGCCTTGAAAGCCCACCTTAAACATGAAGCAAAAAAAAAAAAAAATGAGAATCAGGATGGAAATCAAACTTCTGTATCGTCTTTTGATGAGCCTGCAATGCAGCATCCAAGAACAAGCTGAGAGGGAGCCAGTTGTCCATGTCACCAAAACAAGGAGAGGGTGCAGGATAGTCCACAGGAACCCTGACTCCCAGCAGGATCATTTAGAGATAAAAATAAGTGATCACACTGAATTCCAGAATCAAGAGAAGCAGGAAAACCGGGATCTCAGAATGATGCAGAAGTTCCTTCACCACCAGATGAGAGCCAAGGAGAGGAGAATACGGTTTCCTCAGGAAAAAGAATAAATGGTAATGAAGATTCAAAGGTACCTTCAGAAAGAAAAAAGCCTCTCTACACAGATGGGTTTTCCAAACCTGGAAAAAGTAAAAGACCTATAAGCACTACTCCTAAGAAGCTTCATGAGGCTCATTTTAAGGAAATGGAGTGATCATTATATTGAGAGAAAAAAACATTTTGAAGAACACATTTCATTTAATGAACTGAAGAAGCAGCCGGTCACTATGGGAGTGGTGGTGACTCCAGTTCCTCTCCAGAGAAGGCTCCCTGTGGGTTGTACTCCCACCAGCCAGCGCCACTTGCAGGGCTGGCCCCTGGGTGCTGTAGGCCTGAGCACCTTGTGTGGGAAGGGGTCCGCCAAGCCTTCCGTTCTCTCAGAAACTAAAATGAATGTCAGGTTTTCAGCTGCTGTCAAAGATAATGAGCATGAATCACAGATCTGTACTTCTGAAACAAATAATGCAATATATGTTAAGAAAAAAAAGAAGATAGCAGGAGGGGAAGACTGAAGGGGAGTAAGTTGGAGGGGGAGACGAACCATGAGAGATGATGGACTCTGAAAAACAAACTGAGGGTTCTAGAGGGGAGGGGGGTGGGGGGATGGGTTAGCCTGGTGTTGGGTATTAAAGAGGGCACATTCTGCGTAGAGCACTGGGTGTTATGCACAAACAATGAATCATGGAACACTACATCAAAAACTAATGATGTAATGTATGGTGATTAACATAACAATAAAAAATTAAAAAAAAATAATGAGCATAAGGGTAGACTCCAGCCAGAAAGTCTCCACATGTGACCATATCTGGGAGTACCCCAAAAGGCCAGGCTATGCTTGGGACATAAAAGTTAAAGACTACAAATGGGAATTCTGCTTCTGTTGTCACCCCATTCAGGTGGACAAGTGAGGCAGCACAGACTTCAGTCTCTAGTAGGAAACCAGTGTTTGATCTCAAAGTAAGTCTGTCTGGTTCCCTCAACTATGAGCCACACAAAGGGAGGAACAATGGAAGCAACATGAGCAAAAATGAAAGGAGAAGAAAGCAAAGGTTTTGGGAGCTCAAAGAGGCCTCATTGTGGCTGAAGATTAATTTTTTAACATCCTATAAATATTACTTTATTCTGAATCCTTTCTTTAGTGTAAATATTGTCTTCCCCACTTTAGTCAAGACTTTTTCCTGCTCTTTGTTTGCTATCTATGTAGTGTTGGTGGGTTCTTCACATGCTACATCTCTGAAAAGATGTTACTAACCTTAAAGCACACAAATTCTTTGAAATGGTTTTTACCTAAGTCTCTGTCCAATTCAGTTTTCTAATGAGAGTCATCCTATAGATTCTTGACGTAGATTTTTAATGTCCAGTTCCCTCTGCTGACAGAACTGGAATCCTCTTCTAGACAGAAGCGTTTACCTGATGGTAGGTAATTCTACTACAGGTTTTAGTATTAGTAGCACTTGGACCAATAACAAGCTGAGAAAGCCACCCCTTCTTCCTCTAGAAAATTGAGTGGTCTTAATGAAACAGCCACATGGGCTGGTAATGGCATAAATATTCTACCTTTGTGAAGTGTTTGGTTACCTATGCATGTTTGTTCAGATCACTTGATGTAATTGCCATCTGTCACTCCATATATTCTTAAAAACTTTATAGCTCATTCTAGCCTTACTTATTTAAAAATATGCAGGGCCATACTGAAATCTAAAGATTGCTGCTTCAAGGATCAACACACTGTCAGAGTTACATCTTACTTTATGAAAAAGACTAGAGTTGCTTAGCATCATAGCCATGTTTGTTGCATCTAAGTGGAGCTTCTGAGCTTTGTAGTGATTAAGATTTTCATAAATGTTTTCTCATGGTGGCAAAAAAAAAGAATATAAATCACATTTTTTTCTTGAGGACTGAGCACAGAAATTTCAACATTTAAGATTGTGTAGAATGAAGTAGGAGAAGAATCAGAATTTTTAGTGGCAAATAAGTCATGGAGGAAAACTTTTATAAAGGATGAAAATGTGATTCGCTGTAATTGAATGTTGCTAAGATGGGAAAGAAGCCAGAAAAGAGTGGGGGGGGGCATGAGTGAGAGGTGAAAAAGAGACAATGGGAGTACATAACTCTTTGAGATTGTATTCCTTTTGAATGTGAAGGGTTCACTATTTGAAAGTTGAGGTTTAGTGTAATATCCAATGGAGAAGTAGTGTGTATCAGATAGGTGAAGCTGTGGCACTGGAATTTGAATGAGAGGTGAGGGTTAGAGAATCTGAGAGTCATTTGTATGGAGATGGTAGTTGAAGACTTTTAGAAGAAAAGGGAGCCAAAGATAGAACTGGGAGAGATCTATAGTTAGAAATTTTCTTTAGCTCGTCATTAAATAATATCATGCATGGTATTCATAATTTGCATAAGTAATTTTAGCATGGACTTATTTTGTCCAACTCAGTTGTTCCAAGCTTTGGCTGAGACAGTTCAGGTTTTCCTCTTCCTAAATTTGACATTGTTAAAAGCAAGATACAGAATACTCTGCTCCCAAAGTGTTGTCAAAATGAGAGCATACATACATAGTATCTAGTTTTACTGCAAGTATTTTTTTAAAAATTTTATTTTATTATGTTATGTTAATCACTGTACATTATGAGTTTTTGATGTAGTGTTCCATGATTCATTGTTTGCGTATAGCACCCAGTGCACCATTCAATACGTGCTCTCTTTGATACCCATCACCGGGCTAAGATTGTATTTATTTATTTGACAGAGAGACACAGCGAGAGAGGGAACACAAGCAGGGGGAGTGGGAGAGGGAGAAGCAGGCTTCCTGGTTAGCAGGGAGCCCAATGCAGGACTTGATCCCAGGGCCCTGAGATCATGACCTGAGCCGAAGGCAGATGCTTAACAACTGAGCCACCCAGGTGCCCCTACTGCAAGTATTAAGAACCTACCAATTTGGCTAGTTTTCCAGTAGTTGGTATTTTGTGAATATATCACTTATAGTTACTGGATTAGTAGTGAGTCACAATCCAGTTTTACATATACTCTTATTAGTCTTGGTGCATGGTAGTTGTGGTATACAAATTGTATCACCCTGTTAGTCTGCTACCTAGAATGATCCAAAAGATACCCTCCTTCTAATGAATTTGTCTCTCATTTATTATCTACTTGTAGATTATGGAATATCTGAGTTAGTGTCTGATCTTTGAAATTTTGGGTATGCAATTAAGGTTGAAACTGTGATTTTGACATTGTTTCAATTTATATCAAACTGTTGGGATATATTTGTTAAGACTCTTGTTGCAAGTTAAAGCTTGCTTAAGAAAAAAAGGAGACTTAAATAAGGATACCAGGATATTTCACAGAATCCAAAGGTAGGTATTGCAGCTGTATGTCTCTGGAAGTGTTGAAGGGTCTGTAATTCATTCACCTTAGATCAGGAGTGCACACCTGGTTAATAAACTGGTTAGGCTGATAAGTGTTCCTGGAACATGGCATTTAATCTTGCAATAAAAATTTACATGTGGGCCTGGGGTGAGAGGGGGGCAATTCTATAATTCTGTTGGCAAATATAATCTAAAAGATATGTACTACATAGAAATTCAAGGTAGAACTTGGGCTAATATAGAGTTAATTAATGGTTCCAGTCATGGAACAAAAATCTATGTGCTACTTTAGGGATGTTGTATATGTGAATAGTTTCCAGCCCTTTATCATATCTACACAATTTCATCTCTATGGTCTTTAGTCTTATTACTGCAGACATGAAAATTGTACATGTTCCTTTAGTGCTAATCTCAAATCGGTTGCTGTTTTAGAGTTTCAGTATATTTGATACATCACATGTGTTATCACATTTCCAAATATTTGTTAAACTGCACTTTTTTGTTTAGGGTGTACTGTATGAAAACAACTACCTGATTCTAAAAGCTCTTGACTGAGAATTCAGTGTTTGTGAACGATGCCAGATTGATATGCTGGAAATTGAAGCCTTGTGTGAATGTGGGGTAGCAACAATGTCAGCTCCCAGATCCTGCTCTCTTAATGTACTTTGGTCTGATCTGCAGGAATAAAGCTCTTCCCAAAGATTATTGAATTTATTTTTTCTGCCACTGTGAGTGAGAGTGTTGATATTCAGAGGTTTTTTTTTTTAATTCTTTTTTTTTTTTTAAAGATTTTATTTATTTGACAGAGAGAGCACAAGCAGTGGAGGAGGGAGAAGCAGGCTCCCCACTGAGTGGGGAACCTGATGTGGGGCTCGATCCCAGGACCCTGGGATCATGACATGAGCCGAAGGCAGACGCTTAACTGAGCCACCCAGGCACCCCTCAAAGGGTTTTTTTAAGGATCAAATATACTTAACCTTTTCAGAAAGTATAACTGTCAGGTTACTTTTTTGTTCTTGTATTTCTTTTCATTGTTCAGATGAGCTAATCACTTAAGATCAGTGGCCCCAATGGATTATTAATTGTATAAACAAACACTGGTTGGTGTTATGGTTCAAATTATACTCTTCCTTTCTCTTGTAATTCTTGCACACAGATAGCTTTTTGATGATGAATAATAATAGCTACCATTTATTGAGTGCATATATATTAGATGGCAGATCAGATAAAGAGGCACTTTATATGAACTCATTCTTTTTCATCATTAAAACTATCCTGCAAAGCATAGTTTTCATATAAAGACACTGAGACTTGGAAAGGTTAAGTAACTTGCTTAAAGCAGCCCTAGCTGTTAAGTGCTAGAACATGAATTCAAACCTGGATTTGCCAGAGCCCTGCACCAGTGCTCTTTTACCAAATTCCACTGACTACTCATAAAAAAGTTTCATCTGGATTAAACATCAGAGAAAAAAGTCTATTATGTATTGGTAATGGTTGATTTAAAATTCCAGTCCCATGGACATTAAGGAGGGCATATGATGTAATGAACATTGGGTGTTATCTAAGACTGATGAATCACTGAACTCTACTTCTGAAACTAATAATACACTATATGTTAATTAATTGAATTTAGATTGAAAAAATAGTAAAAAAAAATGCCTTATAAGGCAAAAAAATTAAAAAATTCCAGTCCCAGTTTTGCTAGATACTCCATTGTCATATTCATAGATACTCTTGAATCACACTTTTTCTTTTAAAAAGGTAAGTTGTGGGGCACTTGGGTGGCTCATTTGTTAGGTTATCTGCCTTTGGCTCAGGTCATGATTCCAGGGTCCTGGAATCGAGCCCCACATCGGCTCTCCTGCTCAGCCAGGAGCCTGCTTCTCCCTTTCCTGCTCCCCCTGCTTGTGTTCCCTCTCTAGCTGTCTCTGTCTCTCTCTGTCAAATAAATAAATAAAATCTTTAAAAAAAAAAAAAAGATATGGGCTGCCTGGGTGGCTCAGTTGTTTGGGCATCTGCCTTCTTCTCACGTCGTGATCCCAGGGTCCTGGGATCGAGTCCCACATCGGGCTCCCTGCTCAGTGGGGGGCCTGCTTCTCCCTCTGCCTGCCATTCCCCCTGCTTGTGCTCTCTCTCTCTCTCTCTCAAATAAATGGATGAAATGTTTAAAAAAAAAAAGATAAGTTGTTAAACTAATAGGAGCTGTCTGAAGAATTGTGATCATGGATAGAAAGCCTTGATGAAACATAGTTTTAAGTTTGGACTGTTCTTCAGTATGCAAATTCATAATTTTATTGGCATTAACAGACTTCGAAATAGTAGATACATACAAGCCTTAGCAGTCTAAGCACAACTCTGGGATCCTTTGTATGGAAAAATTTCCTAGGTGGAAGTGCTTTGAAAGTTAGCTTTGAAAGTGAGCCCTTTAGTTATTTTACTGTGTATCACAAACGGTTAGTGAGCACTTACTCTGTGCCAAATACTGTGCTCTGTATCATGAATACAGTGATAAGTAAGACAGAAGCAGTCCCTATGCTGAAAAACCTCAGTAGCCTGGAAGAGAGAGATAAACAGTTGTTTTTTTTTAATTTATTTATTCATGAGAGACAGAGAGAGAGAGAGAGGCAGAGGGAGAAGCAGGCTCCCAAGGAGCAGGGAGCCCGATGCGGGACTTGATCCCAGGACCCTGGGATCATAACCTGAGCCGAAGGCAGACGCTTAACCATCTGAGCCACCCAGGCGCCCCAACAGTTTTTTAAAATTCATAATTCAGTTGATAAGTGCTATGATGAAGTAAAAGCTATACAAGAAAGAAGGGACATTTGTTTGAGACCTAGATCAGAAGGGTTTCATAGAAGATGTGTTATGTAGGCTAGGATAAGGAGGAGAAGTAAAAATTAGTAAAGTAACGGTGGAAGGGCACAGTATTCCAGGCCTAAATAATGTGTGGAGGCCTGTTTTGATAACAGTTTTATTGAGATATTATTGACATAACACAAAATTCATTCTTTTAAAGTATATATTCAGTGGTTTTCAGTATATTCACAAGAGTTGTGCAACCATTACCATTATCTAATTCCAGAACTTTTTTTTTTAAGAGAGGGAGGGGGAGGGGGTAGAAGGAGAGAGAGAGAGAGAGAATCTTAAGCAGGCTCCATGCCCAGAGTGGAGATCAAACACTCGGGGCTCCATCTCACAACCCTGAGATCATGACCTGAGCTGAAATCAAGAGTTGGATGCTTAACCAGCTGAGCCACTCAGGCACCCCCAGAACATTTTTACCACACTGAAAAGAAGCCTGGTACCCATTAGTGGTCACTCCCTAATCTTTCCTCTTCCTATCTTCTGGCAACCACTTATCTACGTTCTGTCTTTAAGGATTTGCCTATTCTGGACATTCATATAAATAGAACCATATAGTATGTGGTCTTTTGTGACTGTCTTCTTTCACTTAGCATAATATTTTCTTTTCTTTTCTTTTCTTTTTTTTTTAAAGATTTTATTTATTTATTTGACAAGGGAGAGAGCACAAGCAGGGGGAGTGGGAGGGGAAGAAGCAGACTCCCCGCTGAGCAGGGAACCCGAAGCGGGGCTTGATCCCAGGACACTGGAATCACGACCTGAGCTAAGGCAGATGCCCAACCAACTGAGCAGCCAGGCACCCCTAGCATAATATTTTCAAGGTTCATCCATATCATAGCATGTATTAGTATGAGCGCCTGTTTTGAGGAATAGAGATGGGCAAGATTAAAAGTTCTATTGATTAGGGTGACCAGTGCATAGAGTAAGAATCTGAGAATAGAGAGAAGGTGTCATACTAGAGAAGTAAGCAGAAACCAAGTCAAACAGAACTATGTTTTAGAGGTATGGACTTTATTCTGAGGGCAGTAGGGTACCACTGAATGTTGTTAAGTACAAAAATATTATAATGAGATTTGTGTTTTGCATCTGCAAAAAAATAGGCTAGATGGACACACAGTGGGGCAAGGAGAATAGTTAGGAATCTTACAAAAATCTGGGCAACAGAAAAATGTGAGATATGGCAGTGGAAATAGAAGTGGATGGACCTGAGAGATTTAAAAGGCAATATTGATAGAAGGGAGAGGAGGGATGGTATCTAGAATGGTATTCAAGGCTTTGAGTTGGTCAGCAGAGTGGATAATGGTGTATGGACTCATTAAGGAATTGGTTAACTAGGTGGGTTTCAGGGTGCTGATCTATAAGGAGTTATAAAATGGCACTGGAAAGTTGATGAGGTGAAAAATGCATTTACCAGAACTCTTAGTAGAATATTGTATGTTGTTTAGAGGAAAACTTTGATAAGGTTCCATAGAAGAAAGTAAGATCCCCTCCCTCATCAGCTTCTTGCTTGAATAATGAGATAGTTCCTAAACTGTACTCTAAGAAGTTCAAAGGCTGTTTTATTGAGTGGGATGTGCAAATTCGAAGTCAGAGCTAAATAGTTCAGTAGAGGAGGGGCAGCTATCAATGCATCTTCTTTTTTGCCTGTCCCTTTTATGGTTCTTACCCTTTCCTTTAGAAAATTTATATAAGATTGGATTAAAGAGTATCAAATTGGGGTGCCTGGGTGGCTTATTTGGTTAAGTGTCCAACTCTTGATTTTGGCTCAGGTCATGATCTTGGTCATCAGATTGAGCCCCATGTTGGGCTCTGCTTAACATTCTCTCTCTTCTTCTCCCTCTGCCCCTTCTTCCCTTAAAAAAAAAAAAAAAAAGTTATCAAATTACTAACCTGTTGCATGTATCTATTCCTATGTAATAAATTACACCAAAACATAGTGGCTTAAAACAACGATTTAATTATTATCTCTTCTGGTTAGGAATTGGCTGGGCTCAGCTAGGTGGTTCTCACTTAGGGTTTCCATGAAGCTGTAGCCAGACAGTGACTGGGTGTTGCTTGAGGCTTGCTCATCTTGAGGCTTGCTCATTCAAATATGTAAAGGTTCATGGGCAAAATCACCTACATATGGCCTTTCCATGTGGTCTCTCTAGCATGATAATTGGATTTCAAGAGTGAGTATCCCAAAAAACTGTGTTACCTTTTACCTAGCTTTAAAAGTTATGTAGTATTCTTTCTGTTTTGCTCTATTTGTTGAGGTAGTCATGAAGTTCTGCCCATGTTTAGAGGAAGGGGACATAAATTTTACCACTCTTGTAAGAAGATCATGTGGGATGGCAGGTACTGGAGCAGATATCTTTGCAAATATAATCTGCAACACCTAAATTGAGAGTCTTGTCTAGACTAGGATAAGGAACCAAGAAAATGACTTTGGAAGATTGAATGCAATTTTGTACATACTGAGTTTAACTCCTTGTTAGACTTATTGGTGAAAATGTTAAGAAGTTAGGTTACTAAGCAGATGCTGACTTTGTTCTGTGGTAAATAGTATTAATCAGAGCCAAGATAGGAAACAGTGTTTAACTGAGAATGTTTTCTAGTTTATCCTTCTTGTTTTCTTATTCTTTTTTTTTTTTAATCCGAGTCCAGGATTGTGGAAATTATAGATTGTTCCCTATTTAACAGTGGTTTGACTTACGATTTTTTAGACTTTAGGATTATGAAAAAGCTGTACACATTCAGTAGAAACCATACGTCAAATTGTGAATTTTGATTTCTTCCCAGGCTAGTGACGTGTGGTATGATACTGTCTTGTGATTCTGGGCAGTGGCAGTGAGCCATGGCTCCCAGGCAGTCATGTGATTGCAAGAGTAAAGAGCTAATACACTTAAAACCATTCTGTACCCATACACCCATTCTCTTTTTTTACTTTCAGTACGATATGCACTGAATTACATTAGATATGCAACACTTTATTATAAAATAAGCTGTTAGATGATTTTGCCCAGCTGTAGGCTAATGTAAGTGTTCTGAGCACGTTTAAGGTAAGCTAGGCTAAGCTATGATGTTTGGTAGGTTACATGTATTAAATGTGTTTTAGACTTAATGATATTTTGAACTTACGATTGGTTTATTGGGACATAATTCCATCATAAATTGAGAAAGATCTGTATTATCTTCATAAATCTCTTCTGTTATAAACATGTCCACATCAGAGATTCTTATAAATTGCTTGCATTTTATATTTTAAACATCATCTTTATTCCTGTCATTTTCCTTATAGGTTTATTTAAAAAAAAATCTTGGTTTTTAAATTTTAGATGATGATTCTTTCTCTTTCCCCATATATAATTAAAATTTTAATCTTCTGTTATATATCCCAGGGAGATGATCTTTTAAAATCCTTGTCTTTCCTGTTTCCTTCCAGTTTTCATGTTCGAAAGTAAAAATTTAAGTAGCTTGGGATTTTTTTTTTTTTTTTTTAATTTTAGAGCGAGAGCCAGGGAGAGGAGCAGAGGGGAAGGAACAAAGGGAGATGGAGAGGGAGAAGGAAAGAAATTTATGCTGAGCCTGGAGCCTGTTGCAGGGCTCCATCTTAGGACCCTGAAATCACAACCTAAGCCAAAACCAAGAGTTGGATGCTTAACTGACTGAGCCACCCAGGCACCCCTAGTTTGGGTTTTTATTAATTGAGATTCATGTATCCTCAGTTCTCTTTCCTGTTATTAACAAATAATAAACATTCATTCCAAGAAAAATTAGGACTATAGAAGATTGAAAAAAATGTAAATCACCCAGACACTACCAAGAGATTCTTTATTATATTTTGGTATATGTTTCTTAAGACCTTTAAGTTTTGGGGCACCTGGCTGGCTCAGTCAGGGGAGTATGCAACTCTTGATCTTGGGGTTGTAGGTTTGAGCCCTATGTTGGGTGTGGAGATTACTTAAAAATAAAATATTTTTTTAAAAAAAACAACTTTTAAGTTTTCCCCAAATATGGAATCTTACCATTTGTACCATTTTATAAATGGCTCCTTTCAATTGACATTTAGATTTTTCCCAATATTTTACTATTTTAACATCAATCTAACAGTTATTCCATATTTTTTATATTTATCCAATTATTTCCTTAAGGTAAATCTCTAGAATGTAGTTATTATGTCAAAGTGCCTGTATTATAGAGTAATGATAAAATTTCCCAGTTATTGTGCTTGATTGGCTCAGTCAGTGGGGCATAGGATTCTTGATCTCCAGGTCATGAGTTCAGGCCGCATGTTGGGTGCGAAGCCTACTTTAAAAAAACAAAACAAAAAACCCAATCAATTATTTAAATCCTTGTCACTTTTTTTTTCTCTTCTACTAGAGAAATTTCTGTTTTTGTTTCGCATGTTTTGCTTACTGTCCCTTTCTCCTACAACACACACATTCACAAATATTTATCAGGGTGGAAGAAAGCTTCATCATGAAGTTGATTATGCCCTGGGTTACAGAAAATGAAGACATAGTCATTGTTCTCAATGAACTGACAGTTCAGTGGGGAGGTATACAGGCATACTGACAATGTAAATTAATTTGGTAAGTGCTGCCATTTGTAGAGAGAAGACATGACATGAGTATAGGATGACTCTTCTAAAACAGCCTGTAAAGAATCAGGGAAGGCTTCCCAGGTTGAGTTGAGAGTGAGTTTGAGTTGAAACTTGGGTAATGAAAATTAGCTAGGCAAAGAAGAGTGGCAAAAGTGTCTCAATATAGGCACAGAACATGCAACGATAGAGAAGCATGATAAAGCATCTCACAAGAAATAGGGGTAGTTTGTATGATTGGAGCTTAGGGAAGTAGTGGGAGAACAGTTTGGAAAAGAGGCAGAGACCAAGTTCTGAAAGAATCTCTATTGCCATGCTAAAAAACTATACTTCATTCTTGGGGGAAGAGATTAAGGGGATATATTCATTAGCTAGAAAAGCACAATCAATCTGGGTAGTATTTGCGGTAACAAATGAAGACCCATCACTGACATCCAGAGATGTGTCCATTAAGTAGGTGAGATAGAAGGGGGATAAGGTGAGAACTGATGAGGGCTTAAAATAAGGCAGTTGTAGAAATAGGAGGGAGATGCATTTAGGAGCTATTTGTCCCACTTGTCATGGGAGATGTGTTATATGCTATACTTAATTAAATCATCCTGGATATTTTGAATACCTCTATATGTGATAAGCACTGTTGGGGTCTTGGAATAAAAGGATGAACAAAGGGTTTCCTGCCTTGAGTGGCTTATCGTTCAGTGGAGTGCAACAGATTGTAAAGGGAGAAATTACCATGTAATGTGAAATGTGTTGTAGATATAAATGTATTATGAGAGCTTAGAGAACTAAGTGATTATTAATTTCACATTAGGAGGTGACATTGAGCAGAATCTTGAAGGCATTCTGTGAAAAATTTTTTCCTTGTATCTTGAACTATATTTAAAACATTTTAGGGGTGCCTGGGTGGCTCAGTCGTTAAGTGTCTGCCTTTGGCTCAGGTCATGATCCCAGGGTCCTGGGATCAAGCCCCGCATCAGGCTCCCTGCTCAGCAGGAAGCCTACTTCTCCCTCTTCCACTCCCCCTGCTTGTGTTCCCTCTCTCACTGTCTCTCTCTGTCAAATAAATAAAATCTAGAAAAAAAAAACATTTTATACTGTATTTTATGTTGTATATCTATCCTGTTACTAAATTTCTTTTGTTCCTTCCAAAAAGCAATTCCATAATGCCAAAAGGCGATGAAAAGGCTCTACCATAAAGTGCTCATTCTGGGCAAAAAGTACTAGATTACTGTCTCTTATTAACTGGAAAGCATGTTTTTACATTGAGGTGAAGGAGGCACTACTTGTTGCTTGTCTATTTGTCTTTCCCTTTGTTTTTCTAGACTATTTCTCTATTTGTTAGAGCATTGGCAACTTTTAAGTCTACTTTTAAGAAAGAATACCATATTGGGACGCCTGGGTGTCTCAGTCTGTTAAGCATCTGCCTTAAGCTCATGTCATGATCTCAGGGTCCTGAGATTGAGTCCCACATCAGGCTCCTTCCTCAGCAGGGAGCCTGCTTCTCCCTCTGCCTGCTGTTCTGTCTGCTTGTGCCCCCCCCAACAAATAAATAAATAAAATATTTTTAAAAAATAAATAATATCATTATATTCCATTATGTGTTCTCAAAAATAAGAATGGAGACTTGTGGCTAAATAAGGATGGATTGATCCCCCTCCCCCACACACTTATTTTCTTTCTTCCCTAAAACTCCACTGAATGATAGGAAGAAACAACAGAAAAGGAAACAACATTGGATGGGAGGTTTCAATGAATGGAAAAAGTAAAATAATAAGTCTTAGAACTAAAGAAGTAATAAATTGTGGAGGGAGATGTGATGAGAAGCAAGTCTATACCCCCACAGAACCTTAGAGAAACTTGTGGAGGCTCTAGGAATCTCCAAAGGCTTAGGTGAGATTTAGTGCTGAAAAAGAAATTGGTTGGAAGTCTGTACAAGGAGTGGTTAGATATGCTGGTATTCTAGCCTAGTTTATGTAGCCAAGTAACGTTATTCTTTGTCCTGCAGGAAACTTAAAGGTTTATTTTTTGGAAGAATTGAATTATGAAAGCTTTGAGTTAAGGAATTCCAGGCATATCAAAAGTTAGCAATGAGGTACAGTGTTGAAAGTAGATCGACTAAGGGAAATGTAGTGTGAAGTCACAAATGTAAAGTTGAGAGCAGTCTCCTTGTGTGATTTTCCTCTAGACACATTTAAGCTTCTTGGGGGTAACGTATGGAGTTAGGTAGGCAGTTGGATTTAATCAGACTTAAGGCTTTGCCAGCTGAGGCTAAAGGTCAGAGGGATAAAATTCCAGAAGAAAAACCTGTGATGTTTGAGACAGTTACATAATATTATTGGACTTGCCTCATAGATCAAAATAGATACAGACATACAGGATTTGACTTTGAATCTATAGAATTAATTTTATTTGTTAAAAAAAAACTTCAGTTAAATAGTTTAATTGGAGGTGAGGACCTTACTTTTGCCTTATCCATTTTGATCTTGGTACTTCTACCTCATATAGCCATTTCCTATTTCTGATATGATTAATTCCTTATTTGATAGATGTAAGCCCGTTTCTTAGTATCAGCAGCACCTCTCATTTAGAAAATGTAACAAATACATATTTTTTTTCAAGTTCTCAAGATAGGAAAATCTTTCACCAGTGATTTTCGTTCCATATTTTTTTTTAAGATTTTATTTATTTATTTGACAGAGAGAGACACAGTGCAAGAGAGAACATAAGCAGGGGGAGAGGGAGAGGGAGAAACAGGCTTCCCGCCGAGCAGGGAGCCCGATGCGGGGCTCGATCCCGGGATCCTGGGATCATGACCTGAGCCGAAGGCAGACACTTAACGACTGAGCCACCCAGGTGCCCCCATTCCATATTTTTTATTGGTCTCTGGGAACTTGAATTTTAGCTTTTTCCTTATTCTCTAATTTTTTAGTTAAGTACATTATTTTCACGTCAGATAATGGAATTATATTTGCAGTAGTGCCAGGAAAATTTATTTTAGTGACTATTATCTTTAAAATTAAGTGATGTTCATTAGATCATCTCTAAGATACTTTCCTGTTCTGAAAATGCTATGATTATACGTTAGGTATTTTATATGGATAATGTGAGATTTTTTTTTTTTTTAAGATTTATTTGAGAGAGAGAATGAG
Source organism: Callorhinus ursinus (assembly GCF_003265705.2). NCBI lineage: Eukaryota > Metazoa > Chordata > Mammalia > Carnivora > Otariidae > Callorhinus > Callorhinus ursinus. The sequence goes on along the minus strand of NW_027397071.1, from coordinate 60,157,357 downwards.
AGAGAGAGTGCACATGAGAAGGGGGAGGGTCAGAGGGAGAGGCAGACTCCCCGCTGAGCAGGGAGCCCGATGTGGGACTCGATCCCGGGACTCCAGGATCATGACTTGAGCCGAAGGCAGTTGCCCAACCAACCGAGCCACACAGACACTAAGATAATGTGAGATTCTTAATTTATTCTGATTACAATTACTAATCTTGTTCAAGGCTAAATTAGGCTCTTAAAGAGTTTCAAGTTATCTCTGAGCAGCTTCAGAGGTATTTAAATTGGACTACTGTAACTTCATGGATATTGTCATATATTCAGAAGAAGGAAATAACATTTGAGGAAGCTTTGGCCGCTTTGTTTTTTGCATACCCCTGACAATAAAGGTTAATATTGGGCTAATAGATCCATTGCTTCTAAACAGTGGAAGAGGACTGGAATCATAAAAGATTCCATTTGGAGGAAAAACGGTTGTTTGGCAATAAAAATCTCAATGGGAAGCCTCTGAATCTCAGTTTAAGGATTCTGTATGGACAGAAAAAAAAAAATCCCACATTCTAGTGAAGTAGCAGTTTTACTAGCTTTGGATTCTTGGAGGGCCTATTGTAATACAAAATAAGTGGTATTTTTATGAATTAACATAGTTAAAACCATTGGGTAGAAAGTGCCTGCCTTTGATGTTTCACTTTGTATTTTCCATTGAAAATAAGAAATGTTAGGGGCGCTTGGGTGGCTCAGATGGTTAAGCATCTGCCTTCAGCTCTGGTCATGATCCCAGGGTTCTGGGATCGAGCCCCATGTCAGGCTTCCTGCTCAGCGGGAAGTCGGTTTCTCCCTCTACTGCTCCCCCTGCTTGTACTCTCTCACTCTTTCTGTTGAATAAATAAATAAAATCTTAAAAAAAAAAAGAAAATAAGAAATGTTAAAAAATTCTTAACTGTTATTGAAATGTTTAACTTTTGGTCTTCTTACACAATAAAATGTGTCTGCTACATTTCATGTTGGCCAGGTCTTTGATTCTGAAGATGTAATTGTAATTTATTACTTAAGCCCATAGCTCTCATTTGTTTGGCTATGATAGGTTTATATGAAGAAAATTAGGACTTACTGCTTTAGCAAATGTAATGAGCAATGTGTTTTTTTTTTCTTTAGGATCAAACAGAGCATACTGAATCAGCAGGACTGGCTGGTGGTGCGGCAGGCATCATGAGTAAGCACAGGGAAGTCTGTTCCTTATCACGTGTGTAAGGGGAAAAAGGTAAGAAAACCAGTGTTCTGTTTCTATTAGAGATTGAATTTAAGAAAACAACTAAAAAAAAAAAGAAAACAACTAAATCTATAGAAAATTTCATGTATATATGCTGCTGGCTTCATTTTTAACATTGTCTCTTGTTAAATCAGGAGTGTGGTTTTAAAAAAAGACTTAAATCCAGAGCAAAGGGTATTTTTAAATTACTGTTGAATTATGTCAAAAATTCTAATTTCTCCTGCCAGTGCTTGGCTTTTTCTTTTTGGAGTCATCTTCCACTTTGAGGATAGAAAGGTAATTTCAGCATGAAAAAGAACATGGATTTGAGAGCAATATTGTTAAGAGAAGAAAAATCCAATTAATCTTATTTCTATTTCTTAATCATCATGCAAGAGTTAAAACAATTAAAGCTAATTTGGGGCAGGGAATCAGAAATATAGATTTAATTAAATTTTTTTACTTTGTATTTTTAGACTAATTGTGAAGAGCTATAATTTCCAGCAGAAAATTGGAAGTATTTTACTAATTCTTGTAGAGCAGGAATCATTGATTTTTTTTTCCTGACTAGGAATCATGTGATTTCTTTCAGGGTTTACAATTACTGAAGGGGTAGAAAATGGTGGTGGGGGTGGAGGGTATGTGGGTGAGATTAGTTTCAGAAACTGATTATGCCATTCACTAATGGCATGTTGCATACTCTGGTTGAGTTCTTTGATTTTTCATGTAAGCTTTGAGGATAGAGGGATGGACCTGACAGTGTGTGATAGGAGACTGAGTTCTTTTTCTCTTTAGTTGAGGGTGGAGTGGAGTGGCACTCAGCAGTGCCTTCCCCATCAAAACTTTTGGGCCTGCAGCTGGAAGAGTATTTCTTGTACCCTAGCTACCTCATGTGAGGGTGTGTGAAGGGAGTGCCCTTTTCTGCCTTTACTGGGTGAAATCTTATTCTTCAGGCATTAATTACCTCTTTAGGAAGTTCTCAATCCACTGCAAAAACTATCAACAATAATAAATAGTAAATAATAAGGGGTAATCAGTTATTAGAATATTTGTCGTAGTAGCCCAGAAATACACCCCCGCCTCAGTCTGATTTAGCTTCACCTCTTCCTTGGCTTCCTAGCACTCAGTGCATATATCAGTTGACACAGTGGTTTTTTTTTTTTTTTTTTGACACAGTGTTTTATATTTTAAGTTTACTCATCCGTCTCCCCTATGAGACATTAGGCACTGTTAGGTCAGGGACATTGTCATATTTGTCATTTAATCTAATGACTGGGACAGTGCCTGGAACACAGATGCTCAGTAATGTTTGGTACATGAATATACACTGTTCATTGTAATTAGTAGATAGCATAAAGAGGATGTACCAGTGAAGAAAACATAAAAGGAGCAATCAAATCAGTGCTTTAAAAGTGGGACCCCCTAAGACTGAGATTCAAGAGAGTGTCCAAAAGGACTCTAGTCAATAGAATAAAAAAGAAGAGGTCTAGAAGCCCAACAACAAATGAAGAGGTCCTCAGGAAGGAGCTGTACTAAATTAAGTAATTATGTCTTTTTTGAGATATAGAGGTATAATATTTAGTGACTTCTATTTTGAGTAAGAGTTGGATGCTTTTATAAGAAGACAAGTAAAGAATCCTGACATAAGGGGCACCTGGCTGGCTCAGTTGGTGGAGCATATGACTCTTGATCTCAGGGTCGTGAGTTCAAGCCCCACATTAGGTGTGGAGCCTACTTAAAATTAATTAATTTAAAAATGAATCCTGATATAGGATTTAAATCCTCTGGGAGACCCAGCTTATGTGGTGGGAAGACTGCCCCCCTCCCAAGTCCTCAGGAGACCACAGGTTATTCTTTGGAAGATGAAACTGAAGATGCTCGACTTGGGGACCCTAAACATAACAGATCAGGGATGAGGCACCATAGGAAAGCTGAGGGATTAAGGAAAATCCTTTATATTGAAAAGTGAGACCCTTCCCCCTCACTCCCTCTACTTTTCTTTCAGAAGGTAATTGCCTGGTATTATATCTTTTTCCTCCCTTATAGAAGATTACATGAGTCCTCCCCGGAGTCTAAAGAAAAGACTTATCTATACTGGCATTTAGAGGTCTCCCAGTGAGATAGCTGTGTTCCCACCTGATCAACATGCAGTGGGAGCCTCCTGGTTGAGAAGCCAAGTATGCAGATCTTGCAGTTGGCTTTTAGTAGTTCCATTTATTCAATAAATAGGCATTTGGGGATAGCGTCCAATGAGAAAGAGAGCAAAAGTACAAAAGAGGAACTTGAAGGAAATAATACTGGAAATAGAAGAAAGTTTGAGAAAAAAACCCAAAAAACAATAGGTAATTACTAATTGCATCAAACAGGTAAGAGAAGAAATTATATTCATGAAATGAGATGCCGTAAAAATCATTAGAAAAAGAAAGTGCTCTGGAAATTTAAAATATGATAGACATTTTTGGTGCATTTAAAAAAATTTAGGGGCACTTGGGTGGCTCAGTCATTGAGCGTCTGCCTTCGGCTCAGGTCATGATCCCGGGGTCCTGGGATCGAGTCCCGCATTGGGTTCCTTGCTCCGCGGGAAGCCTGCTTCTCCCTCTCCCACTCCCCCTGCTTGTGTTCCTGCTCTCGCTGTGTCTCTCTCTGTCAAATAAATAAATAAATAAAAATATAAAAAATAAAAAAATAAAAAAATTTAAACTATCTCAAGCTTATAGAAAAGTCACAAGTACAAAGAACTTTTTTTCTCTGAACCATCTGAGAATAAGTTGCTAGCTGCTGCATGCCCCATCCTCTTTGAAACTGTTTCTGGCAAACAAGGTCATTCTCCTACATAACCACAATACATTCATCAAAATCAGGAAATTAATTTTGATTCATTACTACCATCTAATTCTCAGATCTTATTCAAGTTTTGCCAGATGTACAAATAATGTCCTCTATATCAAGAGGATCTAGTTTAGAATCACATGTTGCATTTAGTTGTCATGTTTCTGTAGTCTCCTTCCATTTGGAACAGTTCTGCAGTCTTTGACTCTTTTGACCTTGACACTTTTGAAGATTGCAGACCAGTTATTTTGTAGAATGTTCCTCAGTTTTGGTTTGTCTGATGTTTCCTCTTGACTAGATTCAGGTTATGCATTTTTGCGGGAATATCACAGAAGTGGTGCTATTTTTGTTTTTAATTAATATATTTTATTTTTTTAGAGCAGTTTCAGGTTCATAGCAAAATGGAGCAGAAATTAAAGGTTGTTCCCATAACCCCCTGACTGCCCCCACCCCCTACCTCACCTCTCCCGATATTGACATTGCTGTGTCCTTTTCATTGCAGCCTATCAAAGAGCACAGATTTCCATTTGTCACATTACTGATGATGCTCACTTTGATACTTGTGTAAGCTGGTGTCTGCCAGGCTTTGCTGCTCAAGTTACTCTTTTTTTGCTTTGGTAATTAGTATTTTTATGGAGAGGAACTTTGAAGCTATGTAAATATCCCTTCCCCATCATACTTGGGACTCATTCATTCATATTGCAAAGACTCATTGTTCTCTTTTTTATTCAGTGGGCTATAATCCATTGCTATCTTTATTTATTTTGATTTTCTTATTTAGCCTGTGGGAACTCCTTCAGGCTGGTTTCTTTGTCCTTTTGACATGTCTCCATCATTCTTGGAGCATATATACTTGCTTTCCAGTGCACAAGATACTCAAGATTGTTCTTTTTTTTTTTTTTAATTGGAATGTAATTCACATACCATAAAATTCATTCTTTTAAAGTGTGTATAGAGTCCAATGGTTTTTATATATTTACGGAGCTGTGCAGTCATCACCACTGTGTAGTTCCAGAACATTTTTATCACCCCCAAAAGAAATCTTATATCCATTAGTAGTCACTTCCTGTTTCCCTCCCAGTTCCCCCCAGCACCTGACAATCATGAATTAATTTTCTATTTCTATGGATTTGCCTATTCTGGTTAGTCCATACAAATGGAATCATATATAGCTTTTTGTGTGTGCTTCTTTACCTTAGTATTTCCAAAATTTATTCATGTTGTAGTATACAGCAGTACGACATCTATTTTTATTGCCCTATAATATTCCACTTTGTTGATATACCATCCCACACTTTATTCATTCATTTATCATTGACATATATTTTGGTTTTTCCACCTTTTGGCTGTTGTGAATGATGTTGCTTTGAGCATTTGGGGATGAGTTTTTGTGTGAATATGTTTCCATTTCTCTTGGGTATAAACCTAGGAGTGGAAGAGCTATGCCATAAGGTAACACTGTTTAACTTTTTGAGGAACTGCCAAACTGTTTCCCAAAGTTGCAACATCATTTTACTTTCCTTCTAGTAATGTGTGACAACTCATATTTCCCTACATCCTCATCAAAGCTCTTGTATTTTTTCTACTCCAGCTGTGGAGTCGGCCATTTCTCTGTGGAGTCCTGCTTCCTTTCAGTGGGTAACAATACTTAGAAACCAAATCTGGTGCGATGGATATGCTCATTGCTACTTGAAGTAGAGATGGAGTTTTGCTGCTCCAAAATCCTGTGCACAGAGCTAGAAAATATACCTGTGTGTGTGTGCAGACACACACATTTACATCTATATCTGTTGTGCACAGACACACACACATTTACATCTATATCTGTTGTGCACAGACACACACACATTTACATCTGTATCTGTTGCTATAAGTGTCCGTGTTTCTTGAAGTCTATGAGTTCATACTGATATCTCAAATTCCAAACCAACACTGTGGGGTTCTTTCTAGTTTTCACCTTTTGTTCATTTAACTCTCTTCTCTAACAGTGAGAAACCTTGCTCCTGTTGCCCTTCATGTAGTCACTTATTTGATCTATCTCTGCATGTAACCAATCTCCTATCACCTTCTCCTTCCCCTGGCCCTTCTTATCCTGCTCAGGCTCTGACCTGCCACTCTGGACTGCACTCTTACATCTCCTCCTCACCCCTCCTGCATATGGACTCTTCTCATCCCCAAGCCAGACCATCCCCTTCATGTGGATGCATTCCTCACCTCTCTTGGGCTCTGACTCTCCATGCTGCACTGTCCTGCACAGATGGCTTCCTCACCCTGCTGGGTCTTTGACGCCTTATGTTGGGCCACTAACACAAGGACATCTATTTTACCACACTTGGGCTCTGACTCCCCCTTACACAGATGCTGTCTTCATCCTGCTCCCATGTCTACTGAATTTTTCATAACTTTTTCCCTTTTATTATTTTTTTTAACTTTCTATTTTGTAGTAATTATAGACCCCCAGGAAGTTGTAAAAGTAGTATAAAGAGTTCCTGTGTACCCTTCATTTACCCAGTTTTTCTCATTGGTTACATCTTACATAACTTAGAAAACATAAAAACCAGGAAATTGACATTTTATTTATCCATTCATCAGTTGATAGATATTTAGTTGTTAGCACCTTTTGGCTGTTATAAATAAAGCTGCTGTGAGCATATTCATGAATGTGTATCTCTCCCATTTGTCACATGTAGATTTGTATAACCACCATTGCAGTTGAAGCTTAACGACTGAGCCACCCAGGTGCCCGCAGTTGAAGCTATAGCACAATTCTGTCACCGCAGAGATCTCCCTTATATTTTTTTCTTTATAGTCACGTGCACCCCTGTCTCCCTACTTTCTCATATTTAATGACTTTTTAAAATTAAAAACATTACAAGTCACAGGAAGAGCTGAGTAAGCGTAGAGATAAACCATGTTATAGTCAGGAATAGAAAGACTTAATATCATTCCCAATCATGAGTGAGGGGCAGGGTAGGAATTCTAATTTCTGAAAGTTGATTTTATTGGCATTCTGTTCCATCCTGTTCCATTACTGAGTCTTGGAGCCACTTAGGATAGTTTTTTCCCCAGCTCCTGGCTTTATTCAGAGAGCCCAGTATGGCCCCTTCCACTGCAGAAGCTTCTGTTAAGTTTGCAGCCAGTAATTCCCATCCTCCCTGCTAGCTTCTGAATCCTAGGCCTGTTGCTGTCTAGTTTTGTAACCCCTGTGGACTGACATCCTTGAGTTTTCACTTATTGCTGTGGCTTGCTTGCTTCTTGGTTTATGTATATTTCCCTTTCTTGCTTTTGAATTTGTATAAACTATTTTAAAATAATCTATTTTTTCTACAATTTCTATATTCAGAGTGAAAAGGAATGCTTCCTACCACCAGCTCAGTATTGTTTTTCTTTTGAAAAATTTTAAGCCTATAGAAAAATTGAAAAATAATACAATAAAGACCCATATATCCTTTACCTAGATTCATCAGTTTTTACCATTTTGCTTCTTTTTTGAACACCTCTCTTCCTCTCTCCCTCCTTTCTCTTTTCCCTCTCCTCCCCCACACTCATACACCCGTTCATATACTTTTCTTTTTCTGAATCATTTGAAAGTTAAATACAGATAATACATGGGGTACCTGGGTGGCTCAGTTGTTAAGCGTCTGCCTTCGGCTCAGGTCATGGTCCCAGGGTCCTGGAATCGAGCCCTGCATCTGGCTCCTGCTCAGCAGGAAGCCTGCTTCTCCCTCTCCCACTCCCCCTGCTTGTGTTCCCTCTCTTGCTGTCTTTCTCTGTCAAATAAATAAAATCTTAAAAAAAAAATACAGATAATACAATACTTCTTCCCTAAATAGTGAGCAGACATTTCTGAAGAGTAAGGACATTCTCCTACAAAATAAAATACCATTATCACATCTAAGAAAAAGATTATTAATTTATTGTATCACCCAATATATAGTCCAGATTTCTTGGATTGTCCTCTAAATGTGATTTTTTGCTGTGTACGTATATATATGTGTTTTCTTGATCTAGGACCCCATCAGTGTTCGTGCATGGCATTTGGTTATTTAATCTCTTTAGTCTCTTTTAATTTAGAGTGATGGGGTTTTTTTTGTTTGTTTTCAAGATTTTATTTATTTATTTGTCAGAGAAAGAGAGCAGAAGCAGGGAGAGCTGCAGGCAGAACAGGCAGAGCAGGCAGAGGGAGAAGCAGGCTCCCGACTGAGCCAGGAGCCCGATGCGGAACTTGATCCCAGGACCCTGGGATCATGACCTGAGGCAAAGGCAGATGCTTAACCAGCTGAGCCACCCAGGCATCCCTGGAATGATGGTTTTTTTAACACTGAATTTTTGGAAAGTTCAGAACAGTTGTCTTAATGGAATGCCTTACATTCTAGATTTGTCAAATTGTTTCTTCAGGATTCAATTAAGGTTAAACATTTTTGGCAAGAATACTGTGTTGGTATGTCTTAAACTTCTCATTGCATCACATCAAGAGATGCATCATGTTAGACTTTTTAACATGTTAAACTATACTTAACTATTGTTAAACAGTTGGTGATGCTAAGTTTGATCATTTGGTTTAGGTAGTGATTTTTTACTTTTTACAATAAACATGTATTTTCTCCTTTGTGATTATCTGTGGACTACTACTTTGAGACACTGTGAATATTTTCTTCCCCAATAGCCGTTTATCTAAAGGCTTTAGCATTCATTTTTGATGCTGGCCTGAATCATTAATTATCATCGGAGTTCAGTACAGCTTCTTGACCAGCTGTTTATACAACAGTCCCTGCTTATCTATGGGGAATATGTTCCAAGACCCCCAGTGGTACCTAAAATTACTGATAGTACCAAAACCTAAATATACTGTTTTTTTCCTATACATGCATACCTATGATAAAGTTTAATTTATAATTTAGATAAAGTAAGAGATTAACACCAGTAACTACTAATAAAATGAACAATTATAACAATATACTGCAATAAAATTTATGTGAATGTACTATCGGGCTTCCCATTGCTTAAAGTAATACAATACCTTTCTCAGACTGGCATTCCAGGGCTTGCATAATATGATGCCTATCTACCTTTCCATCTGTGTCCTGATGTTAAGTATATAAATTCTTGATCCAGTTTCACTGATCCCTCAATAATTGCCCACCCTAGATAACTCCTTGTATGTCTCTCCCTGTTTGAAATTTCACTTCTATATCTTGCCATCTGGAATATCTGTTAAAATTTTTCCATCCTTCTGGACCCAGCTCAAATCCATAAATAAAGCCTTCCTTGACCATCCAGATGGTGATCCTGCCCATTTCTTGAACTTTTATAGTACTTACTCTGTAACACTTATCTGTTAATTTCAACCGACAAATTAATCAAGTAGTACTTTGTGTCTCTTGTACTGTGTTGTTATTAAAATCATTTATTATGTTACTTTTCTTATTTAGCATTGTTTACCATTAATTAAGTTATAAGCCTCTGATGTTAAGGATGATGTCTGAGAATTCAACTGATTATAATACCCTGCATACAGTAGATGCACAATAAATATGTTGGATCCAATTATTTATTAATATTTTATATATAATTACGAAATGCTGAGTATTGTAGGTGTATATTAAATGTGCTAGATTGTGTGTTGTGAGAAATTTCGTTCATGCTCTTAGCATTAGAAAGTTTAAATATGCAGTTTTTATCAAAATAAGATGGCATGTATACGAACATGATTTTGAACTATAAATCGTGACACACAAAAGATAGATTTAAGAAAAACTTTTAAGGGATTATTATGCAGCCTATTTGTCTACCTAAACTTAAATTATTTAACAGGAGCCAATCAATAAATAAAAGTTGATTGAATGAATAATCATGAGGAAATACTTGAATAAATCCATTAAATCTCCTGAGCTTTTCTTTTTAAATTGGTAAAATGAAAGAAATAATATTCACACTTTTATGTATCTCAGAGGAGAAACACTATAAGTCAAAGAAAACTCACCACATTTTATATTTACCTTAAATTTTGTAATAGGATATTACATTTTTTATTTTCCCTCTTATGTTTTCCTTACTCAGACATTTTAGGGGAATTGTGATATTATCTCCCCTCGATCTGCCTCCCTATATGCCAGTAAGAAGCCAAACAGAATTTTCAGTTTGGGAAGAACATTTTGAGAAATTAAGGAGATAAATAAATATGGGGATCATTATAATAGAGGGGGGAAAATGGGATAGTATTTATTGAACAACTATGTGCTCTTGGCATTCTGTTAAGTGGGTGACACACCGAGTATATGTGCCCACAGAATGCTTTTAGATGAATTAACACCAAGAAAGACTTAGAAATGGTACTTGAAAAAAAGAGGTTTAAAAAGAAAAACCAAGGGGTGGGACGCCTGGGTGGCTCAGTCGGTTAAGCGTCTGCCTTTGGCTCAGGTCATGATCCCAGGGTCCTGGGATCGAGTCCCGCATCGGGCTCCTTGCTCAGCAGGGAGCCTGCTTCTCCCTCTGCTGCTCTTCCTGCTTGTGCTCTCTCTCACTATGTCAAATAAATAAATAAAACCTTAAAAAAATTAAAAAAAAGAAAAAAAGAAAAACCAAGGAGTGTTTGCCTGGCTCAGTCAGTAGAGCGTTCGACTTGATCTCTGGGTCTTGAGTTCAAGCACAATGTCGGGTGTGGAGATTATTTCAAAAAGAATCTATTAAAAAGAATAACCAAATCAGAATCATCATTAACATTTTGGAACTGATATCCTGTATCCCCATGCTTGCTTGAACTTTCTTGTTCCATTTGGGAACAATTCTTTAAAAGCTTTCTTTTCAGGGCACCTGGGTGGCTCAGTTGGTTAAGCGGCTGCCTTCAGCTCAGGTCATGATCCCAGAGTTCTGGGATCAAGCCCCACGTGGGGCTCTCTGTTCAGCGGGGAGCCTGCTTCTCCCTATCCCTTTGTCTGCTGCTTCCCCTGCTTGTGCTCTCTCACTCTCTGTCAAATAAATAAATAAAATCTTTAAAAAAAAATAAAAGCTTTCTTTTCAAATAGAAATGTAGTTTTATCTCAAAGAAATGATTTCTCTCTCGACATCTGGACTTTATCTTTTTTTTTTCTTTCTTTGGACTTTATCTTTTGAAACATCCTATTCAAATGCATCAAGTTTGTCTTCTGTAATTATATTTTGATTATTGTCAGCTTATAGGTTTCTAGACTTTATTAGCTTAAAGATCTTAGAATACCTCTAGTGGGATGATAAATTTTTATAGTGTACCATGGTCTGAATAGATTTATAAGAGATTTTATTCTTATATATTTAAGATTTATAAATTATATAAATATTTTTTATGCATAAATCTATATTTTTCACTTTTTTCCAGTTTATTGAGATATAATTGACAACGTTGTATTAGTTTAAGGTGTACAACATAATGATTTATGTATATATTGGTAATAATTATCACAATAAGTTTAGTTAATATCAGTCACTTCACACATAGTTGTGCTATGTGTATTTTCATTTCTTTTTTTTTACAGATTTTATTTATTGACAAAGAGAAACACAGCGAGAGAAGGAACACAAGCAGGGGGAATTGGAGAGGGAGAAGCAGGCTTCCCTCTGAGCAGGGAGCCCAATGTGGGGCTCGATCCCAGGACCCTGGGATCGTGACCTGAGCTGAAGGCAGCCACTTAACGACTGAGCCACCCAGGTGCCCCTGTATTTTCATTTTTTTAAATAAATACCTAGCAGAGGAATTGCTGAATCATATGGTAGTTCTATATTTAATTTTTTGAGGAACCTCCATACTCTTTTTTCATACAGTTTGCATTCCCACCAACAGGGTACAAGGGTCCCTTTTTCTCTACGTCCTCGCCAACACTTGTTATTTCTTCTTATCTTTTTTATAATAGCCATTCAAACTGGTGTGTTTGATTGTGGTTTTCATTTGCATTTGTCTGGTGATCAGTCATGTTGAGCATCTTTTCATGTGTCTTTTGGCTGTCTGTGTGTTTTTTAATTGGATTGTTTGGGGTTTTTTTGCAGCCAAGTTGTATGAGTTCTGAATGTATTTTGGATATTAACCCTTATTGGATATATGATTTGCAAATATTTTCTCCCATTCAGTAGGTTGCTTTTCATTTTGTTGATGGTTTCCTCAGCTGTGCAGAAGCTTTTTATTTTGGTGTAGTTCCGCCTGTTTATTTTTGCTTTTCTTGCCTTTGCTTTTGGAGTCAAATACAAAAACTCCTCTCTAAGACCAATGTCAAAGAGCTAATTACTGCCTTATGGTTTCAGGTCTTATGTTCAAGTCCTTAATCCATGTTGAATAAAGTTGACCTTTGTGTTAAGCTGATCTTTTTGTATGGTATAAGATAGGTGTATGGTTTCATTCTTTTGCATGTGGCTGTCCAGCTTCCCCAACACCACTTATTGAAGAAATTATCCTTTCTTATATATTGTTGGCTCCTTTGTCATAAATTAATTGACCATATGTGTGTGGTTTTATTTCTGGGATCTCTTTTCTGTTCCACTAATTGGTGGGTCTGTTTTTATGCCAATACCATACTGTTTTGATTACTATAGCTTTGTAATATGGTTTGAAATTAAGAATTGTGATGGTTCCAGCTTTATTCTTTCTCAAGACTGCGTTGGCTATTCAGGATCTTTTGTGGATCCATACAAATTATTGGATTTTTAAAAATTTTTATGAAAAATGCCATTGGAATTTTGATAGGGATTGCATTGAATCTGTAGATTGTTTTGAGTAGTATGAACATTTTAACAATATTGATTCTTCTAATCTATGAACCCAGACTATCTTTATATCTCTCTGTGTTTTCCAATTATTTCATCAATGTCTTCAGAGTACAGATCTTTCACCTCTTTGGTTAAGTTTATTCCTAGGAATTTTTTTCTTTTTGATGCAATCGTAAATGATGTTTGCTTAAATTCTCTCTCTGATAATTTGGTGCTAGTGTATAGAAACCCAACTGATTTTTGTGTGTTCACTTTTTAAAAATTTTTTTAAATTTAAATCTTAATTAATTAAACTTAATTACTTAATTTTAATTAAAAAATTTAAAACTCTTTGCCATACTTGGGGCTTAACTCACAAACCAGAGAACAGGAGCTGCATGCTCTACTGACTCAGCCAAGCACCCTTTGTGTGTTGACTTAATCTTGCAATGTTATTCAATTCATTTATTCTAACAGGTTTGTGTGTGTGTGTGTGTGTGTGTGTGTGTGTGTGTGTGTGTGTGTGGAGTCTTTAGGGTGTTCTGTATATAATATCATGTCAACCTGCAAGTGCAGATAGTTCTTCTTTTCTGATTCAGATGCCTTTTCTTTTTCTTCCTAATTGCTTTTGCTAGGAATTCCAGTATTATGTTGAATATAAGTGGTGAAAGTGAGTATCTTAGTCTTGTTCTTGATCTTAGAGGAAAAGCTTTTAGGTTTTCACTGCTGAGTATGATGTTAGCTGTGGGCTTGTCATAGATGGCCTTTATTATGTTGAGGTGTGTTCTCTACCCACTTAGTTGAGGATTTTTTTTTATCATAAATGTGTATTGAATTTTGTTAAATGCTTTTTCTGCACTATTGAGATGATCATATGATTTATCCTTCATTTTGTTAATATGGTACTACATTGATTTACAGATGTTGAACCATCCTTGCCATCCCTAGAGTAAATCCCATTTGATCATGGTATATGATCTTTTTAATGTATTACTGAATCAAGTTTGCTGATATTTAGGTTTTGGATTTTTGTATCTATACTCATCAGGAATATTGGTCTGTAATTTTCCTTTCTTGTAGTGTCCTTACCTGGTTTTGGTATCAGGGTAATGCTGGCTTTGTAAAATGAGTTCAGAAGTGTTCCCCCCTCTTTTATTGTTTGGAAGAGTTTAAGAAGCATTGCTACTCATTCTTTTTTTTCCTTAAGATTTTTTATTTATTCATTTGAGAGAGAGAAAGTGAGCAAGAGCATGAGCCAGGGGGTAGGGTCAGAGGGAGAGGGAGAAGCAGACTTCCTGCTGAGCAGGGAGCCTGATGCGGTAACTGGGATCATGACCAGAGCTGAAGGCAGACGCTTAATCAACTGAGCCACACAGGCGCCCCAGTTCTTTTTTTAATGTTTGATAGAATTCATCAGTGAAGCCAACTGGTCCTAGACTTTTCTTTTGTTGGGTGGTTTTTAATTACTGATTCAATATTCTTGTTAGTAATTGGTCTGTTCAGATTTTCTATTTCTTTGTGATTCACTCTTGGTAGGTTGTATTTGTCTAGGAATTTATTAATTTCCTTTAGGTTTTCCACTTTTTTAGTGTATAATTATTTATAGTAGTCTCATGATCATTTGTATTTCTGTTATCAGTTGTAACCTCTATAAATTAAATTTTAGTAATTGAAAGTGTAATACAAATTTGATCTACTTTCTAGGTTTAAACAAGTCTCTTGAGTGGTGTTTCTTCACCGATGGAGAATTACTTCCAAGCAGAAGCTTACAACCTGGACAAGGTATTGGATGAATTTGAACAAAACGAAGGTGAGAATTTATTTTGGTGAATCTATTTGAATACATTTATGATATGGAGAATGTGGGATTATAAGAGGATGCAACACTTTAAAAAAATTGAATGACTTAATAACTTAATGATAATAGCATTATATTTTAATGCCCAGAGGAAGAACTAACAGTTTTTATTTTATTTTATTTATTTATTTGACAGAGAGAGAGAGAGAGAGACAGCGAAAGAGGGAACACAAGCAGGGGGAGTGGGAGAGGGAGAAGTGAAGCAGGTTTCCCACTGAGCAGATAGCCCAATGTGGGGCTCAATCCCAGGACCCTGAGATCATGACCTGAGCCGAAGGCAGACACTTAACAACTGAGCCACCTGGGCACCCCAAGAACTAACATTTTTTAGCACTGTGTGCCAGATACTATGCTAAAGCATTTACATGGACTGTATTATTTAATCTTTAAAATAATCCCATGAAAGTAGATCTTATCTACATTTTATAGATGGAGAGGCACAGAGAGATTAAGCAATTTCCCCAAAGTTAGTTTGCTAAGTGGCAGAATGATTAATATCCAGGCAGTATAATACTAGAGCCTGAACTTTCTTTAAACAACCAATTTATGGTCAAGAAAAGCTTTAGAATGTGTGATTGTATTTCCTAAACTAAGAAAAATAACTTGTTGCCTATTGATTGACCAATAAGGATACATTTTAAACCTAATTTTAAAAGATTTATAGTTTTAAGTTACTGCCAAGATGGTTAGATAAAATGTCTGCCTAAGATTCACTTCATTTAGGAAAACTTTTTCCTTAAATTTCTCTCAGTATGATTTAAATGGATAAGCCATAATTAATTAGATCCCTCCTACCCTGATATTCTCTGTTTTGTTTTTTTTTAAGATTTATTTATTTGAGAGAGCACAGGGTTGGCTCGGGGGAGAGGTGGGGAAGAGCAGAGGGAGAGGGAGAAGCAGGGAGACCAAGATGGGTCTTGATACCAGGACCCTGAGATCATGACCTGAGCCGAAGGCAGACATGCTTAACCAACTGAACTACTCAAGTGCCCCTTGATATTCTGTATTTCTAAGGGGGAAATGGCATGTAACAAGTTTATAAAGTGATGTATTTCTATCTGAAGTCCATGATTTTAGAAATGGTCTCCAAACCTTTATTATATCCAGTGATTCAGGTTGTTCTTGGATAGTAGTTGAGAAGAGAGATTAATTTTAATGTTGTTGCTTTGGGTCTGTGATAGAGTAAGCCTTATATAGAATTATGGGAGTAAGGAAGGAAAAGGGAGAAGGAAGGATACATGGAATAGCCTGCTATTCTCATATTTTACCACTGATAACCCAAAGCTTCCATAGCCATAGGATTCATCTAAATGTGAAATTAATCATTTGGGATTTTATTGGATCTATATACCAAGGTGGAAGGGGTATTTTCCTCTCAATTTCAATCATTTATACAGATAATTTCTCAATCCTTTCTTTGGTTTGGCCCTCTGTGTATCACAGTTATTTGTTATGAGATATCTACACAGGTGCTATACATAATCACTTGAATAGTATACTTCTAGAATACCATTGACTCAAATAAAACTGTTAGTTCATTACATCATTCTCTTTATGACTTCTGTAGATTCTAGTAGGGTGCTTCGTATATAGTTGATTTTGAATATATTTTCGTTGTATCAGGAAAAATTGTCTTTTAGTTCAAAAATACAGCATTTGCTTATAAAAAAATAATTCCTTTAGAAGGAGAAGAACTTCAGAAGCCAGATTCTTGTTTGGAACTATGTTGTTTATTTGTTTTGAACTATTTTTTAAAAATCTTAGTACTAGTTGCATTAAAACTACCACCTCTAGCCTGCTATCTTTCCAAGTATATTTTAAATAAAGTGATTTTTCATTTTGTGTTAATTTCCTTATTTAAATGAAAAATATACCACATACAAACTGTGATAACACTAGATAATTAACATTATACCCATGTAGTAGGTGATTAAATAATGACATTTTTAATAACTGATCTAACATTCTTGTTTGAATATTATTAAATATTCTTGTAAGAAGCAGCATTTCCTTTTTATTTCCATGAACCATCTTGGAAATAATGATTTCTTTTTTTAAAGGAAGCATATGTTATTAAATTTCAAGTCTTTGCTAGCCCAAATTTGGGCAACTCATGATTTAACACTCAGAGGATTCAAGACCATTCTCTACACATTTTGATGTTTTATGACCTTTACAATCCGCCCTTTCAGTTCCTTTCACTACTTCCTTACAATAATTCTTTTTTCAACCCAAACTGATTTACTTATTGCTCTCTCAGATTGTTGTGTTTGGAACTATACTTGTTCCCCCTTAAGAATGACCTCTTTTCCAGACTGAAATAAAATTGTCTTTGAAGCCCAGCCGTTTGCTCCTGCCTCTATGAATTCCAGCTTGCTACCTCAGCCTCTAAAATATCTTTGTTCTCTGAATTTATTTTCTATACATAATAGTTTTCAAATACTATGCTGTCCTGTACCGCTAATTAGATGCTCATGTGTACTATATCTGTTTCTTATTTTTCCAACTAGATTATGTACTTCTTGGAGGCCAGAGCTATCATTTAATCTTCATGCTCCTTAAGCACAATGCTTTTACTATGGTAGATACTCACTTAGCGTATATTTCTTGTATACCTACTACATACCAGGCACAATGCAAAGTCAGGACTTACACTGATGGAGAGAAATGGTTTCTGTCTGAAAAAGTCAGATAGAAGCCATTGCATTACAGTGTAGTAAATGCTTAAATAGAGATATGAACAAGGTGCTAAGGGGGCATTAAAGATTAATGTTACTATTGAGGGGAAAATATATCTGCCTAATTTCAGGACTATGATTATTTGAGATGCTGTAAGAAGACAGCAAGAAAGACAGTAAGTGTATTATTTCTCTAAATATACATATGGTACTATAACTTGGGAAAATCATCATAGTTATAATCTCTTAAAAAGTAAATTATGCTTATTGATGGAATATAAATAGGTTGATTTAGTAAGATAAATGAATATTTTTCTGCCAAATAGCCTCAGATAATTATATAAATATAAACCTAATTAATGTGATATAGTTATGAGTATAATTTCACATACTGTAGCAAACTTTTTAAAATGCTTATTATGGACAAATTTCAAATACATACAAAAAACAGAATAGTGTAGTAAATTCTGGTATACCGATTTCTCAGCTTCAACAGCAGTTAACATGTTGCCTGTTGTGTTTCATTTGTATCTTCACTCCTCGCTGCTTGCTACTTTTTTAGTTTTGTTTTTTTTTTTAAGATTTTATTTATTTGAGAGTGAGAGCACGAGCAGGGAGGAGGGGTAAATTCTGGTATACCGATTTCTCAGCTTCAATAGCAGTTAACATGTTGCCTGTTGTGTTTCATTTGTATCTTCACTCCTCGCTGCTTGCTACTTTTTTTAGTTTTGTTTTTTTTTAAGATTTTATTTATTTGAGAGTGAGAGCACGAGCAGGGAGGAGGGGCAGAGAGAGAGGGAGAAGCAGACTCCCCACTGAGTAGGGAGCAGGACACAGGACTTGATCCCAGGAACCTGGGATCATGACCTGAGCCAAAGGTAGACTCTTAATCGACTGAGCCACCCAAGTGCCCATTTTTCGTTTTTTAAGATGAAATTTACATACGTTAAAATGTATAGATCTTGGGCGCCTGGGTGGCTCAGTTGGTTGAGCGACTGCCTTCGGCTCAGGTCATGATCCTGGAGTCCTGGGATTGAGTCCCGCATCGGGCTCCCTGCTCAGCGGGGGGTCTGCTTCTCCCTCTGACCCTCTTCCCTCTTGTGCTCTCTCTCTCTCATTCTCTCTCTCTCAAATAAATAAAATCTTAAAAAAAAATGTATAGATCTTAACTGTAGCAGTTTTGACAAGTAAATATATCAATGTAACCCACATTCCAGTCATCCTGTAGATTATAGATCATTCTGTCTCCACAGAAAATTCCTTTGTTTTCCTTCCCACTCAGTTACTTCATCTTCATCACTGTCCTAATTTTTTTCCAGCTTAGATTAGTCCCCAGCCTATGTTGTACCCAACCAATTGAAGGTCTTTCTGATTGCTACTCCCTGCCCCTGCCACCAAGTATAGCCTGTGTACCATCTTAGTTATGTTACTAGATTTGTTTTTTGGAATGTTCTGGGATATTACCATTTGGTGACATGTAATATAGGAACAGTCTTAAGAATATTTTTTATTCTTAGCTAAAAATTAGAAACTTCATATTCTAGGAATATTCTATTTTTAGATATCCTGGCAATATTTATTTTCAGAATATTTGCAAATGTAGTTAATTAACTGAGTCCTAGCTTTTCCAGTGTCACCAGCAAACTTATTGCAATTATTTATTTTTTCAGATGAAACAGTTTCTCCTATTTTATTGGATACCAAGTGGAATAAGATTCTAGATCCCCCGTCTCACCGACTGTCATTTAGCCCTGCATTGGCCAGTGTGAATGAACCTGCAGTTTCTAATGAGTCACAGCCACAACTAAAAGTTTTCTCTCTGGCTCATTCAGCTTCTCTGACCACAGAGGGAGAGGACCATTGTGCTAATGGACAGGACTATAGTCTGAATCCAGAGATCAACACAATGTGGATTGATGAAAATGCCGTTGCAGAAGATCAGTTAATTAAGAGGAACTGTAATCGAGATGATCAATGTAGTACTGTCGAAGTGGGAGAGAAGAAATGTGGAAACCTAGCTTGTCTGCCGGATGAGAAGAATGTTCTTGTTGTAGCCGTTATGCATAATTGTGATAAAAGGACATTACAAAGCGATTTGCAGGATTGTAATAATTATAATAGTCAGTCCCTCATGGATGCTTTTAGTTGTTCACTGGATAACGAAAACAGACAAACTGATCAATTTAGTTTTAGTATAAATGGGTCCACTGAAAAAGATATGAACTCAGAGAAACAAATGGATCTGTTGAATAGACCAAGTGCAGTGGGGGATTCTGTTAAACATACGTGTTCTACTTTATCTGATAATCTAGCCAGTATCTCTTCTCCTTCACAATTAAAGGATGATGAAAATACAGGTAGAGACCCATCCATGTCTGTGATTACAAGTTTAACAATTGATTCAATAATCTCATCCCAGGGAACAGATGAAGGTCCTGCTGCTAAAAAGCAAGAGAACTATATACCAGATGAGGTTCTCACTGGCAAAACCAGCTCTGCTAGGACAGATCTAGGGAGTCCAAACTCCTTTTCCCACTTGAGTGAAGGGATTTTGATGAAAAAAGAGCCAGCAGAAGAGAGAACAACTGAAGAATCTGTCCAGTCTGGTTTACCTTTGCTTCTCAAAACAGACATGCCTAATGGGTCTGGAAGGGAGGATAACTGTGAACAGTTTTCAGATTGTCTTGTGTCCAGTGACATTAGAGCTGATGAAAAGGAAGGTTGTGAACATGAAGAAATTCTTGGCACTACAGAACTTCTTAATATGACAGAGCATTTCTCTGACTCTCGGGAGATGACTAATTGGAAATTGACTAAACTAAATGATATGAATGATAGCCTAATAAATAAAGAAAATGAGAAGTTTCTGCCAATGAATCAGCCTGAGGACATTTACAATGATAGTGGAGGAGAGTGTGATAGAATGGCAGAAGCAGGTCTGGATTTAAATGGAACTTGCATGAATGAAAGTGAAGGATGTGATTTCTCCACTATGGATACACCAGCAGCAAATTCTCTATCTAATTGTGATTCCTATGGAATGCAGAGTCCAGTTGTTTGTTTTGTTCCAAAGACTTTACCCTCCAAAGAAGATTCAGTAACAGAAGAAAAAGAAATAGAAGAGAGCAAGTCAGAATGCTACTCAAATATTTATGAACAGAGAGGAAATGAAGCCACAGAAGGGAGTGGACTACTTTTAAACAGCACTGGTGACCTGATGAAGAAAAATTATTTACACAGTTTCTGTAGCCAAGTTCCATCAGTGCTCGGGCAGTCTTCCCCCAAGATAGTAGCAAACTTGCAATCTATCAGTGTTCCTTTTGGTGGTGCAAGACCCAAGCAACCTTCTAATCTTAAACTTCAAATTCCAAAGCCATTGTCTGATCATTTACAAAATGACCTTCCTACAAATAGTGGAAATAATATTAAAAACAAAAATGATGTTCTTGGGAAAGCAAAATTAGGGGAGAACTCAGCAACCAATGTATGCAATGCCTCTTTGGGAAACATCTCTGTTGCTGATACAAATGGGGAACATTTAGAAAGCTACGAGTCTGGGATATCCAGTAGACCGTGCCTTGCATTAGCTCCAGAAAGCCCAGATAATGATCTCAGAGCTGGTCAGTTTGGAATTTCTGCCAGAAAGCCATTTACTACTCTGGGTGAGGTGGCTCCTGTATGGGTACCAGATTCTCAGGCTCCAAATTGCATGAAATGTGAAGCCAGGTTCACATTCACCAAAAGGAGGCATCATTGCAGAGCATGTGGGAAGGTAAGTTGTGTGTATATCAAGTCAGAAATACGGCATGCCCACTTTATTAAGCTCAGTTAGAGATTATTAAAGGCAATATAAGGTGAACATACTTCTGGTTGAGATGACATTATAAATAGCTTGGAACACCCAGTTTTAGTAAATTTCTTAATAAAAAATGACCTCGCTGAATCTTAGTGTTTATATAACTTTTTTTGTTGCCAAGATTTAAGCTGAATCACTTTCCATGAACAGATGAATATTGAGGAAGTATTAACTTGGTGGTTTCTGTATTGACAGATACTTGGTTAATGGAATAGTTTAAAATAAGGAAGTTATTTTTTTATAAAGTGATTATACTTTTTATTTTTTTATTTTTTTACAGATTTTATTTATTTATTTGACAGAGAGAGACACAGCGAGAGAGGGAACACAAGCAGGGGGAGTGGGAAAGGGAGAAGCAGGCCCCCCCGCCAAGCAGGGAGCCCGATGCGGGGCTTGATCCCAGGACCCTGGGACCATGACCCAAGCCAAAGGCAGACTCTTAATGACTGAGCCACTCAGGTGCCCCAAGGAAGTTATTTTTTTGATTTAAGAAATACTTGTGATTGATTTCATATTTTTTTAATTCTTGAGAAATTGAACATTACACTTGAAATCCATCTTAGTTTTTGCTGTAGGAATTTGGTCAGTCTATTAGACATTCTGGAACTTTTTATACGCATATACACATATTTTTGTCTTTTTCCCCCCATGTAATTTTTTTTTAAAAGATTTACTTATTTATTCCAGGGGGGTGAGGGCTGGAGGGAGAGGAGTCCCAAGCAGACTCCATGTTCAGTGTGGAGCCAGACCCGGGGCTCAATCTCATGACCCTGAGATCACAACCTGAGCCAAAACCAAGACACTTAACTGACTATGCTATGCAGCAAGGCGCCCCTCCCCCCATATAACTTTGATACAGAATAGAGTTGAGGGCTATAGATCCTATGACAAGGTTATAAGAATAATGGATATTCCTTAGCTCTCCCTGAGTTTTGCTTGCTAGTAACATATCAACTTACTGGTTATCTTTTTAACAAAGAACTGTAAATAAGGAGGAAGGGGATTTTATATTTTTAAAAAGAATGCAAAGTTTGGTTTCAGGTATGGATTTCAATTTTAGCATTCTTACTATTAACTGTATAACTTTATTAAGCTTTTGTTTTTATAAAAAATAGAAAAGATTAGTAATTTTCATTGGTCTTTTGTGAAGATTAAATGAGATTACAGATGTAATAGTAAGTGCTTAGTAATTAAATCTGTACTTCCGTTCTTGCCTGATTTATTGGTCTATTTGTGTTAATTAAGATGCTTTCAACTTTAAGGAACAGAGTATCTGACCCTTAGTGACGTAGACAAAAATAACATTTCATATAACAGGAAGCCTGAAGATAGAGACTCACTTATGTCTGGTGCAGTCAGGATAACTAAAGTTTTCTTGGTCTTCACTTGCGGTCTCAGAGTGGCACAGCTCTAAGCATCAAGTTCAAGCTGGCAACTTCTCAAGTACAGGGAAATTGGTTGGGGGCAAAAGAGCCTGTTCTTCTTGCTGCCCTCTCATCAGGGAGGAAAGAATCCCTAGCAACTTCTTTCACTTTATTGGCCAGTTTTAGATCACAGGTCCAATTTTATACCTATTATTGACAGAGGGGAACAGGATTGCTAGGATTGACTAAGAAGATCGGTCATGATCATCCTCTGGGACTGAGCCCAATGTTGCCTGAACAGAAGTGGGATCCTGTTAATATGGAAAAGGAGGAGAATGGTTCCTGGGTGGGTAGTCAGTAAGGGCTATTATTAAGGGTACAAACGAACCAAGTGATGGGGATCAGAAGGAAGTGAAAGCTGTGATTGGGCTGCTGGTCTCTGATTATTAAAATTTGAAGAAAATAATGTGTCTAATTCCTAAATAGCTTGTAGTCTAAACCTATCATCAGTAGCCTGAATTGTCAATTTTCTGTTAAGGAATTAGAGTTGTCATTTTTATGTTGTTCTATGTGTTGCTTACTGTGTATAACACTTTCTGAAAATTTTGCTCTCTTGAGCAAATAATAACACTTTTGCTCCAGATCAACATATCCAGATGTAATGATTAAATAGGTAACTTAGGTGGATTTAGAAGGGAAATGGTGGCAAAATGCACATAAACTGAAAAATTAGATGGGAGTTTTGCTGAGTAGAATTTATGAATTTATGGATTCATGTGGATTATGGATTCATATTCTATTTTTTCCTTTCCATCTCCAGTTACCTCAGGGATGTTCTAAGGAATGATGAGATAAGGTCTGTAAAAATCCTTGAGCTTCTCAGAAGAAAAGAGCTTATAAACATAGGTATACTTTTTCTAGCTATTAATGAGATTATACTGGGAATGTAGCTAGAAACATACCCCAAGTGATGGGATTTTATAAAATAATGTTTAATGTTGAAAAAAGAAATTTAATTTGCATGTCCAGTAATTTCTCTTCTTAGTATCTACAGCTTAATACTCTTTAACAAGCATATATTAAGCACCTAATATATGAAAGGTTCTGGGCTAAGTATTGGAGATTCACAGATACAAAAATTGTGATCTGTGACCTTATGGAGTTTATAATTAAGGGCACTGATTTCAGTAAGTTGGGAGAAGAATATCTGGATTTCCTGGAGTTTAAAAAAAAAAATCCTAAAAAATATTGTGAACCACTGATCTGAGCAAACAGACCATCCCACAACAAATTATAAGACATTGTATTAAGAGCTAGTTATATGTGATTTAAATTCATTCTCATTTTTTTCCCCAAGATTTTATTTATTTGACAGAGAGACAGACACTGAGAGAGGGAACACAAGCAGGGGGAGTGGGAGAGGGAGAAGCAGGCTTCCTGCCGAGCAGGGAGCCTGACATGGGGCTTGATCCCAGGACCCTGGGATCATGACCTGAGCCAAGGGCAGACGCTTAATGACTGAGCCACTGAGGCGCCCCAAATTCATTCTCATTTAATCCTCATTACACTCTTGTAGAATGGGTTGTTAATTTTTTTCCTGTTTGGTAGATTCAGAATCAGAGACTCAGAGTGGTCAAGGAATATGCCTAGGATCTCACAGCTTGAAAGTGCTAGAGCCAGCTTTAAAGCTAGTACTCCTTTTTTTTTTTTTTTTTTTAAATCAAGATCCTCCCTTTTTAATGTGTGGATCAATCATGTAAATTAAAGAGGAATTTAAGAATATTTTTTAAGAAATAACAATTTTAGGTAGGCAATTGTAAGGAAGATAACAATCATATGTGCCAAGGCTACGTGATTCTTCCACAGGCCCCACGGGGAGAGATCGATGCCCTGGTTTAGCAAAAATTCTTCGCCAGTACATATCGCATAGCTACAGGTATTATTTGCTGTTACATTGACTCCTGGGCAGAAGTTTTGTCCCAAAAATTCATTATGCTGCAAAGCAGCATAGCTATATCAAGGAATGCTGAAGTACTGAAGCCAGGAGAGCCAGGGCCCAACAGTTCTGAGATTTACCAACAGCCCTGAAAACATCATCATAAACACAAAGGAGATGGTCATGAGAAGTGTTGCTATGGATACCACACTCTGGCCTGCTGCTGTGGCAGTGCCATAGAACTGGCCGAATAAGCCACCATCATAAGGGTAAACATCATGATGAAGAAGGCCTCCACAACTGGTTTCAAGCCTAACAAGAAGTATATTATACAAGTAAATATAATACTTGGTAACATCCTCATGGGTAATAAATCAGATAACAGTTTTCCAAAGAAAGAAGATGACACTCTGTAGCATCCACTGATATATTCATGTATAAAGAGCTTCTTTTCGACCACAAAGAGCTCCACAGCTGACACACTGCTGAAACACTGGTTGGTCGTCAGGAAGAAGAGCACTCCTGATCTATTCTGGATTCCTGTAGGATCATTTTTTAGATCATAGAAAATAGCACCAATAACCAATCCCAGGATGACTGTTAAAATTATCTGAGCTATAGAGGCCCGGGGATTGCCCAGTAAGTTTTTGAATGAACGCTTGGAAATCCATCTGAGTTGATGACAGAAGGAGGTGGCATAGGTGATCTCCTTAAAGGTTGAGCTCTTCCTTTTATGACTCTTTACGAGTCGATCTAACTCATCTTTCGTTTTTCTGCAAAAGAGTTGCCATAAAACTCAGCTATTTTTTCTATGAGTGGAGATCCTCTCTTGGAAGGCTCTTCAGTCTCCTTGACTTCACCCTCTTGGTCCTCTCTGTTTAATATCACAGCAGAGGAGTCTCCATTAATGACATCCAGGAAGAAGTCTGCAGGGTTACTATAAGGTTCATAATGGTAACC
This sequence comes from Callorhinus ursinus, assembly GCF_003265705.2. Lineage (NCBI taxonomy): Eukaryota > Metazoa > Chordata > Mammalia > Carnivora > Otariidae > Callorhinus > Callorhinus ursinus. The sequence continues at coordinate 60,131,934 of NW_027397071.1, read as the reverse complement.
CACTGATGCAAAGTACCCCAAGGCCTCCTGGGCAGGCCCATGGAACATTAGTCTTCCTGAGGCCAACAAGTTGAGGCTATCAAACAACTTGAAGATAGAATAACGAGGCTGATGAATGGAGAAGATGATTGTTCGTCCCTGTTCAGACATCCTCTTCAGGAGCAAAAGAACAGCGTTTGCCATGCTTGAGTCAGCCAGTTGTGGGCTCATCCAGGAACAAGATGGCTGGTTCGGTAATAAGCTCCATTCCAATAGTAGTCCTTTTTCTTTCTCCTCCAGACACAGCACGTATAAATTGAGTTCCAACCTTGGAATCTGCCACTTTATCCAGACCTAACTGCTAAATGACCTTGTTAATTTGCTCATTTTTTTCATGACTCGTCATAGTTGTCGGAAGCCGGAGAGCTGCTGAGAACCGTAAATTTTCTCTCACTGTCAGAGTTCCCATCACGACATCATCTTGTACCACATAACCTGAATTACATTTGAAATTGGCAGGTCGAGGTGCTCCATTTATCAAAACATCTCCAGATAATCCATTCGGATCTTTCCTTGCAGCTAAGATATCTAACAATGAAGATTTGCCGCCACCTGTGGGTCCCAGAATGGCATTGAGGTCAGGTCTCATGATGCCATTGACATTTGTCAGGATTTCTTTCTCAACTGTTTTTCGACCAAGAATAAAGCCACTCTTCACTTTTACTCGATAGCAAATGTTATGAAAACTTAACACGGCTACTTCAGTAAATGTCTTTGGGTTGTTGGAGGTCATCCTGGAGAGATCACTGGTGTTTCTTCGTGACATTGGGATAAAAACTTGATCATTATTGGAAGACATCTGGAGAGTTTTGGCCTTTCCTAAGGAAGCAGCTCCTAACAATGGCATCAAGCATCTGTACTGTGCTTTCTGAATTGTGAAGAGCTTTTCCAAAATCTTCCTGACTCCTTTCCAGGCTGCTTCCTTCCTGCGACTCCCAATCTCTGCAGGACGGTCCGGGACTCCCTCTTGCCTCCTGCGCGCTCTGGACTCGATCTCTAACGAGGCAGGACTCAGGACACAGCCGGCGCGCGCGGCAGACCCCTATCCCCCATCCCGCGGGGCGACCTTCCTAGATCGAAGCGCTTGGCTCCGACACCACCCACGGTGTCCGTGCGCTCCCGGTGGGCGGGCACTCACACGCGCAGCTAGTGACTTGCAAAGGCGCCCGCCCGGGGGCATGGTGACGATCAGGAGCGGCCGGCCGCGGGCCAGGGCAGCCAGAGCTGCGAGGAGGCTCTTTTTTTTTTTTTTTTTTTTGAGATTTATTTATCTGCAGGAGAGAAAGAGAAAGTGACAGCATGAGTGGGAGGAGGGACAGAGGGAGAGAAGCTCAAGCAGACTCCCCACTGAGTGTGGAGCCCAACACAGGGCTGGATCCCATGACCCATGAGATCATGACCTGAGCTGAAACCAAGAGTGGGACGCTTGACTGACGGAGCCACCCAGGGGCCCAAGCTAGTACTCTTTCTTTCAGTCATACTGCTTCCAGCATGTCTCCTCATTTATACTAGCAGTATGAACAAAATAGGATCATTGAGAATGAGAGCTTAATTTTTCTAAGAATGGCAGAGGGAATCAGGAAAGTCATGTTACAAAATGACTATTTGGAGAGGGAGATATAAAAAAGTGGATATAATTTATGGGACAGAGTTCTAAAGTATATGAGAAAAATGAGATCACATCGGAATACAGGTGGAAAATTAGTGGGGAAAGGGAAATTCATCTTAACAAAAGAATGGGTCAAGATGAAAATACACTTGAATATAGAAGGAGTTAACAGAAAATGGTGGAAAATTATCTAGCATAGTTTAAAGCTTATATTCAGTTCTTGATAAGCAGTGGAATTGTAATAACATTCATCTTGGTAAAATGTAATTAAGTAGAATATAAAATAATTATACCAGAATTTATGAAAGTATTAAAATGTTGTAATTTAAATTACTAAAATGGAGATCAAGATATCTGGATTCCATTCTTTTTTTTTTTTTTTTTAAATTTTTTATTTTATTTAAGTAGGCAGACAGGGAGGCAGAGGGAGAGGAAGCAAGCTCCCTGCTGAGCAGGGAGCCCAATGTGGGGCTTGATCCCAGGACGCTGGGATCATGACCTGAGCCCAAGGCAGACGCCCAACCGACTGAGCCACCCAGGCGCCCCTCTGCATTCCATTCTTGTCTTCATTGTTAATTGGAAAAGTATGTCATACTCTAAAATGCTCAGCAAATGTGAGTTTTATTTTATGATTTCACATGTTATTAATTTAGATAATTGCGCCATAGAGCAACATAATCCCTACTTCTCCTGTATAATAGGTGGTAAATTACAGAGTAGAAAGAGTACAGAGAACTCTGTCCCCAAAAGGTGCCCTCTAAGTGCAAATGATCACCATTACCTGTATATCCATATTAATTTCCTATGGAAATCACTGACTTCAGATCATGATTATTCATCCTCTCTCAGGCTCCATTTGCCATCAACATTTTGACCTCTTTTTTCTTTTTATCATTTTATTTATTAGAGTGCACACAAGGGGGGGTGGGGTGAGGAGGGGGGGCAGAGGGAGAGAGAGAAGCAGATTCCCCACTGAGCAAGGAGTCCAAGGCAGGGCTCTATCCCAGGACCCTGGGATTATGACTTGAGCCGAAAGCAGACACTTAACCAGCTAAGCCACCCAAGCATCCCTGGTGATTTTTAAGGCTTTGTCACACTTTATCCATTACCATCTCTGATGTGGCCAATTATTATTTACTTGGTGCTCTGTGGTTAATGACTGCTCTATTTACTATTTAATAGAAATAAACATAAAGGGCGCCTGGGTGGCTCAGTTGGTTAAGAAATAAACATAAAAATATTCTTTAAAAGTAAAACTTCTTGAACTATAATTATTACCTGGATATTTTGTATTTGTTTGAGATGGTGTGGAAGATGAAAATAGAATAATATTTTTCAATACTTCCACTTTATGCTAGGCTTATTTAATCTTACAGTTTTGTGAGATACAGTTACAGGTGAGGAAAATGTGCCTCAGAAAGGTTAAGTAACTCGCCTAAATCTGAGTTTGAAAATGAGAGTGCATGGAAATTTTTAAAAAGATTTTATTATTTATTTATTAGAGCATGAGCAAAGGGAAGAAGCAGACAGACAAGCAGACTCCCCACTGGCTCAGCAGGAGCCCATGCGTGCGTGGGGTGATCCCAGGACCCAGGGATCATGACCTGAGCCACAGCAGACACTTAACCAACTGAGCCACCCAAGTGCCCCAAGAGTGTATGGATTTTAAGACAAATCTGACTCCAAAGCCTTATGCTCTTTTTATTACACTGGACATAACAACAAGATTTATCTGTGCTTGAATTGCTTACTAGAATATAAGTCTTTGTTTTTGGGTGGACATTAGTTTTGGGCGCGGTAAAGGATTGGGAATTTGAGTATTTGAATTTAAAAGGAAGATAAAATTTTTGAATGGGGCTATCAGGTGAAATTACCAAAGTTTGTAGGATTTTAGGTTTTATTTCACGTGTCAAGTCTTTAATTACCAAGTAGAAAAAGAACAATATGGACGCCAAGTCATTGAATGAGGAGAGATTTAGTGATGGTAATATATACCACTCCAGTTTACTCACAATTATTTTTTCCATTGTAATTGACTTTATTTATTTTATTTTTTTTTAAGATTTTATTTATTTGAGAGAGAGAGAGAGAAACAGCATGAGAGGGGAGAGGGTTAGAGAGAGAAGCAGGCTGCCCGCTGAGCTGGGAGCCTGATGTGGGACTCGATCCCAGGACTCTGGGATCATGATCTGAGCCGAAGGCAGTCGCTTAACCAACTGAGCCACCCAGGCGCCCTGTAATTGACTTTAAAAGTATAACTCACAGTAGATGATTTTTTACTGCATTAGTAATTTGAATAAATAGAACAGAAGAGAACTGCAAGAGAGGTAATGTAGAAAAGAACACTGGAATGGGTATGAAAGAGCTAGGCTTCTTTTATTTATTTGTTTGTTTATTTAAAATTTTATTTATTTGTCAGGGAGAGAGAGAGCCCAACGAGGGGGAACGGCAGGCAGAGGGAGAAGCGGGCTCCCTGCTGAGCAGGGAGCCCAACATGGGACTCAATCCCAGGACCCTGGGATCATGACCCAAGTTGAAGGCAGATGGTCAGCCGACTGAGCCACCCAGGCTTCCTGAAAGAGCTAGGCTTCTATTTCCTCTTCTGTAAAAGGAGTGGATTGCATAAATTGTTTCTGTTTCCTTGCAGCTCTCAAAGAGCTTATATGAACTGCGTTTAAAAAAAATAGAAAAGGAAATGGAATGATTTGTGCTAGCAGTGATTTATCTCTATAAAATTATTACTAAATTTACTGATTAGCTAAGGTCACTTTGTGGGAAGAGTGCACCATTAAACATTTTGAAGTGTGCTGTGCTGTAAGTGTGTTTTCTGGAAGTTATCTCAGACTGAAATGCTATTTATCAAGGTGTCAAGTGTGCTATACTGAGGGTTTTATTTTGCAATTACTGTTTCCTTTTTGATTCATTTCCAGTATTAATTTCTTCAAGATCCCTTTAGGGACACATGATCTTCATCACTTACAGTTTATTAAAAAATAGCTTGATGACATGCCTAATGTCAAAATGATCCAGATTAATTTTTAATATAGTTCTGACAAGTTTCCCCTTTCAGACACATGGGATTGTAGATATTTAACATATAGTGAGCATTTATAAATGTAATTATAAAATGTTAGTTTGATATAATTTTATAGTTATATACTATATAAATATTTTATAAGTTACATAATTTATATAACATGTTTATGTATAAAATGGCAAATACAGTCAATATTTAACTCTACTTTTAATTTGAATTAGTGTTCTGCAGTAATGTCAGGAGTAATTTTATATATAAAGGTGTATAACAGAACTATAGGCACACCTGGGTGGCTCAGTCGCTTACACGTCCCACTCTTGGTTTTGTCTCAGGTCATGATCTCATGGGTCATGGGATGGAGCTCCCTGTGGGGCTGTGTGCTCAGTGGGGAGTCGGCTTGACGATTCTCTTCCTCTGACCCTCTCCTCACTCATGTGTTCTCTGTCTCTCTCTCAAATAGGTAAATCTTAAAAAAACTGTGTAATATTTTGATATTCATGTCATTATGCCATATTTAGTTTAAGTGAAAATATACTTTAAAAATTAAAATGTCATATTTAAAATAACTTCAAATTTAAAAACAAGAATAAAACACATTTTTAAAATAATTGTTTTAGAAGCTAACAATATTTTTTTAAAGATTTTTTTTATTCAGTAATATTACAGAATATAGATTATGCTCACCTGAAATATTAGGGGAGAGTTATAATGTTTTTGATGCTATCTGGGATAAAATATTATTATTCCAGAGCATGAAAAATTTTGTTGGTGCTTATTTTTTAACCATAGGAAAATTATTTTTCAGTACTGTAACCTAAGATGACAACATAAGCAAAATCATGTCTGTGCTATGCAAAATCATGTCTGTTTGTGCTGTCAGTCTGTGCTATTTTATGCTCTTTGGTCAAAGAATCTTGATAGAATTGAAGATTATTTTCAACTTTGTTTACTCTAAATAGAGGTTATGTAAATGTCACATATTTGTAAGTGAATGTCATATATTTTAAAAGGCAGCCAGGTAAGAGAATTTTTCCCTTGTAACCTTGTTACCTGCCAGTATTAAAAGTATATGTTGATCATTTAAAGCATGTAAGACACTCATTATAAAAGTGTCTCTCTGGGGCGCCTGCGTGGCTCAGTTGGTTGGGCGATTGCCTTCGGCTCAGGTCATGATCCTGGAGTCCCGGGATCGAGTCCCGCATCCGGCTCCCTGCTCAGCAGTGAGTCTGCTTCTCCCTCGGACCCTCCCCCCTCTCATGCTCTCTCTCTTTATCTCATTCTCTCTCTCAAATAAATAAATAAAATCTTTAAAAAAAAAAGTGTCTCTGTATAATGCCATGCGATTAAGTCACAGAAAAAAACTGCCTTCAGTTAAGACCTTTTTAATTGAATAACTAATGCCTGTTGCATTAGTTATGATAAACTTGCTTGATACCGAATTTGATTTATATCATATGTAATGTTTTAGCATTATTCCAAGGGTATTTGTCAGTATTGACTTCATCCAGGTATTATAAGAATTTTCATCCTGAGAGCTCTAGAATGTGCCATGAGCTTCTTCATCTCTACAAGGACAGAAATACTGGAGCACTATTCTCCTGTTCTTGTTTCCTTTTATTTCATATTAGATTTACTTTATTTTATTTTACCTGTTTTGGAACTCGGGCATCCAGAATCATACTCCCCAGTTCATGGCACACTATTAAAAAAAGATTTATTTATTTATTTTAGAGGGGGAGGGAAGGGGCAGAGGGAGAGCAAGAGAGTCCCAAGCAGGCTCCCTTCTGAACGTGGAGCCGGACCCAGGGCTCGATTTCATGACCCCGGAGATCATGACCTGCGCCGAAACCAAGAGTCAAACGCCCAGCTGTGCCACCCAGGTGCCCCGGATGGCACACTTTTAAAAAAATTTCAATTCCAGTGTAGTTAAAATACAGTATATTTTAATATTACTTTAAAATAATGTTTATGATGGCAACCTCCTTTCTACCTCTAAATATCCCTGTTCCCTAGTTTAGCTTCCTAGATATACCCATTTAAAAAAACAGACTATTTTTTAGAGCAGAAAAACTGAACAGACAGTACAGAGTTCCCACACACCCCCTCCAGTTAACCCCATTATTAGCATCTTGCCACTAGTGTGGTACGTTTGTTAAAATTGGTGAACCAATATCAATACATTGTTATTAACTGAAGTCCTATTAATTGAAGATCGCTGCAGGATCATATAGTAATATATCCTATAGTTTACTTTAGATTCACTCTTTGTGTTGTACAGTTCTATGGGTTTTGATTAATGCATATTATGTATCCTATTATGGTATCCTATAGAATAATTATACTATCCTAAAAATCCCTTGTGCCCCACTGTTCCTTCCTTCCTCCCCCTTAACTGCTGGCAGTCACTGATGTTTTTACTGTCCCTATAGTTATGTAACCTTTTCAGACTGGCTTCTTTCACTTAGTAATATGCATTTAAGGTTCCTCCATGTCTTTTTAAAAAAAAATGAGGTGTAATTGACATACAACATTATATTAGTTTCAGGTGTATAAGATAATGATTTGATGTTTGCATATATTGTGAAATGATCACCACAATCAGTCTAGTTAATATATGTTACCATACATAGTTAGAAAATTTTTTTTGTGATGAGAACTTTTAAGATTTACTCTCTGAGGGGTGTCTGGCTGGCTCAGTGGGTGGAGCATGCAACTCTTGATCTTGGAGTCATTAAGTTCAAGCCCACATTGGGTGTAGAGATCACTTTAAAATAAAAATCTTTATTAAAAAAAGATTTACTCTTAGCAACTTTCAAATATACAATACACTATTAACTATAGTCACCATGATATGTTCACTACATCTTCAGGACTTACTTTATAACTGAAGTTTGTACCTTTTGACCACGTTTACCCATTTTGCCCACCCCTTATTCCCCACTTCACTAATCTGTCCTCTCTTTCTGTGAGCTTTTTTTTTTGCTTTTTTTTTTTAGGATTCCCTGTAAGTGAGCTCATACAGTATTTGTCTTTCTCTAACATTCACTTAGCATAATGCCCTCAAGGTCCATCCTATTGTTGTAAATAACAAGATTTCCCCCTTCTTTATGGGTGAATAAAATACCATTGTGTATATAAACTACATTTTCTTCATTCACCCATTAAGGGACATTTAGGTTGTTTCCATATCTTGGCTATTGTAAATAATGCTGCCGTGAACGTGGGGATACAGATATGTTTTTGAGTTAGTGTGTTCATTTTTTTTTTGGATGAATACCCAGAAATGGAATTGCTGGGTAATATGGTAGTTCTATTTTTAATTTTTCGAAGAAACTTCATACTGTTTTTCCTAGTAGATACATCAATTTATATTCCCACCAATATTACACAAGGGTTTTCTTTTCTCCACATCCAAACCAACAGTTGTTATCTCTTGTCTTTTTGATAGCCATTCTAACAGGTGTACGGTGATCTCATTTTAGGTTTGATTTACATTTTCCTGATGATTGGTGATGTTGAACACCTTTTCATGTACTTGTTGGCCCTCTGTATATCTTTCGAAAAATGTCTGTTCAGATCTTCTGCCCCCTTCTTTAATCAGATTGTTCTATTGAGTTTTACGAATTCTTTATTTTATTTTTTATTTTTTTAATTTTATTTCTGACAGAGAGAGCACAAGCAGAGGAAGCAGCAGGTAGAGGCAGAGGGAGAAGCAGGCTCTCCGCTGAGCAGGGAGCCTGATGCGGGTCTCGATCCCAGGACCCTGAGATCATGACCCGAGCTGAAGGCAGATGCCTAGCCATCTGAGCCACCCAGGCGCCCTTCTTTATGTATTTTAAATATTAACCCCTTAGTAGATATATGATTTGCAAGTATTTTCTCTCATTCCATAGGGTGCCTTTTTATTTTGTTGATGGTTTCCTCTACTGTGCAGAAGCTTTTTAGGTGATGTAGTCCTACTTGTTTATCTTTGCTTTTATTGTCTTTGGTTTTGGTGTCAAATCAGAAAAAAAAGATCATTGCCAAGACCAATGTCAAGGAACTCCATGTCTTTTGTGACTTGATAGCTCATTTCTTTGTATTTATGAATAATATTTTATTGTATGGGTGTACCACAGTTTGTTTATTCATTCAGCTATTGAATGACATCTTGGTTGCTTCCCATTTTTGGCAATTGTAAGTAGAGTTGTTATAAACATTCATGTGCAGGTTTTTGCGTGGACATAAGTTTTCAGCTTGTTTGTATAAATACCTAGGAACATGATTGCAGGATCATATAGTAAGCTTATGTTTCTCTTTGTAAGAAACTGGTAAACTGTCTTCCAAAGTGGCTGTACCTTTTTGTATTCTCATCAGCAATAAACGAGTTCTTCTTGCCCCACGTCTTCACCTGCATTTGGTGTTGGATTTTAACCATTCATATAGATGTGTGGTAGTTTCTCATTTTTGTTTTAATTTGCAGTTCCCTAATGACATATGATGGTGAACATCTTCTCATATGCTTATTTGCTGTCTGTGTATCTTCTTTGATGAGGTGTCTATTCAGATCTTTTGTCCAATTTTAATTGGGATGTTTTCTTATTGAATTTTAAAAGTTCTTTTTATATTTCATAAGTTACAAGGTTTTTTAAATCAGATATGTTGTACAAATATTTTCTCCCAGTCTGTGTTCCTTTCATTCTTAGACATACTCACTTTTAATTATTTTAGAAGTATCTCTGGGTATTTAACTGAACATTTTCTTAAAATTTTTTTCTTTTTCTTTTTTTTTTTAAGTAATCTCTGTGCCCAACGTGGGGCTTGAACTCATAACCCCAAGATCAAGAGTCGTGTGCTCTACTGACTGAACTAGGCAGGCTGTCCCTTAACTAAACATTTTTACATAATACATTTCAGTAGAATTTCTTTGCTCTTTCTTGATTATAAGTGTTAGAAATGATTTGTTAACTTTTCAATTATGATTTTACTTCTGTATTTTCTTATTTTTTTTTGTCTTTCCAACTTGAGTCTAAAAACTCAGTGAAGGTAAGGGTATTTTCTGCCTTGATTGCTGCTGTATCCTCAGCCCTAGCATATAATGGGTGCTTACAGAATTTTTGTTGGACAAACAAACAAGTGAATGAATACTATCTCTTAAAGCAGCAGTACATCTTTCTATGTAACACCGTGAGTCTTCAGATGAAGGTGTCGAATTCAGAATATAATGGATGTAAGATCTTTGGAAAATATTTTAAATTAGTTGTGTATGTTTCTCTTATTTAAGGACAGATTGAAACCAAAATGACTTTATTTTCCTGATTCCATATTTACTTACCTATCTATGGGAAACAATAGATATGAGAGTAAGAAATGGATGCTTTAAATAGAATACTCCTCGGTAATTCAGTTTTCCTTATAGTCTGCCTAAAAACCTGTCTTATAATTGACATTATGATCTGAACCATTCCAGCATGGTAAAACAGGAAAAACATTTGGATTAACCTGGTTTCTAAAGAAGGGAAATATTTTCCATTCATATCCTTCAAAAGGTTGTGTAATGGCTAGTAGTTGGCCTCACCCATGTCATAGCACTTACCACACAGTATTATCTCTGTCCTTCTCATTGGAGGATCTTGAGATTGATTCTGATTTATCTTTTGTCCCCAGCATCTAGCACAATACCTGTCACCTACATATTGCTCAATAAATGTTTGTTAATGAATGAATGAGTGAATGCCAGATCATTAATTTTCTTAAACATTGAGTGCTTGTATTTATTTGTCACTGTGCTGGGTGCTGAGTTTACAATACCTGTCACCTACATATTGCTCAATAAATGTTTGTTAATGAATGAATAAGTGAATGCCAGATCATTAATTTACTTAAACATTGAGTGCTTGTATTTATTTGTCGCTGTGCTGGGTGCTGAGTTTACACATTGTGATCCCTACCCTTATGTAAAGATTAGTGGGTAACCAAAAGCAAACAAATGTATAATTATGAATTATGAGGGCTATGAAGGAAATTAACAAGGGAGGATAATATAAAAGATGGAGGGGGAAGGCATATCTGGGAAGGCCTCTGAGAAATGACATTTTGGATGACACATGAAAGTTGAGTCAGCCATTCAAAGTACAGAGAGAAAAATGCTTCGGGAAGAGAGAACAGTTGGACTAAGCTAAGAAGGCACTTATACAAGAAACTAAAAGGAATCCAATATGGTTAAAGGCAAGAGTCACATAAAAAGCTTGGAGAGGAAGCCAGGGAATAGATCATGTAGTGTTCTGCAGGTCAGGTGAGGAATACAATGGGAAACCATGGGAATGGATGAGCTTACTTAGGGAGGAGTTTATAGAGGGAAGAGAAGGGGCCCAAGGCTGAGCCACTGAGGTCAAGCGGAGGAGGACCCCAGTACAAGTGACCGAGGAGGCATGGCAACCAAGAAAATGTGGTGTCTTGGAAATCAAAAGAAGAATGTAGTTTGTCAAAGGAGAGGAGTTATTACCTAATATAAAGGGCTGATGGGAAGTCAGGAACATGTGGACAGGAAAAGGGACTGGTGGACTGGTCTATATTAGACTGAAAAAAGCAGACTTGGTACAGCTGTGGATACAGAAGCCAGAATGGGTTGAAAATGGGGGATGAGCTGAAAATGGAATAAGAAGTGAGGAGGTGGAGATGGTTTTTTCAAGAAGTTCTGTGAGGGAGAATAGAAAAAATTGGAGCACTTACTAGATGAAGATGGTTATAGATGAATTTTTTTTTTTTAAAGATTTGATTTATTTGTCAGAGCATGGGAACACAGCAGAGGGAGAAGCAGGCCGAGCAAGGAGTCCGATGCGGGACTCAATCCCAGGATCCTGGGATTATGACCTGAGCCAAAGGCAGACGCTTAACCAGTTGAACCACCCAGGCGTCCCTATAGATGAATTTTTTAAAGGATGGGAAATACTTACTATTGTACTTATGTAATGGATGATCCTCTAGACAGGATGTTTTGGGAAAAAAGGATTGATCAGAGGAAGAGCAAAATCCTTGAGAAGGCCAAAAGAATGGGATCTATGCACATGTTGAGGGTTTGATCTTCAGGGGAAAGGAAGAGAAGTTGGGGACAGATAAAGGTAGGATTATGGATTTATTGATGAGAGCATGAAGACATTTACATCTGCTTGGCTCATACTTCATATAGAAAATATAAACACTGAGAGAGGTAAAGTAGGTGATGAAGGTTTGAGAGGGGCAAGATAGTTACCTTTGAGTAGGAAAGTAAAACCTAGTTAGAGAATTGAAATTTTGTTAGCCCTGTGAGACTGGGTATCAAATTTTCAGTCATTTTATACTAGTGCAGTTCTGACTTCATGGAATAAGGTATTTGTCTTTGGAGACATTGCGAGCTTGTTATGTTATCTTTGCAATACAAGCAATTATTGGTGAAGCAAGAAAGGTTCTATAGGGCCAGTCTATGCTGCCATCTCTCTATCCATTTCCGTTTATTTCATTGATTCATTCAGCAAGCATTTACTTACTGCTTAGTGTTCTGTTTTCAACCAAAGAGATGAAAGAAAAAAGGAGAATGGTTACCCTATTAAAACATACTGCTCATGCTTCCATAGATGACAAAACTTAAATATATGAAATAAATAATAAAACAATTATAAAGCTGCATATGCTTTGTGGTGGGAAACAGATAGATGATGATGGTGGTGGTAGTAGTGGTGAGAATGAGATGCCTAATATTTATTGAGTGTTGACTGTGAGTCAGGCACTTTTCTAGATGCTACTTATATTATTTAATATACATCACACCCTGTGAAGTAGCTAGGGTTATAATCCACATTTTACAAAGGATGAAATAGGCCTACAAAAATTAAGTAACTTGTTCAGAATCACACAGCCAATAAGTGGAGTTAGAATTCATACTTAGGCTCTTTGACATGTAGAGCCCACACTCCAAAGCAATATGCAGTGGTTTCAGGGAAAAACAAACAATGAGGGAGTGATAAAATTGAGGTCCTTAACTTAGCAAGAGCCACTGTAGCAACACTTGGACTTAGGACTACAGAGCTCCTAAGCAGCCAGCTAAGAGGGAAACAGAAAGTAGCGAAACCTTTGGTACCTACTCTGTAAGTTATCATCTTCCTCATAAGTCCATGTGAAAGGTATTCCTATTTTCCAGTTGAAGAAACTGAGATAGTGGAACTAGGAACCAGTCAGTGTTTTTTTGTATAACTCATGCTCTTTTCCTTTAAATAGAGTTGACAGGATAAAAATGAAACAACTCAGTAGGTTTTATGGTGATTTTTATATTGTTTTCTGAGCATTTCTTAGAGGAATGTCTGTATTTATACCATGTTTTCAAAGCAAATATATTTATTTCAAAAAGTTGAAAAATATCTGGTACTTATTTTATTAGATGGCAATTTCTTATTTTTAAAAAAGTTACGTTAAATTACTCACAATTTACTTTTGAATAACTTGAGTTACAGTCAGTTTTGTTTCACATTTGAGAATTTGGGTAGTGAATACAGAATAATCTTTATAAGACTTTTAGTAAAAAGCACATTAGGATAATCTGTTGGTTTATAACTTCTGAGATTAATTTTCTCAAGGTTTGTTTTGTTCTCATACTAAAACATGACCACTGGTAGTGTTCCTTGGGTAGCAGAGAAGTAGTAATTTCTTACACTGAAAGGTTTTTGAAATGTATTAAGAGCATTATAAAGAGCAAAAGAGATCAATATTTATCAACACCTAGATTCAGAATAACTTTATAGCCATTTGCTAGCTTCTTTATGATCTCAAGCAAGACACTTTGATCATCTGTAAAATAAAGATGATAATACTTAGCTTGCACAATTATATAATAAAGATCTGAATGGATTAATTATGAGTATTAGAAGTAATAAATGTTACCTAGTACTATATGTAGTGGATTATCATTAAATGGTAACATTATTTTAATTATGTCTTTATGGAAAATTGCCTGTAGTTTCTTTATAAAGTTTTTTGTTGTTGAGTTGTAGAGTTCTCTGTACATTCTGGATATCAGTTTTCTGTCAGCTGTCTGATTTGTAAATCTTTGATTCCATAAGTTACCTTTTTACTCAGTTGATAGTGTGTCTTGATGCAACAGAGTTTTAAATTTTGATGTTCGACCTGTTTTTTTCTTTTTTTTTAACCTGTTTTTTTCTTTTGTTGCCTATGCTTTTTGTATCATATCCAAGAAATCATTGCCAAACCAAATGTCATGAAGCTATTCTCCTATATTTTCTTCTAAGAGTTTTATAGTTTTAGCACTTATATTTAGTTTTTTGATCCACTGTGAGTTAATTTTTGTATGTTGAGTCCAATTTCATTCTTTTGAATGTGTATATCTAGTTTCCCCAGCACCATTTATTCAAAACACTGTGCTTTGCCTGGTGAACTGTCTTACACCCATGTCAAAATCATTTGACTATATCTATGTGAGAGTGTATTTCTGGGCTCACTGTTTTATTCCATTGTTCTGATGTCTGTGTTTATACTAATATACTGTTTGATTACTGTAGCTTTGTAGTAAAGTTTGAAACCATAAAGTGAGAATCTTCCAACTTTGTTCTTTGTCAAGATTATTTTGGCTATTTGAGATCCCTTGAGATTCCATAGTAATTTAAGGATGGACTTTTCTATTTCTGTGAAGATCATCATGGGGTTTTGATAGAGATAACATTGAATCTGTTGGATAACTTTGGATAGTGGATAGTACGGATATCTTTTTTTTTAAAAATTTATTTATTTTGAGAGAGAGTGAGTGCACAAGCTAGTGTGGGGAGGAGCAGAGGGACAGGAGAAGGAGAGGGAGAGAATTTCCAGCAGGCTCTGTGCTGAGTGCAAGCCCAACTCAAGGCTGGATCTCACTACCCTGAGATCATGACCTGAGCCAAAACCAAGAGTTAGTGGCTCAACGAATGAGCCACCATGGCTCCCCAGACAGTATGGACATCTTAACAGTAATGTCTTCCAGTTGATGAATTGTCTTACTACATATTTATATCTTTAATTTTTTTTAGCAATCTTTTCTTATTTTCAGTGTACAAGTCCCTTACCCCCTTGGTTAAGTTAATTCCTAAGTATTTTATTCTTCTTGATGCTACTGTAAATGGAATAATTTTCTTAATTTCATTTTTGGCTTGTTCATTATTAGTGTATAGAAATACAGCTGATTTTTGGGCATGCCTGGGTGGCCCAGTCAGTTAAGCATCCGACTTGGTTTCGGATGGGGTCATTATCTTAAGGTCATGGGATCAAGCCCCAAGTCTGGCTGTGCTCAGCGGGGAGTCTGCTTGAGATTCTCTACCCTCCCCCCCACAGCTTCTCCCCCCCCATGTGCTCTCTTTCTCAGATAATCTTAAAAACAAAAAAAAAAAGAAATACAACTGATTTTTATGGGTTTACTTTATATCCTGCAAGCTTGTTGAATTTATTAGTTTTTACAGTTTTGTGTGTGGAATCTTTAGTATTTTTTTACATATAGGATCATGCCATCTGTAAACAGATAATTTTACTTCTTCATTTCCAATTTGAATGCCTATTTGTTTTCCTTGCCTCATTGCTCTGGCTAAACTTCAAAAACTAAGCTTGACTATAAGTGGTAAAAGTGTATATCCTTATCTTGTTCCTACCTTAGAGGAAAAGCTTTCAGTCTTTCACTGTTGTGTTAGCTGTGAATTTTTTATATATGGCCTTTTATGTTGAGGTAATTTCCTTCTAAGTTTGTTGCATGTTTTTATCATGTAAATGTGTTGAATTTTGTTAAATGCTTTTTCTATATCAGTGATCATGTGGATTTTTTCCCATTCTATTAATGTTGTGTCTTACACTGATTGATTTTCCAGTGTTGAACCATCCTTACATTCAAGGAATAAATCCCACTTGATCGTAATCCTTTTCATGTGCTGCTGAATTTGGTTTGCTAGTATTTTACTGAGAATATTTTTTGCATCAGTGTTCATAAGGGATATTGGTCTGTAGTTTTCTGGTAGTGCCTTTGTTTGGCTTTCATATCAGAGTAATGCTGGCCTCATAGAAAGTTAGGGAGGGCTCTTTCCTTCTCAGCTTTTGGGAAGAGTTTGAGGATTGGTGTTCTTTAAATGTTGGTAAAATTTACCAGTGAGGCCATTTTATTTGGAGCTTTTTGTTGTTGAGAGGTTTTTGATTATTGATTTAGTCTCCTTACTAGTTACAGATGTATTTTGATTTTCTCTTTCTCCCTGATTCAGACATGGCAGGTTTTGTATTTTTAGGAATTTGTCCATTTCATCTAGGTGGGTCACAGTTTTTTTCCAAAGATTTATTTATTTATTTTAGAGCGAGGGAGCACACACGTTATCATGGGTGGGGGAAGGAGAGGGGTGAAGGGGGGGAGGGAGAGAGAGTCTTAAGGAGACTCCACATGGAGCCCAACATAGTCTCAATCTCACAATGCTGAGATCACAACCTGAGTGGAAACCAGGAGTCAGATGCTTAACCAACTGTTCCACCTAGGTGCCTGTCACAATTTTTTTTTTAAGTAATCTCTATACTTAACACGGTGCTCAAACTTATGACCCTGAGATCCAAGAGTTGCATGCTCTACCAACGGAGCCAGCCAGACACCCCAGGCACAATTTTTTTTAAGCCAGAAGAAAATTATTTGAAAAACGCAGAGTAGGATATTGAGTCTTAAATGGCTTCCTTTGACAGAACAAATCAGAAGTTGGTTACAGAATGTCAAATGACAGGTGTCTTTTGTTAAAACCATCACATTTTCAATATATAAGTGGGCAAAAGAGGTTTAAGTGGGTTAGTAGACAGAGAAATATTTAAATTTATTAGTTATTAAGAGGTAGAAATGAAAATTTCATACTTATACAGGGAAAAATAGAAAATGTTGATAATACTAAATGTAGGTGTTGTTAAGTTGAAATCAGCATGTTTATACATTTAAAATACCACATGTGGTGTGCTTGGGTGCCTCAGCTGGTTAAGTGACTACCTTCGGCTCAGGTCATGATCGAGTCCCAGGAGTCCCGGGATCGAGTTCCGTATCAGCCTCCCTGCTCAGCCTCTCCCTCTGACCCTCCCCCTTCTCGTGCTCTCTCTCTAATAAATAAATAATTCAAAAAAAATAAAATGCCATATGTATCAATTCTTGGAGCTAATAATTCCTTTTGGGGAAAATAATTCCTAAAGAACAAGAACTGTAAGACAAAAAGGTGTTCATTTTAGTGTTACTTTATTAATTTATTAAGCTCAAAGGGCTTCTTCTTCTTCTTCTTTTTTTTTTTTTTTTTTTTGTAAGTAGGCTCCATGCTAGCCAGCATGGGGCTTGAAGTCACAACTCTGAGATCAAGACCTGAGTTGAGATCAACAGTTGGACACTTAACCAACTGAGCCACCCAGGCGCCCCTAGTGTTACTTTAAATAGCAAGTACATTTGAAACAATTTCCAAAATTGGATAATGATAAATATGATACATACATTTGATTTGACCATTAAAAATAATTATGATAAGGCAGTATGGAAAATGTCTAATGATATATGGATAAAATAAAATGCAAACTCATAGTTATGCTTTGTTTATAATAAGAGTTTCTTGGGCATAAAAACATGTATATATAAAGTGAACATGTAAAATTCAAAACAAGTAATTTTAATTGGTGGAATTCTGGGTAATTGTTCTCTTTTTCTTTTTGTTTTTTTTTGTTTTTTTTTTTTTTAAGATTTATTTATTTGACAGAGACACAGCAAGAGAGGGAACACAAGCAGGGGGAGTGGGAGAGGGAGAAGCAGGCTTCCTGCCTAGCAGGGAGCCTGATGTGGGGCTCGATCCCAGGGCCCTGGGATCATGACCTGAGCCGAAGGCAGATGCTTAACGACTGAGCCACACAGGCACCCCTGTTTTTAATTCTTAATAGTGGTTCTTAGTATTGATTCGATTAAAAATAATTCAGGATGGGGGTGCCTGGGTGGCTCAGTGGTTAGGTGTCTGCCTTTGGTTTAGGTCATGAGTCCTGGGATCGAGCCGCACGTCGGGCTCCCTGCTCAGCAGGAAGCCTGCTTCTCCCTCTCCCACTCTGTCAAATAGGTAAATAAAATCTTTAAAAAAAAAATTTCGGGATCTATGAAATAGTCTTCCCAGAAAAAGCATATTCAAATCTGATTAATTTCTAGATCTATCAATTTATAGGAACTAGAGAGAGAAATGCATTAAAAAATGTCACCACAAGAAGGCAATCAATGAAGTCCATATTGTGGGAAAGTATAGGACAAATGACTCATTCTTTCAATAAAATATTGTTGAAGGACAACCTATATAATAAAAGAGACTTGAGACGTTTACTAATCATAGTATATGGCCCTCTTTGATTTCTGCTTCAAGCATAACATTAAAAAGCTAAATAAAATTTAAAAACATACAATAATAATGCAGTATTAAATGCATAAATTAGAAAAGAAAGATCTAAAGTCAGTCATCTAAGCTTCCACCTTAGGAAACTAGAATGAGTGATGTTGATAACGGCAAAGACTAGGCATGTGTTGGGGAAGGGTATATGGAATGCCCTATAACGTCTGCTTCATTTTGTTGTGAACCCAAAACTGCTCTAAAAAAGGGAATCTATTAAAAAAAGATGTCTATTAAAAATGTTAACGTTGTTCAGATATTTGTTATTAAGAAATTGTTAATTTTAAGAAATTTTAATTTTAAGATACGGTACTATTAAAATAGTCCCTGTGTTTCAGAGACATATTGAAATATTTAAAGATGAAATGATATGAGATTTATTTCAAAATGATTAAATGAGTGAGAAGTAGGTGAGGATTTGCTTTAATAATTGTTTCATCTGGACACTGGGCACTTAGGGGTTCTTTATGCTGTTATGTGTATTTTTATATGATTGAAAACTTCTGTAATAAAAAGTTTTAATAAAAAAATTTAAAAAAAAGTTTTAAAAATGCAGAATGGCCAGAATATGGCTTAAAAAAAAAGGGACATGTTTTGATTGTTTGCCTTTTACAAATTAGTACTTTTTAACGTACACATAAAACTTAAAACACAGTGTGTGTTATTTAAAAAATAATGACGACATAAAAATTAATTTATAGCATCTTAGAGGAAATGAGTCTGGTAACTTCAAACAAGTTTAAGGTTTTATGTCGAATTTGTTTTCTTTTAATTCTGGTATTGTATCTGTATAACTTTGATTGGAAATAAAATTGTGAGGTTGAATTAGAGACCTTTTGTAGCTCTTCCTGTGGTTTGCTCTTAAAATGACTATTATTTTTATTTTCAGTTAATAACAGTCAAGTTGGAACAGGTGTTTGGATAGAGGCAGTTGGAATCAGAACTGCTTTGGCTCTTACTACATTGGTTTTGGTATTTGCTAGTAAGCCAGGCACTTTTGCACTTAGGAGTTTTTACAAGTTGTTATTGTCACTGGTCTTTGTGAATAGCTGGATATTGGTCATTTACAAGCACTTTCCTGTTTTTTGTTCTTGCAAGGCAGTTATTTTTGTCCTAATTACAGTACTTTTTTAAGACCTGGGATATCACTTTTTCCACTTTCTAAGTTGGGAAGAAATAAGTGAACATTTGATGATTTGAATTTTCAAGAATGTTCAAGGACTAAGTGTTAGGCACAGTGTAAGGGGGCATTAATAGGCACACATCATACCTGAGTATAAAACTTGTTTATAAATTTGTTAGTAGGATTTGTTATGTGGAAAGCTGTGAGTGGGAAGTTTTGAAAGGAAAGAAAAGGGAAATAAGAAAGGCACCGTCATTCACTCAGTCCCTACTATGTACTACATTTTCCATGTATTATCTCATTTAATCCTCATAAAACCTTACAAGGAGAATATTAACATTTAATTTTTACATATGAGGAAAAACAGGCTTGCAGAGTTTAAATTATTCCCATGAAGTTATTTGGCCAGTGAATGATAAAGTTGAGATTGAAATCCAGAAATGCCACATTAAGGAAAATTACATGTAAACACACAGATGGTCAGAGATAAACAAATACCTTATGATCTCCCTTATATGTGGAATCTAAAAATAAAACAAAAAACCAAAACCCCCGAAACCCTAGGCTCATAGATAGAGACAGGGAGGTAATAAGGGTAGAGGTGGGGTAAAATGACAAAAGGGGTGAAGGGAGTCAAAAGGTACTAACTTTCAGTTATAAAATAAGTAAGTCATGAGGATGTAATGTACACATAGCAACTATAGTTAATAACACTGTATTGCATATTTAAAGTTTGCTAAGAGAGTGAATCCTAAAAGTTGTCATAACAAGAAAAATTCTGTAACTATGTATGATGGCATATGTTAACTAGACTTTATTGTGGTGATCATTTTGCAGTATATACAAATACTGAGTCATTATGTTGTACACCTGAAACTAATGTGTGGCAGCTATACCTCAATTTAAAAAAAAACATTAAACTCTACATTACAAAGAATAAACCTTAATATATATAAACAACAAAATAAAGGAACAGACCTCAGTAAAAAAACAAAAACCACACAAATGAAAGATTCTAACCAGTACTTAGCTGGAACATTGAATAGCATATGTATTATAAATCATCATAATTTGTCTCTTTACAAAGACAAATGTGTCTATGATATAGCCCTTCCCAGATAAGTCCCCATTAATGTTTGTTTCTCCACTCATACTCATGTGTGCAATAACTTCAGTAATCAAGGAAGCAGTAAACATTTGTTAAGTACCTATTTCATTTCAGGCACTGTGATATCAGTATTTTTTTTTTAAAAAAGATTTTATTTATTTGACAGAGAGAGACATAGCAAGAGAGGGAATACAAGCAGGGGGAGTGGGAGAGGGAGAAGCAGGCTTCTCGTGGAGCAGGGAGCCCGATGTGGGGCTCGATCTCAGGACCCTGGGATCATGACCTGAGCCGAAGGCTACCCAACAACTGAGCCACCCAGGTGCCCCTGTGATATCAGTATTAAAATACTTTAGTTCTTTACTTCATGAAGTTTACACCCTAGCTTGAGAAAATGGAAAATAAGTTAAATAAATGTAATAGATTGCAGTCGATTGTGTTAGTTGTGATAATAAAAGTATGTGGTATGATATTTTGGTAGTATAATACGTTTGTGCAAATATGTAATTCTGTATATCTAGAACTGACTTTTTGACTCTAGCTCAGAGAACTGGGGAAGGTACTTAGATGACGTTTTCAATGTGAGGTGGGATATTTTTGTTTGTCACAGTGACTGGGGTTGCTACCAGTGTTTAGTAATCTGGGATCTGGGCTGTTAAACGTCCTGTGTTAAGTGGAACAGTGCTGTGCAGTGAAGAATTGGCTGCCCCAAATGCCAAGAATGCCCTTGTTGAGAAACACTAACTAACCTGATTCATGGCAAACAACTTCATCTTGGTCTCATCAGGCAACTTTAGTATTATCCCGTAATTTTAAATACAAGATTTTTAACCTGTTCTCAGTTGATTCAAATCTCTTAGATTCTGCCTATCTATTCCATGATACTAATTCTAATAACCCGAGGAGCTTATTACATGATAGTATTTGTCTTTTTGAGAATGAGAGCCAGCATTTCCGGGTCAGTCTTCTATTTTATGTTGTGGTACACCTGTGTCAGTCATAGGCACTGTTCTGTGGTAGTTTTGTGGTGTATGTTACATTTGATCCCATGTAGTTCTCTGGCATGGGTGATAATGCATCCCTTTGCCTGACTCCCGTTTTCTTGCCATTGTAGGTAGTTTCTTGGTAAGTCATCCACTTTTCTACTAACTTTCCTGCTCTAATTTCCTTGGAGACGCTATTGTTAGGCTCATTGAATATTGGGAAGGATGGGTAGTCTTAGGTCCTTCAGTTTAACTGCATAATGCTGCTCCCTTGCTTGCTTTTACAAAAGGATGTCTTTGTTTTGGGGGTTTTTTTTTCATTCTTACTTGAGGATTTTTTTTACCCAAAGCAAGTCCTTTACTTTGGAAAGTTCCCAGCTGTATTAGTTTTCTAGGACTGTCATAATGAAGTACCAGTAGGAGCACCTGGGTGGCTTGGTCAGTTGGGCCCTGACTCTTGATTTTGGCTCAGGTCATGATCTCAGGGTGGTGAGATTGCCCCAAGTCAGGTTCCAGGCTCAGCACAGAGTCTGCTTGTCCCTCTCCCTCTGCTCCTCCCCCTGCTCGCACTCGCTCTCTCGCACTCTCAAATAAATGAATAAAATCTTGACTGATGAGTTACAGACCTGTACCCCTGAAACAAATGATACATTATATGTTAATTTAAAAAAACTTAAAAAAATCTTTAAAGTACCACCAACTGGTGACTTAAATAATAGAAATTTATTGTGTCACAATTGCAGAGGTTAGAAGTCTGAGATTGAGGTGGTGACAGGGTTGGTTCCTTCTGAAATTTGTGAGGGAAGGATCTATTCCACGTCTTTCTCCTTGGCTTGTAGGTGGCCATCTTTATGTTCACATCATATTCTCTGCATATTGTGTCCGTATTTCCCCTTTTATAAGGTCACCGGTTCTACTGGATTAGGAGCCCACCTTAATGACCTCATTTTAACTTGAATGCCTCTGTAAAGACCCTGTTTCCAAATGAGTCACATTCTGAAGTATTGAGGGTTAAGACATCAATATATGTATTTGGGGGAGAGACGATTTAACTTATAACACCCAACTAATCCTTTTAATTCTGTTTTCCTCTTAGAATACAGAAAAGGCTCTACTCAAAATTAAAATATCCCAGTCCAACAACCAAAAAAAATTATATAAAGTAAAAAGGGGGGGAACCCTATTTCTGTCCAATTCTTATCCTCCAACTTGATTATTTTACTTTACTTTTCCATATGAGTAACTATATATAGAACTATCTCATTTTTTTTTAAAGATTTTATTTATTTGAGAGAGACACAGCAAGAGAGGGAACACAAGCAGGGGGAGTGGGAGTGGGAGAGGGAGAAGCAGGCTTCCGGCTGAGCAGGGAGCCTGATGCGGGGCTCGATCCCAGGGTCCTGGGCTGAAGGCAGACGCCTAACGACTGAGCCACCCGGGTGCCCCCAACTATCTCATTCTTTTTACAGGCTAACAGCATTCCATTTAATGGTTATACTGCAGTTTAATCATTCCTCTACTGATGAACATTTTTGTTGTTTACAAACTGTACAGAGCTAATTCTTGTATACATTTCATCACACATTTGAATTTTTTTTTTTTGTACGATAAATCTTTCAAATTGCTAGGGGCACCTGTGTGGCTTAGTCGGTTAAGTGTTTGACTCTTGATTTCGGCTCAGGTCGTGATCACAGGGACATGAGATTGAGCCCCGCATTGGGCTCTGCTCTGGGCATGGAGCCTGCTTGAGATTCTCTCTCTCCCTTTGCCCCCCCCCCTAAAATGAAAATAAAAAATAAAAATTTAAAAAATTGCATGTGTTAACTCAAAGGGAGTGAGACATTTAAAATTTTTAAAAGATATTGGTAAGTTAATCCACCAATTTATACTACCACCAGGAGGATATGAGAGAAAGTTCCTCTTTTCTCTGTACCCTCACCACCATTGGATAATACCAGTTTTTTTAAAAATCTTTGTACAATAGAAAAAGAGTATCTCATTCTTTTAATTTTTATTTTGTCACATGTGATACTTAGTATATCTTTAGTCATTTTATTTATTTTTCTGTAAATTTACCTGTGTGAGATCTTGCTTATCTTCTTTAGAGGTATTTGTATTTTTCTTATTAGTTCATTGAAGCTTTTTATATGTTATGGATCTTAGCCCTTTGTTCATTATATATAACACAAATATTTTATCTAGTCTATTTTATTCTTTTTGGATGTGACTATAAGTGGAATTGTTTTGTAATTTCCTTTTTCAGATTGTTCATTTTTAGTGTATAGAAATGCAATTGATATTTGTGTGTTGACTTTGTATCCTGCAACTTCACTGAATTCATTTATAAGTTTTAATAGCTTTTTTATGTGGAATATTTAGGGTTTTCTGTATATAAGTTCATATCATCTGCAAACAGAGATAATTTTACTACTTTCTTTCCAATTTGGATGCCTTTTATTTATTTTTCTTGCCTAATTACTTTGGCTAGAAATTGCAGTACCAATGTTGAGTAGAGGAGGTGAAAGCAGACATCCTTGCCTCATTTCTGAACTTAAAGGAAAAGCTTTCATATTTTCACCACTGAGTATGGTCACTGCTATGGATTTTTTGTATATGGTTTTTATTATATTGGTAGTTTCCTTATATTTCTAGTTTTTTGACTGTTTTTATTATGAAAGGGTGTTGCATTTTGTCAAATTTTTTCTGCTTTGAGATGATTATATGTTTTTTTTTCTTTCTTTTAATGTGTATTGCATTGATTGAGTTCTGTATGTTGAATAATCCCAAATCCATTCTTTTTTCTCTATACTGTAGCCATGCAGGTCTGATCATATTTTTCTCTTTGATTAAAATGTTTAAGTGATTTCCCATTGCTCTATTAAAAAACAAAATTATTAATACAACCTATAGAACCTTTGCTTGGTTTGCCATCTTTTTTTTTAAATTGAAGTATAGTTAATATACAGTGTTAGATTTTCATTTGTACAACATAATGATTGAACAGTTCTATACATTACTCTAAATGACTGTATCCCCTATGCTCTACTTTTCATCTCTGTGACTTATTTTATAACTAGAAGTTTGTACCTCTTAATCCCCTTTATCTATTTCACCCATCCCCCCACTCACCACCCCTCTGGGAACCATCAGTTCTCTGTATTTAAGTCGGTTTTTTTGTTTGTCTCTGTTTCTTTGTTCATTTGTTTTGTTTCTTAGATTCCACACATGAGTGAAATCATATGGTTATTTGTCTTGTCTGGCCTTATCTTTATTCAGTGCCTCCCTTAACCTAAGGGCCTCTAGCCACATTAACTATTTTTAGTTCCTTAATGGAGCCATGCTTTCTTTCCCTAATGGGACCTGTGCACTCACTGTTTCCTCTGCTTATTATTGTCTCTCTCCTTGTTACCATTTTATGCATAAAAAATATTACCTCATATTTTATCTCTCTCATTTCCTAAATAAAACCTTCTTTGATCCTGCCAGTCAAGGTAAGGCCTAGATTACATCTTATTTTATCATGTACTTCTTTTGAAGCAAGTAATTTTATATTCACTTGTGTGATTATTAAATTTCAAATTATAACCTCTGTAGACTATGAATTTCATGAAGGCAAGGGTCATATCTATTTTGTTCACTGCTACATCTGGTAGGCTATCCTGCTGCCCAGCACATAGTTGGGGCTCAGACATTTGTAACATGAATGAGTGAGTGATGGCTTCTTGGTTTTATGTCTTGATTAGAAAGGGTATTGAAAGATTTCAAGATTAACATGATTAGATTCACTGTTTAGAAAATTCTCTCATTTATTGTTTGTGGAAGGATGAATTAGAAAGACATATCTGAAAATTAGGAGGACAGATAATTGATTATGATTATCTTCTTGGCCTCGAATAATAGAAGCCTAAATAAAGGCAGTGGCATTAATGATGGAGAGGAAGAGATGGTATTTTGGGAGAACCATTTAAGAGGAAGAACCAACAGGACTTGGCGACTGACTAGATATAGTCGTGGTGAGGGAAAAGGAAAAGTCAAGTCTCAAATTAAAATTAAATGCCATATATGAATTAGTATGAAGCAGTATTACATAGTGGTTAAGAATAGAGCCTTTGCAGACTTATGTAACCTACTAGCTGTACAACTGAAAGATTTTACTTAACATTTGTTTAACTCTGTTAATTGTAAATGAGTACCTTCATCGAAGTTAAATGAGATAGTATGTGTAAAAAGCTTGTATTCATAGTTTGCTGTGAACTTGAACAAGTCATTTAACCATCCAAACTCAGTTTCTTCTGATAGAAAAAAGGATAATCTATTTCCTGTTCCCTCTACAGTGCAGAGTTACTTTGAGAATATAAAGCCTCTGAAAACTGTAAATTGGTAATCATGGTAGCTAGGTAGATTAATTTTACCTGGTAGGAAAGGAGATGATCTCTCTTTGTCTTTAATATGACCTCATCTCTTGATTTATCTTTGTCAGGTAGATACTTCTTGACCATAAAGACTGGACTGGTAGAATTTACCATACTGGCAACAGCCTTCTGCCTGTAGGTGGCTCTCTGTGATAAGTGACTAATGACTTCTCAAGAAAATAAATCTTAACAGGGAGCCAAGGAGATTCTTATTGACTGATGTGAAAGGGAGAAGAAAGTAGGATTATCAGGAA
This sequence comes from Callorhinus ursinus, assembly GCF_003265705.2. Classification (NCBI taxonomy): domain Eukaryota; kingdom Metazoa; phylum Chordata; class Mammalia; order Carnivora; family Otariidae; genus Callorhinus; species Callorhinus ursinus. Next base: position 60,105,969 of record NW_027397071.1, on the reverse strand, counting down.
CCAACCCTGGAAAGTGGAAATAAGGTGCTGGAAATTGGCCTGGTGAATTTTTGGTTGCCTGCTCTGATTTTCTATAGCTAGGCCTGTGTTTATTTTAGGATTGAGTTGTATACTTTGTTCTTTCCTGGCTTTCATAGCAAATCAGTGAAAATGATGATTATGATTATTATTCCACACATAAGATGAGTAAAAACCAGAAGCTAAAACCTGGAATTCTCACGGGGTGCCTGGGTGGCTCAGATGGTTAAGCGTCTGCCTTCGGCTCAGGTCATGATCTCAGGGTCCTGGGATCGAGCCCCATTATCAGGCTCCTGGCTCAGCAGGGAGCCTGCTTCTCCCTCTCCCTGTGCCTCTCCCCCTGCTCATGCTCTCTCTCTCTCTCTCTATCTCTGTCTCAAATGAATAAATTAAAAATTAAAAATAAATAAATAAATAAAACCTGGAATTCTCAATGCTTGCTTATTTCACCCTGCTATCTTGCCTTTCCAAACAGATGTAACTATCTTTATATGCCCATGTTATGTGATACCGTGTATAGGAATTTCACCTAAGGGCAGCTCTTTTTTTTTCCCCCTCCTGTGTATTTGTTATGTGATCTTGGCTAAGGTTTTTGTTTTCAGCCAACACTTTGACTTTTCTTATTGCTGATAGGCTTGTCATCTTGCTTTTGCTTATGAATTGGGTCTTGTGCACAGCTTCCTCAATTGTATTTTCCTTTGAAGTTTTCAGTGTTGTAGTAATATGGTTTCCTGTTAGTCAGTGTTGGTCAGTATTGGTTTGCTCCCTTTGTACTGTGATTCTAAATAAATTTAGTATGTTCTTTTTCCTACAGGTTTTCTGTGCTTCCTGCTGTAGCCTGAAATGTAAACTGTTATACATGGATAGAAAGGAAGCTAGAGTATGTGTAATCTGCCATTCAGTGCTAATGAATGGTAAGTATTAAAACAATTCGAATTCGCAGTTAAGGAGACAAAACAAGAGAATTCCTATGAAAAGGCTACTGTTTTTTCCTGCCTTTCTCTATAAGTTGCTCACCTTCTCGAAAGGCACAACTTTAACTGAAAATATTGAGCTAAATTTCCATGTTTTGAAAATATTGTAGAATTTCAGAATTCCTGTGCCTAACTTAATGAATGAATGCTAACATCAGGTAAGTTTTGCAGGAAGAATGGAGGTTCTCATGGCAATCTGGTGCTGTGTGGCTTTAATGTTCCTGTGACATGACTGAAGTGGGCTGGGGGTGGGAGGCTATTGACTACTCAGATGATGAAATATTAAAATCGGGCCGAGGTTTTCCTTTCAAGGGACGCTATCTCTAGGGGGTACCTTAATAACTTAAAATATATTCTCATTAACACCTTGTTTCATTTATCTTGTTAAAAATAAATATTTTAATATCTAAGATCAAATAGAGAAGTACATTTTTCTATCAGTTATCTCCTTAATACTACTTAGATTGTTATAAGGATATTCGTTTTGAATTTAGTTATATGGTAAAAGAATATGGCCAGGAGAAGGTAAATATAGCTTGTCCAGTGTTCATCTTTTATGGGACTGGAAATGAATCCAAGGGAATTTAGTTAAAAATTTTAAAATAGTATTTTTGTAAAGAGATAAAATGAAATTGATCAGGCTGTAGTATTTTCTCTTTGAGTACATCTTTGCACAGTTGCCAGAAGAATTACTAATAAAATATTCAGCTGGGATACTGCTGCTGCCTGTGCCAGGGTTGTGTGCATCCTGGAGGCCGGAACTTATCTGCTTAAGACCCCTCCTGCTCTGTCTGTCTGCGTTGCTCATAGTGATGTTTTCCTGTTGCTGGCTTATTAACCTCCTGCATGTCAGTTAATCTGATCTGTTCTGATCTCCTGTGATCCACCCAATTTCCTCCCATTTCTGAATTCTTGGAATTTTGATCAAATATTAATTCATTCTCTCTACTCTTAGGGTCAATTTTTAGATGGTAGTTATTTCACTCATTTGCTCAATTGATGATTTTTGTTCCTGCTTTCATTTTCGGACACATATCCACAAAAAAGAGCACGATACTTATTTATAGTACCCAGTACCTCTTTTATTTGATGAGGTCTTTCAAGTTGGTAGCTTCTTTTTTTTTTTTTTTTAACTTGGCATAGCTAAAGATGAAGGAAATGGCAGAGGATTCATATGGAATACTTATTTTTATTAAGCCAAGGATCCCCTTACCAGGGGATCCTAAACTAATCTACCTTTTCTGGTTTTTCCAGTGTCTTTCCTTTCGCATGGCTTAGCGAAGTCTTTTTCTGAATATTTAATTTGATGCTTTTCAGTGTTCCCTATCCCTTCCTCCGTTTCACCTTTTCTCTTCCTTCCCTCTTTCTGCCAGTGCTTTCAAAGGAACATAGCTATTGTTTTTAGCCTTGTCCTGAAGTTTGGAGGCAATAAATGTTCATAATCTTATGGATCATTCTTTGATGTTGAATGAGAGTTTTTAAAAGATGCTTAAAAAAATTGGGTGGTGTCCATTCCTGGGCATGTGGTATTACCTGAACCTAGAAGATAACATTTGATATCTTTCATTTCTGTAGCATCTTTCATCCAGTTTACTTTAAAAACAATAGTTGATATGTCAATATTTAGTTAGTAAAATTATAGAGTATACAGAATCTTAACATATTTGTGATCATTCATATTGGTTGATGGCACTTAAATGACATTGGCACATATTCATGTTCAAATGGGTCCTCTGCTTTTGAGACACACCAAAGATGTGAAATGGTTGTTTTTGCTGGATACTATTACACGAGGTAATGATGACACAAAAGCAGAATTCACAGAAACGTTGAGATGTGTTCTCTTGAGCTTTAGGCTTCAGAATTTTTCCAGTGAGATTTTACCTCAACTAAGAAGAACGTAGAAGTCTATAAATGAAACAAAAAATATCATACAATGGAGTTACGCTATTTTAGTCCCCAATTTTGATTTTCAATAGAACTTTATAAAATGCATCAAATATTAAACCTGCTCCCCCCCCCCCCCGTGTCTAAATGCTACCCCAGTTGTAAATCCTTAGTAAGTTTGATGTTTCACTCCCTCTTAAGGGAATGTATGGTCTCTTAAAGGAGCCAGGAGCCTAGTCATTAACCTCAGACTGATCTGCTATCAGTCTGTGTCAGAAGTATCACCTAATTCTTATTTGTTGCTTCCAAATAGTTTACCTAACTAAATGGTCTCCTTTATTGATCAAAATCACCTATCTCCTTAATACGTTCACTAGCTGGAAGAGAGACATACTATAAGTGTTAATGAGGAGGAGCTACATTATTTATCCAATATTGTGGAGGTCTTAATGTCCATATTTTGCAATCCATTCACATTGATTGTCTGTATTTGCTTTAGCTCAAGCCTGGGAGAACATGATGAGTGCCTCAAGCCAGAGCCCTAACCCTAACAATCCTGCTGAATACTGTTCTACTATCCCTCCCTTGCAGCAAGCTCAGGCCTCAGGAGCCCTGAGCTCTCCACCTCCCACTGTGATGGTACCTGTGGGAGTTTTAAAGCACCCTGGAGCAGAAGGTAGGGGATCATGTGCTCTTCTCTCTCTTTTTCCTCACCAAGTTCCTCTGAAAAGGTGCTGATGTGATTTTACAGCACAAGTCTTTAAAACACTGTAGATAAGTCCCTTTGGGTGGTTATTAAAGTGGAAGGAACAAGGTGAGAAATGTGTCAAGACTATTTCTGGGCAAATAAAGAATAATACCGTGTTGCCTGATATTTTGGAGGCATCTCGAAAAATATGCTAATACCCTCTCCAACTTAAGAATGGAGTGGTTACACTGCTTCTACTTGAAAAAAGAGGGGCGCCTGGGTGGCTCAGTCATTAGACGTCTGCCTTTGGCTCAGGTCATGATCCCAGAGTCCTGGGATCTAGCCCCGCATCGGGCTCCCTGCTCAGCGGGAAGCCTGCTTCTCCCTCTCCTACTCTCCCTGCTTGTGTTCCCTCTCTCGCTGTCTCTGTCAAATGAATAAATAAAATCTTTAAAAAAAATAAAAACAAAATGATCTTATGTTAAAAAAGAAGAAAAAAGATACAGAATTTGAGGTTGGTCTGTAAAATCCTAGCCTCTCACCTATCTTAATGTTCTTTGTAGGACTTTATGAAAATGAAGAGTTCTTTTTTTGGACCAGCCCATTCTAATATTGCTTTTTGGAAACACATTGCCATTTTCTCTTTTCATCTTTAATCTATCCATATAAAAATATGAAAATATTGTTAGGTACCTAGACTTTATAAAATCCAGAACTTTAATTCTGATTATATCACATGATAGGAAATTATAGGCTCAACTTATTTTAGTTTATTATATCTTTAAGATTATGATATTGTCAGATGAAAGGCATTTTGTAAATTCAGGAGATTATCAGTAGTAAAAACAACAATTACGTATTTCCTTAAAATGATCTTGTCAAGAAGTTTCCCTTGATAATTAAAATCAATCTTCTTTCATTAATTTTATGTCGTTTTGTCTAGTAATATTCCCTTCCCCTTGCTAAATAGCCTTCCTCCCCTTTTGAAGATCAAAGACTTCTACTGATACTGTCATATTCTTCCCCATTTTCCCCTCTTTTCACATCATCCCTTAGTCATACTCCTTGTGTTTTTATGAGTTCAGGCTTGCTTTCTTAAGATCTTTATTCTGTTTACTTCATTTGTCATTTTTGTTGTTCTTCCCTAGTCTTTCTTTGTTTTGGCTGTTTGGAATTGATTTCCAAAACTGGATTTAAAGAGATCATTTCATCAGACTTAGTTTTCCAGCTTTAACCCTATTGCAAACTACTTTTTGCACTGCCAGATCAGTCTTTTTTCTTCAGCTACACTTCAGCCAAGGATCTGGTCTGTTTGCTTCCCAGTTCTCTTATTTATCTCTGCCAACTCTTCCTTTATTAGTAAATAATTCTTCAACATTCTTCAGGGCATCTTTTGCCCTTTAAAAGTAGCATATTACCTTTCCAGATATTTAATTCCTGTGGAAACCTCATACTTTTAGGAGATGTGGATATTTATTGCTAGACATTTTTTCCCTGCTATTAATTTATTTCCTAGGCACTTAAACCACCTTTCTTAGTTTCTCTGTCAGTGATACGGAACAGAGTTATGTGACGTAATCATAAGCGTACTTAATATTTTAAAGCAAAGTGTTTTAAATCTCTAAGTTACAGAAGTAAAGAATATATTTAAACTCGTATTTTATTATTTTATAACCACTTTTATACACCGTTACAGTTCTTGTATTTATAAGATGCTAAGTAATGATTTCCTTGTACTTCTGGAATTGGTGACCTTCTCTTCTTTGATGTTAGAAACCCTATCAATATCACATTGATGCCTGTTTTATTTTTCTGGCTCCTCAAGTGGCTCAGCCCAGAGAGCAGAGGCGAGTTTGGTTTGCTGATGGGATCTTGCCTAATGGAGAAGTTGCTGATGCAGCCAAATTAACAGTGAATGGAACTTCCTCAGCAGGAACCCTGGCTGTGTCACATGACCCAGTTAAGCCAGTAACTACCAGTCCTCTACCAGCAGAGGTAAGAAAACAAAAACAGCAACTAAAAGTGAGTACTTAGTTTACCCAGCATTGTGCTGCTTCTTCTGCCTTGCCGTTTTCTAAGTTGAGTGACCTTTCTGTGGAACCCTATAAGTTTCAGATACAGTTTAGTGCATATGTGTGTGTGTCTAGGGGTAAAGTGTGGCAAAATCAGTTCTTGTTTGCTCTATATTTGGAGGTTTTTCTTAGGAGAAAGATTCTTATGAAGGTTTTTCTCAGTGAGCTCAGGCTACTGCTGTAGTTAGAGGTCATGCAGAGGGAATCCTGCCCCTTTTGTACATTGGTTTTCAAACTGTTCCCCAGGTTCTGCGGTGGCCTCTTGAGAGTGCCATGGTGAGGAAGGGCCAGGCCATTTAAAGATGGCTAAGGAGTCCCTCTATTCCTTTCTCTTCAACAGAGCATCTGTATTTCTTCTGTTCTACCTTTTGGTTTCTTTCTTTTTTGAGAGGGAGAGAGAGTGGGAGAGAGCACAGGCAGGGCGGAGAGAGGGAGAAGCAGGCTCTCCACTGAGCTGGGAACCTGACATGGGGCTCGATTCCAGGACCCTGGGATCATGACCTAAGCTGAAGTCAGTCACTTAACTGACTGAGCCACCCAGCCACCCCTACTTTTTGGTTTCTATGTAAGATTTTTAAAGATTTAATTTTATTTACTTATTTTTAAAGATTTTATTTATTTATTTGACAGAGAGAGAGACAGCAAGAAAGGGAACACAAACGGGAGTGGGAGAGGGAGAAGCAGGCTTCCCACTGAGCAGGGAGCCCAATGTGGGGCTTGATCCCAGGACCCCAGATAATGACCTGAGCCGAAGGCAGATGGTTAACAACTGAGCCACTCAGACTCCCCAAAGATTTTATTTTTAAGTGATCGCTACACCCAGTGTGGGGCTCAAACTTACAACCCTGAGATCAAGAGTTACACACTCTACCAACTGAGCCAGCCATGTGCCCCTGATAGGTTTTTAGAATATAAATTTTGTTTGAATGCAAGAGGAAGTTTAGTGAATGAATGTTACCAGGAAACAAGGTTTGGCTCAGTTTGCAAAACTAAACCAAGTTAGTTATTTTACTTCTGTCTCTTACATTGTTCAACACTCTATTTTAATACTTACCTGGTAAAATGTAGAAAAACAAATTCTATAGGGCCAAACTAGAATATATTTTTCTTATCTTTAGGGCCCAGTAGAGTGCATGGCACTTAATAGGTGCTCACTGAATGAAATAAATTCCTTTTCACAGATGATATATATCAAGTAGTGGCCAGATGACCACTTTCTGTGATACTAAAAGATGGATTTATGCATCATTAAATAATAAGTTAGAATAGATTACTTTATTTCCTGTACTAGGCTTTCAGATCAGGTAATAATGGTTTGTCAATAAAATTTTCCAAATCTCCTCTTACATGATGATGTATTGAGAACAGTGCAAAATTTTTAGCAAGAACATTGCAAAATATTTAGCAAAAACCCACTAAAAACTGAGAGTCCTAAATTATAGTATAGACAAAAATATAGTAAGACATGGACATATTTTTTAAAAAATAGTTTTAATCTTTATTCAAGTATAAAATCTAGATAGCAAAGTGCTTAAGGAACATCAATCTTTAGGAAGCCACTTGATGAACTTATAGCTATACACATGCAACCACCACTGGGTTTCAACCAATGTGAAAATACAGACCATTTCCATCACTCTAGAAGGTTCCCTCATGCCCTTTTTCTGTCAGTACCTGTCTGTTTTTCCCCCAAGGTAACCATTATTTTGATTTGTATCACCATGGATTTAGTTTTGACTGTTTTTAAATTTTTTTTTAAGATTATATTTATTTGACAGAGCACAAGTAGGGGGAGTAGCAGGCAGAGGGAGAGGGAGAAGCAGGCTCCTCACTGAGCAGAGAGACCAGTGTGGGGTGGGGCTCGATCCCAGGACTCTGGGATCATGACCTGAGCCAAAGACGGACTCTTAACTGAATGAGCCACCCAGGCGCCTCTGTTCTTAAATTTCATATAAATGGAAACATATAGTATATAATGTTTTGTGTCTAGCTTCTTTTTTTTTTTTTAAGATTATTTATTTATTTGACAGAGACACAGCGAGAGAGGGAACACAAGCAGGGGGAGTGGGAGAGGGAGAAGCAGGCTTCCCACCGAGCAGGGAGCCCGATGCGGGACTCCATCCCAGGACCCTGGGATTGTGACCTGAGCCGTAGGCAGATGCTTAATGACTGAGCCACCCAGGCGCCCCTTGTGTCTAGCTTCTTAAACTAATGATTATGAGATTTATCCATGTTGTGTGCATCAAAAGTTACTATTTTTTTTATTGCTGGGTAGTGTTCTATTGTATGGATATACGGCAGTTTATTCGTATTCTTGTTAATGGGAATTTGGATGATTTCCAGTAAGTTTGGCTCTTATGAATAAAGTTGCTGTAAACATTTTTAAACATGTTAAAAAGAGTTTTTAAACGCATTTAACATTTTTTAAAGCTTTTTTTTGGCTTAGTTGTATAGACTATAGTGAGGAGAGCATTATTCTAATAGATCTTTTTTTTTTTTAAAGATTTTATTTATTTATTTGAGAGAGAGAGAATGAGAGATAGAGAGCACGAGAGGGAAGAGGGTCAGAGGGAGAAGTGGACTCCCTGCCGAGCAGGGAGCCCGTTGCGGGACTCGATCCCAGGACTCCAGGATCATGACCTGAGCCGAAGGCAGTCGCTCAACCAACTGAGCCACCCAGGCGCCCCTTATTCTAATAGATCTTTGACGGTATTCTATTAAATCGTTAATTAAGTGGATTTAACTCCACCCCAAATGTGTGTTTCAACATTATACTTTATTAAGGTGTAGTTAATGTGATCTTCATATTAATGCAAAGAAAAATGAACTTGAAGTTTTATTTCATTGCATGGTAAATGAAAACAATGACTTAATCTGTATTTTTCTAAAGATTCATTTATTTATTTGAGAGAGAGAGAGAGAGAGGGAGAGGGCAAGCATGGGGAGGGGCAGAAGGAGAGGGAGAGAAATCCTCCAGTAGACTCCCTGCTGAGCGTGGAGCCCGCTATGGGGCCTGGACCCAGGACCCTGAGATCACAACCTGAGCCGAAATCAAGAGTCAGATGCTTAACTGACTGAGCCACCCAGGCACTCCTTTAATCTCTGTATTTTATCAGTTGTTAATTTTTCCCTCTTGTCTCCATATCTGTATTTTATCAGTTAATTTTTCCCTCTTTTTTATTGTGGTAAAATATACATAACATAGAACCTGCCATTTTAATCATTTTTAAGTGTACAAACCAGTGGTATTAAGTCCATTCACATTGCTGCACAACCATCACCACTATTCTCAAAGTTATTTTTATTATTATTTATTTATTTATTTATTTATTTTTTAAAGAGAAAGCCAGGGTGGGGGGTGGGTAGGGAAGGAGGGAGAGGGTAAGAGACCTTAAGCAGGCTCCATGCCCAGCACGGAGCCCAACAAGGGGCTCGATCTCACGACCCTGAGATCATGACCTGAGCCGAAATCAAGAGTCAGGGATACTTAACCGACTGAATCACTCAGGCATCTGTCAAAGTTATTTTTAAAAAGCAATGTAAGGGACGCCTGGGTGGCTCAGTGGGTTATAAGCATCTGCTTTCAGCTCAGGTCATGATCCTAGGGTCCTGGGCTGGAGTCCTGCATCTGGCTCTTTGCTCAGCAGGGAGCCTGCTTCTCCCTCGGCCTGCCACTCCCCCCTGCTTGTGCTCTCACAAGCTCTCTCTCTGACAAATAAATAAAATCTTAAAAAAAAATACATAAAAAAGCAATGTAAATGAGACTTTAAGTGGACCCAAATGCATTAAAGTTTCAGAAGTTGAGGTAACTTTGAAACTTTGTTTTTGTTGCCACTGCAGTTTTTTTTTTTTTTTTAAGATTTTATTTATTTGACAGAGAGAGAGACACAGCGAGAGAGGGAACACAAGCAGGGGGAGTGGGAGAGGGAGAGGGAGAAGCAGGCTTCCCCCGGAGCAGGAAGCCTGATGCGGGGCTTGATCCCAGGACCCTGGGATCATGACGTGAGCCAAAGGCAGACGCTTAACGACTGAGCCACCCAGGCGCCCCTGCAGTTTTTAAAAATATTTTCTTTTATGGCAGAGGAAACCCGGGTAGAGAAAGCTTTAACCCAGGCTACAAGGCCTCTTCCCTCATTGTTATGATTTGGTGATGTCAAAAAGAGAAACTCTACAGTTGGAAATATTTTCATAGTATAAACCCAGGCCTTTGGGAAACCACAGGTTAATGAAAAACTTACGCTATTTTTCAAAAAGTATGAATTCCACATTTTCACTTAATTTCACATTTATATTCTCAACAGTATTCTGCTAAAGACCTCTCTGTAAAGCTTACTTTGCTGATTTGCTTTTTCTAGACAGATATTTCTCTGTTCTCTGGGAGTATAACTCAGGTTGGAAGTCCTGTTGGCAGTGCAATGAACCTAATTCCTGAAGATGGCCTTCCTCCCATTCTCATATCCACTGGTGTGAAAGGAGGTATGTGGACTTACATATTTAAACAAGGATAGTAATTGCAGGATGCCGGATATTGTCTTCTAATTAAGGGAAAGAGAGAGAATTCGAATTCGAATGATAACCACCTTTTTCTTCTCCAACAGAGAAAACAAGTACTCAGTGCCATGAAAATAATTGTTGCTGTTACTGATAGTTTTAGAGTAGATATTTATGTTTTTATATTATAAGGTCATTTCATTTGTTCGAAGGACATTATTTTAATTATAGTATAAATGTAGTTCATTGACACTTTTTTCTTTATATTTCAAAGCACATAATACTCTGAAGAGTTGCTTATGGTTCTAGGATTTGGCCCACCTGATTGAACAGTCAGGACATTAACCTAACTTTTTGTTTTGCAGTATATTATACATTCAGAAATGTACATATAATAAATGGAGAGCACTGAACGTAAATAGCAATTTTATTGTTAAAATTTTTAGTGAGTTCTGGTGAGAAGGAAAATGACTATCCAATCAAAAGAATGCTTATCTTTATGTGAAAGTTTGTTGTTGATAGATGCAAATCAGCATCTAGTTAGTACATTTTTAGGAGATGGTTTGTCAGTAATCTTTCCACAGTTTTATCCTAGTCTTTTACCTGGTCTCCTTGCCTTCAGTCTTTCTCTCCTTTATTTTATCTTCCATGTTGTTGCCAATCGTCTTTTTAAACATAGCTATTACCGTATATTGCTCTGACTTAGAAACATTCAGTATAAGTTAATTACTTTAGCATACAATGTTCCTTATAACTTTATCTCAACTTATCTTTCTAACTTTATTTCCAGCCAGTACCCCAGTACTTTATGCACACTACAGATCGTTTACTGTTTTCTGAATATTCACTTTCCAAACTTCCATGTTTTTTCTTATGCTGTGGAATAGTCAGGAGAGAATGGGCTGCAAAACTGGACAAACCTGGGTTTTAATCCTAGTACCCTTATTTTGAGCTGTGACCCAGTGGGCAGGTTATTTATCCTCCCTGAATCTTTTTCCTAATCTCAAGTAACTACACCTACTTAAAAGTCACTGTGAATATTGAATCAGATTTCATACCTGAAAGTATGTAGCAAGAACAGTGTCTGGGACAAATTAGACGTGTAATTAATACTTTCCTTATCTTCCTTTCCTCTGCCTAGACTACCCTTGTATACTGTAGACTCCTTGAAGAACTCAACCTTTCAAAATCCAGATTAATGAAAAGCTCCTCTCTGAATCCTTACCAATGCTGCTCTGTAGTAGTGTTTTACATCATCTCTGAATATAAATTCATTTTTTTCTTTTATTTATTTACTTTAGAGAGAGAGAGCACATGTGCAGGCATTAGCAGGAGGAGGAGCAGAGGAGGAGGGAGAGGGAGGAGACAGGCTCGAGTAGATTCCATGCTGAACACGGAGCCCAACATGGAACTCAATCTCACATCATGACCTGAGCCAAAATCAAGAGTTGGAGACTTAACTGACTGAGCCACCCAGGTGCCCCTGAATAGAAATTTTTATAGACCTTTACTGTATTAACACTTTTCTTACTGTAATTTAGGTATTTTATAGGTCTGATTCTTTCACTTAGACCATGCATTTCTTTAGTCTTAATTCATGCTCTTTCCTTCTCCTACCATGGTGCTGGGTCTGTTGCGAGCTCTCAGCAGTGTTGGCTGAAAGTGTCAGACTGTGCTGAAAGTATCAGACTATAAAATCCAGCCATGTCCCAGATAGTTCAACTATGAACTTTCATGTAAGTTAAGCGTTCTTTTGATTATATAATCTTTTCTACTTTACTAAGATCCCCTAAAAATATTCTTTTTTTAATAAAGTTACTACTTAGGTTCAAATTTTGGTTATTTTAATGAGTCTTAGATTTAACTTACAAGAAGTTAAATTGGCCTATTCTCTTGTTTAAATAAGATTCCATTTTCATTAAATCTAATTATCAAAACCTCTCCTACTAAGAAACAACAACTGTTTATACTTACTTAAGTCATATTACTATCTCTTGCCCAGAATTTTGCAGTTTTGTATTTCAGTGGAATAACTTCATACAAATATTTTCTTTTTAAAAGTGACTTAGTATTTTTCTTTTCAATAAATACTTTCATTGGTAGAGTAGACATTTCCCCTTACATCCAAAAAATAGTTTTTTGGTTTCTTTTGGTTATTATCCATGATTTTGACCTCAAGCTGGGAAGACTACCATCATTCAGAATGGCATGATTGAATATCACATACTGTGCTTTCAGGAATTAAATGGGAAAGGTTCTGTGCAGGGTCTCAAGTGTTAACTTGTCCATGTTTAGAATCTGTTGTGTGATTTAGTGGTGCTTTGGTGATTGATATATGCGCTGAACTCTTGACTTAGAGGAAGTGTCTCATGAAACCAGTCACTTATGATAGTTTTAGTTTATTTTCTGGGTACATTTTTGTAAAGTTTAGTTTTTTAATGGTAAAAAAAAATCTCAACAGTACAAAAGAATATAGAATAAAAAGTAGGATTCTCTTCCACCTCAAATCCTCAGCATCCTTTCAGAGGTCAGTAGTGTATTATCACTTTCTTGTATATCATAGATTATTTTAAATGTTGGTCTTAGAACATGTAATATGTGAAATTCTTGTTATGATAGTTGGAGAATTTTTGTTAAAGAGCTGTCTTTATTTTTCTTTTTCAAGTTTTTATTTAAATTCTAGTTAACCTATATGATAAGATTGGTTTCAGGTGTAGAATTTAGTGATTCATCACTTACAGACAACACCTAGTGCTTATCACAAGTGCCATCCTTAATACCCATCACCCATTTAGCCCATCCCCCTCCCCATCAACCCTCAGTTTGTTCTCTATATATAAAGTTAAGAGTCTCTTATGGTTTGCTTCCCTCTCTCTCTCTTTTTTCCTTCCCCTGTATTCATCTTTTGTTTCTTAAATGCCACGTAAGTGAAACTATGGTGTTTGTCTTTCTCTGGCTGACTTATTTCACTTAGCATAATACATTCTAGCTCCATTCAAGTCATTGCAAATGGCAAGATTTCTTTCTTTGTGATGGCTAATATTTCATTATATATATATGCCACCTCTTCTTTATCCATTCATCAGTTGATGGACATTTGAGCTCTTTTCATAGTTCGGCTATTGTTGATAATGCCGCTATAAACAGTGGGGTACATGTGCTAAATGGGTGTCTCTAGATTATGGCATAAGTCAGTTTGTGGAGAAGTCTATGTATAGGATAACCATGTTCTCATCCAGACTGGACTGGGTCACTTTTGAGAATGAAAGGGGAACTATTAGCATTACACTGAGACAGCAGTATAAACCTATGTTCACCCTATCTGTAAATCAAGTGCTTAACTCTTTCTTGTGAATAATCAGCCCATTCCTCCATCAGATTTTTCTTGATTTGTCCCTTTAACTAATCTTTTGCATTGTTTTCTTCCCTTACAGACTATGCTGTGGAAGAGAAACCATCACAGATTTCAGTAATGCAGCAATTAGAGGATGGTGGTCCTGACCCACTTGTATTTGTTTTAAATGCAAATTTGTTGTCGATGGTTAAAATTGTAAATTGTAAGTTAGAAATTTGTTTTTTAAAATTAAAATGAGATACTTTACTGACTCATAGATAATAAGTAAAGCTTTCAAATTCATTACACACAGCATTTTTATATGGATGGAGCCACATCTTACTAAAAACTGGGTACCAAAGAAATTGGTTTGTATAAAATAACATATCCCAGAGGACAACTATGGGACTAACTGAAACTCTTATGAGATAGGTGAATTCTCCATGGAGGAAAGCCAAACAAAACTTCCTGAGATGGATGTGCTAAATCACAACTCATCACCAGAGTAGTTGGAGGTAGACAGATTATCTAGGAGGGTCAAATAATTTACATGCTAGATTTATTTTTTCTTTTTCTTTTTCTTTTTTTTTAGCTTTTCAGTGTTTTTAATGGACATAGGTAGAAATTGTTCAACAACTCCTTAGAGAATCTCCGCATTTTATTTATTTATTTATTTTTTTAAAAAATTTTATGTTATGTTAGTCACCATACATTACATCATTATTTTTTGTTCCATGATTCATTGTTTGCATATAACACCCAGTGCTCCATTTGATACATGCCCTCCTTAATACCCATCACCGGCCTAACCCATCCCCCCACCCCCTCCCCTCTAGAACCCTCAGTTTGTTTCTCAGAGTCCATAGTCTCTCATGGTTCGGCTCCACCTCCGATTCCCCTCCTTCATTTTTCCCTTCCTACTATTTTTTTTTTTAATATATAATGTCTTATTTGTTTCAGAGGTACAGGTCTGTGATTCATCAGTCTCACACAATTCACAGCACTCACCATTACATGCTAGATTTAAATCTCAGAAACCTTAATCATTTGCAAACCTTTATTTGAGAGAAGGGTTAGTTAGCTAACATATAGTAAAACTTCAGTACATCATAAGTTAAGATTCAGAAGAGACTTCTTAATTCTTGGGGCTAGCTTCTGGGCATCAGAATGAGTAAGAGGACAGTAAATTAGAATCTTAATTCCAGGATGGTGTTGGAAAACAGAAAATGCATTTATCCTGGATGAATGTCAATAGGCAGAGTTTTGGAGAGAAGCACTGGGGAACTGTCTTCTAATTCCCACTGGGTACTTATTTTAAGTTGACCTCGGAGACCAGAAACACCTATGTGCCACTTCCTTTGAGGTTCTGTATTAAAGAGTGCAGGCTCTGGTTTACTTGTTAATTGTACCCTTGTATATTTGGCCAGTTATTAATGCTTGCCCCCTTTCCTTCTAGGATTAAGTTTTAAAATAATTTATGAAATTTCTATTTACCCTATCTAGTTTATAAGTTACACTTAGAAAATAGCTAACCCAGAATTCCTGAAGTGTACACCATCTTAATACAGTTGTATTGGGTGCTTCCTGTTTAGGTATATAAAGTAACAATTCCCAAAGTGAAAGAAAGGGTACTTTTATTAGTTTTGATTTACATTGTGATATCTATATATTTGAATCTTATTTCCTTTGGGGATCCTATTATGTATGGAGTACAAATGATAAAATTGTCAAAGATTGAACATTATTTTTAACTACATATGGCTTGTGCTGTTGGGACTCTACAGTGCCTAAAGGTGAAGAAGTGGAAGTAAATAGTCCAGAAAAGCCATTCCTTCACCACTTTTTACAGGATGAAACCAAGTAAAATCATGTTGCTCTTTATCTAGAATTTTCTCCCAAAAAGGACTATAATTTAAAAAGCTAGAATCTTGGGGCACCTGACTGGCTCAGGCAGTAGAGCATGTAACTCTTTATTGATCTCAGGATTGTAGAGTTCAAGCCACATGTTGGGTATAGAGATTACTTAAAAATAAAATCTTTAAAAAAAACAAAATAAAAAGCTAGAGTCTTTCAGTCACAGATGAAATTTAAAAAGTGTATTTAGCCCACAGCCTGAATCCAAAGCTATAATACTGGCTTTTGTTGTTTCTACATAAGTAATTTTTTTCTCTTGGTAAAGTGAACTTATTTATTTATTTATTTATTTAGTGAATTTTTTAAAAATACAGGTGGGATATATTCTTTAATCATTATAGCCCTAGGATACCTAGTTTTATTTAATTTATTTTTAATCAAATGTTTTCTTTTAATAATAAGAGTTAAAAGTTGTAAGCGCATTTTCTTTGACTATTACTTCTTTTATTTCCTTTCCCATTGTTTTTCTAAGTATCCGTTTAAGCCAGAGGCATTCTTATGTTTTATTTTCTACAATAGTTCTTTGGCTCAGTTAATTTATAGTTCACAGTTGAATTGTACAGATTCAATATAACCGATTTTGTTCTTTGCTGTATTTTAACAGATTTCTGTGCATTTTTTAAAGGTAAGGATTGAGAAGAATGTCTTTATTTTTATATTTTTATTCCATTCATAGATGTGAACAGGAAGTGCTGGTGTTTCACAACCAAGGGAATGCATGCAGTGGGTCAGTCTGAGATAGTCATTCTTCTACAGTGTTTACCGGATGAAAAGTGTTTGCCGAAGGATATCTTTAATCATTTTGTGCAGCTTTATCGGGATGCTCTGGCAGGTGGGAATGCTTTATGACTTAGTCTGCACCCTTTATAAGACAATAAAAATTTGGGGGGGCGTCTGGGTGGCTCACTTGGTTAAGCGTCCAACTCTTGACTTAAGCTCAGGTCTTGATCTCATGAGTTCAAGCCCAACACTGGGCTCCAAGCTGGAGTGTGAGCCTACTTTAAAAAAAAAAAAAAAAAGATGAGGGGTGCCTGGGTCGATCAGTTGGTTAAGTGTGTGCCTTCTGCTCGTGTTGTGTTCCTGGGGTCCTGGGATCAAGTCCTGCATTGCATCGGGCTCCTTGCTCGGCAGGGAGCTTGCTTCTCCCTCTCCCTCTACCTTCCCTCTGCTTGTGCTCTCTCTCTCTCTCTCTCTCTCAAATAAATAAATAAAATCTCAAAAAAAAAAAGATAAAAATTTTTGGACTCAGATGCCAAATAATAGTTATAAATTTGGAAGCCTGGCATTGGACTTTGGTATCAGCGACAAGTTAGAACTTGCTAAGTCTTAAGGAAATATAAATTTTAGTACTTTACCTGGTGTGGTTGGAATCAAAGTTGTAAGATAATCCATTGACCATGATGTAAGAATATTTTTCTTTGAGTGGCTTAGGGGTCATGATATTGGTACCTGGTAGAAGGAAGCATAATCATAACTTAATACTTGTTTCTTCAGCTAACAATATCTGTATAATCATAATGTAAATATTCTTTATTTAATTTTCAGATTTAAAAAAAACCACTGGCATAGGCAACTTCATTATGGTTTCAAAATAAATTATAAATATTGTTAGCCCTACCAATGTAAAAGTAAATGCATAGCTACTGGAAAAGACTAAGGATAACTAATAAAAAGACATACTATTATAAGCTGAGAAGGAAGAAATATATTTATGTGTATTATTTGGCATTAAAAAGTTAATCTCCTCTGATTTAACAGAGGAGGTAAGAAGTGGTGTAGTTGAGCTAAATTCTCATTATCATAACAGGAAGTAAAAAAACAATATCTGTGGTTGGCGAATAGGGAAAGAGTAGTATAATAACTACAACAAATGAATAATAGAAGAGATCGTCTCTGAGGAACAAGCCTTGGAAAGGGGAGTGAGGTTGACGAGGGTATTAAAATTATTTTCATGTATTACATGGTGATATTTTATAAATATATTAAAACCATAAATTAGGGGTGCCTGGGTGGCTCAGCTGGTTAAGTGGCTGCCTTCGGCTCAGGTCATGATCCCAGGGTCCTGGGATCGAGTCCCTCATCGGGCTCCTTGCTACTCGGGGAGCCTGCTTCTCTTTTTCCCACTCCTCCTGCTTGTTCTTGCTCTCTGTCTCTCTCTCCCTCTCTCTCCCTGACAAATAAAAATCTTTAAAAAAAAAAAACCCATAAATTATACTTTCCAAATGCAGTAATTCCCCTTGTGGGATTCTATGCCAAAAAAAATTATCTAAATTGTAAAATATACTTTGTACATGAAAGTGTTTATTGCAGCATTGCTTTAACACAAAAATTTAGAGGTAATCTAAATGCTCAGCTATAGGTGAAAGGTTTAAAACTGTATTATTACTGATTAGATGGATGCATCTTTTTTAGAACATTCGTTAGCCATCAAAAGTAATATTTATGAATAGAATGTAACAACACAGAAAATGCTCTTGAATTAAGTATAAAAACAGGATATAAAATTGCATCTTTAGTGTGATTATAGCTTATCCATAAAAGATTATACCTTTATGTCTTAGTCTCTGTGATAATTTAGGTGTTATATTACATAAGGACAAGACAATACATCAACAACTGACCACATACCTATCTATGAAGTATACTTTGGTATTTACTGTGTCAATTCCAAAATGTATGGGGTTAATATGAAGTCATTTAGAACCTTCAGGCCATATAATACTCAGGACCTAAATTTATTTCCAGAAATGACCTGAAACACTTGCTTTTCTCCTCAATTTATATGTATTCACATATAAGTACTATAAACAGAGAAATGGCATTGGGGGTCCAAGCAATTGTATATTCATCTGGGTTTTGAGAGGGAATTAGGAGCTAAAAAGTGTGGGAGGTTCATGAAAGTATTGTTCAGGGGTCCATCCTTTATTGTGTAGGCAATGAGGAACAATTGAAAAAAATGAGTGACAGAATCAGATTTGCATTTTAGAAAGATGACTTCAGAAGCAATATGAAAATGGATAAAATCTGTGTATATGGTGGCAGGTAAGAGTTAAGAAGCAGTAACAGTGGGTAAACAAAATATTATAGTAGATAAGCACTAGAATACTACTCAAGAATAAAAAACAAATTGCTGATATATACAATAACATGGATGAATATCACAGACATTGTGCTGAACAAAAGAAGCCAGGCACAAAAAAGTACATATTACGTGATTCCATTTACATGATTCTCCAGAACAGGCAAAATGAGTCTGTGGTGATAGAAATTAGATCACTATTTGCCTGGGGTGAGTTGGGTTTGCAGATGTTGCAACTGACTTCAGAGGTGCCCTGGGAGCTTTCTGGGATTATTATAAATATTTTATATAGGATAGGGATAGGGATTACATGAATGTTTACATTTGTCAAAACTATATTGAACTGTATACTTAAAATCTCTGGGTTTTATTGCATGAAATTATACCCCAATAAGATTGACTTAAACATTTTTTTGTTGAGATATAATTGACATGTAACATTAGTTTCAGATGTAAAATATAATGATTTGGTATTTGTATTTACTGTGTAATGATCACAGTAAGTTTAGTTAACATCCATTTTCACACATAGTCAGTTTTTTTCTTGCTGATGAAAACTTCTAAGATCTCTCTTAGCAGCTTTCAAATATATAATACAGTATTGTTAACTATAGTTCCCATGCTGTACATACATCCTCAGTGCTAATTTATTTATAACTGGAACTTTGTACCTTTTGACCTCTTTCACTGATTTTACCCACCCTCTCAACCCCCATCCTTCCCCACCAATCTGTTCTCTGCATCTAGGAGTCCTATGGTTTTTTGTTTGTTTTTTAGATTCTACATATAAATGTGAGATCATATGTTATTTGTCTTTCTCTGACCTCAGTATTTTACTTAAAATAATGCCATCAAGTTCCATCCATGTTGTTGCAAATGACAGAATTTTCTTTTTTTAATGGCTGAATAATATTCCATTTTATACACACACACACACACACACACACACACACACACACCACATTTTCTTTATCCATTCATCTGTTGATGGACACTTAAATTGTTTCCATGTCTTGGCTATTGTAAATGATGTTATAATGAACATGGGGGTGTGTTTTCATTCTCTTCAGATAAATACCCATAGTGGAATTGCTGAATCATATGGCAGTTGTGTTTGTTATATTTATTTATTTTTTTAAAGATTTTATTTATTTTAGATAGTGTGATGAGTGGGGGGAGAGGCAGAGAGAGAAGGAGAGAGAGAGAATTCCAAGTGGACTCCATGGAGTGTGGGGCTCAATCCCAGGAACCTGAGGTCATGACCTGAGCCAAAATCAGGAGTCAGACGCTCGACTGACTGAGCCCCCGAGGCGCCCCAGTTCTGTTTTTTATTTTTGAGGAACCTCCATACTGTTTTCCTTAGTGACTGCACCAATTTATATTCCCAGCAGTGGTGCAAGAGGGTCACTTTTCTCTACCTCCTCACCAACACTTTGTTATTTTAAAATTGATTTTTTTAAAAAAGCTATTGTCAGGATCCAGCAAGAAATTAAATTATCAGGGTTTAATAAAGTAATTAAGTAATATCAGTGGGAACAAAGAATATTGAGAAGAAATAAAAGACAGTGATGTTTCAGTTCAATAGGATTTGGTAACTAACTGGATGTGAGGGGTGAAAAGAGGCAAGTGGCTTCCGATTTCTGACTTGGACATCTGAGTGGACTTTGTTCTTACTCATCGAGATGATAAATAGAAGAAGAACAGATTTGGCAGAGGAGCAGGAGATTGGTTCTTTGTCCAGTGTTAAATTTGAAATATTGACAACAGATAGTGATATGTAAATGGACAGTGAATATATGGGTATGGACTTCAGGAAGTAGGTCTGAGATTGGGAGACCTAGCATTTATGTGATTGTTGAGACAATGGTTATGAATGGGATAAGTCAGTGAGAGGAGACTAGATGTGAATGGAACTCTGAGAAATACCAACAAGGAAAGGCTGTGAATCATTGCATGAGTCATTAAAATATATGTTTACGATAAGTGGTTACTCACTTTTCAGAATTATCCTTATATATCAGTAGAATTCATTTTGAACTATCAAATTAAAATGCAAAAATTCTACAACAAAATTACTTTGAACTGATAGTAATGGTGATAGTCTGAGGTCAGACTATAACCCATGTAAGCTGTTTTAAATATTATCTATAATATAGATGGAGGGCATGTGCATATATATCTGAGTAAAAAGCATTTCAAAGGCATAAACAAGTGAGCCATAAGAGTCTCTCCTCAAGTAGGAATCATTTCACAGCTCATAAAATACTGGGACTAGGAGGTATCTTAGATCATCTGGTACAAACTCTTTGTTTTTTAGATGAGGAAAATGAGAGGTGTTAAAGACTTATCTAAATCACAGACCTAGATGGTGGCAGAATTAGGACTAAGGCTCCCAGACCAGTATAGTCTTTACTTCTATGTGTATATATTAATAGTAGAGCAGTTTTAAAAAACAGGTATGCATAATATCTGTCATGCCTGTTTTATTAAGAATCCTGCTTTTAGATCAAGGTAGTAACTTGATAGATAATTTCACCATGTTTTTTTAAATAAGTGGAAACATCTTTTAAGTGTTCTGAAATGATCCTAGTATTTTTCCTCTTCTGTGTAGCACATTGTGTGGAATCGCAAATTCTGTCTTAAATTTCCTGAATGTGAAAGCCTATTTGAAAAGTCTGTCACTTGTGTGGTGGTTACTTTGCCATAAATTACTCGAAAACCCTTAGAAGCCCTTGAATGAATTTCCTTTATAATTTCATATGAGTTTTTAATCTAAACTACATGTATTTAATAATAACGTGTGTGTGTGTATCCATATATGTTTATTTAGCATCTGTAAATTTGTCATACATAGTTGCTTATGTTTTCCACAGTGAGAGGGAAATTTACATTTTGTGAATAATAACATCCTGAGAGTTTTAGGATGCCTTCTGGTTATTATAGTGCCATGGGAGATTCTGGATTGTATACTGTTTCTTGCCATTTCTCCTCCCTTCCTCCATGTCTTGTACTTTTTTTTTTCCAGACAAACATCAGAACATGGATTTGAATGAAATGAGAATTGTATCTACCAGATTATTTTTTCTGGAGTTAATCTCTGGTTGTTTTCCTCTCTTATTCAAAAATCTTCATGGGTTTTGTATTGCCTTTAGAATAAAACATGTACTCTGGCATTCAGTACTCTATGTAATCTGATCCTATTTTCTAGTCTCATTTCCACTAGTAGTCTCCCAAACTAAACATTTCTCGGTTCTTTGTATACTCTGATGATTTATTTCATTACCCATGATTGTGGTTCCTCACCATCACCATCTATTTTGTACTATCCCAACTATCTGAATCCTATCAGTTGCCTTAAGTCTTATTCAAAGATGACTTTCTCCACGAACTGTTCCCTAATAATCCTCCCAGATAGAAGTAATCTCTTCCTCTAAACTTTATCTTTAAAAAATTGTTTGGTATATATAAAAGCATGTAAATATGTATATTTTAATAATTATGCAAATTATAAAGCATAGCAACAAAATAACCACCCATAAACAAAATACTCAACTTGGGAAATAAAAATGACCAACCCACTGAAGCACTGATCAATGACCAATCCTGATTATATCTTCCTTCCAAACTTCCCCAGCCTTTAGGCAGCCACTGACTTCAGTCTTGTGTTACAGTTTTCTTGCTTTTCTCTGTAATTTTATCACAAATGTTTTGCATCACTAAGGATTATAATGCATTGTGTTATGCATGTTTTTAGACTTTATACAAATGGTATCACACTGTATATATTTTATGTAGTTTGCTTTTTTCATTCCTCCATATGTTTCTGACATTTGTAAGCTCTAGTGTTTCAGTTCATTCATTTTCAGCTACTGTTTTATACCTATTATATAACTTTACCACAGTTTATTAATTCTGATGAATAATTTGCTGTTCTTACCAGTTTGTTATTCAGACATGTTCTTTAAAAGTTTTGTACATGAACACTTAGGAGTAGAATTGTTGGTTTGTAGGGTATGGATATCTTCGACTTTATTAGATGATGTCAAACTATTGCCCAGAGTAATTTATGAGTTTATATCTATGTGTCCCCATCCCCAGTGTATAAGAGTTACCAACATTTGATATTATCAGAGTTTTAATTTTTGCTAATCTGGTGGATAGAAAATAGTATCTCAGTATCATTTGCATTTCACTAATTATTAATGAGGCTGAGCATATATTTATTGGCTATACATATTTTGTCTTCTGTGACAAATATGTCCCCGCTCATCTCTTTCACCCATGTTTCTATAATATTAGTATTCTCTTGGGGATTCCTTTAATTATTTTTTTTTAACATACATTCTCAATTATGACCTTTTTCTAACAGTTAAGTTATTCAGTATGTATTAGTTTTCTATTGATGTATTTCTAAGCGACAAACTTAGTAGCTTGAAATAACACACATTTATTATCTCACGATTTCCATGGGTTAGGAGTCCAGGCACAGCTTAGATGAATCTTCTGCTAACCGTGCCTCAAGGTGTCAGCTGTGGTGAGGTTTCTCATTTGGAGCTCAGGGTCCTCAGGTTGTTGGCAGAGTTCATTTCCTTGCAAATCCCCATTTTCTTGATCTCTGTTGGCTTTGGGAGCCTGCAGTTCCATGGCTTCCTGGCTCCATGGATAGTTTACAACAATGATGTTTCCTTTCTTCCAGGTCAGCAGAAGTATGTCTCTGCTTTGAATCTCTTACCCCTAGACCTAGATTTATCAGCCCATGCTGATAATCTCCCCACTGATTAACTCCAAGCCCATTGATTAATAACCTAACCTTGGGGGTACATTCCATTATGTTCATAGGTGCTGCCATCGCTCAAGGAGAGGGCATTAAACAAGGCATATATACCAGGAGGCAGACAGAATTCTGCCTCCCACACAGGATTTTTATCCTCCTAAGCATGACACAGACCTACAACATACTTTATTCATCTGGTACCTTTACCAGTCTTACTGTTGTTGCCTGTAGTTTGTTTTGTCTTTTGTTGTAGAAGAAAAATATGTTTTTATTTATATTTAATTATCAATTCAGTATTCATTGTTAGTATCAAAGATCACTATCATTATTCAGTTCAATCAAAATTACTAAATTTGCCATTATATTTTCTCCATATCTTGTTTTAGTATCTTGTGTTTCCATTTGGGTTTGCTTTTCTTGCTGAAATACTTCTTTTTATTAGTTCTCTTAGCGAATCTTTCTGTTTGGTAAACTCCATTAGCCTTTGTATATCTGAAATTTTTTTATTTTGCCATCCCTTTTGAATAATTCATTGGTTACAAAATTCTAGGTTAACAGATTTTTTCCCCTCCCTTTCCTCTCTGTTCGCTCAATCCTTACTTTCTTCCTTTTACCTCCCCTTAGCAAGTACTTTGAAGATATGACTCCATTGTCTTTTGGCATCTTCAGTCTAGTTTTGTTTTGTTTTTTTTTCTTTTTTCGCTCTTGGACTTTTAGGATTTTCTTTTTATCCTTAATTTTGCGCAAGTCTGTTACTAAAGTTCTCTGAGTTTTTGTAGTCAGGTTTATTGAGGTATAATTTATATACAGTAATATTCACCTTTTCCAACATATAGTTTAGTGAGTGTAGATGAACAGATACAGTCAGGTAGCCACCACCAAAATCAGCATAAACAATATTTCCATCATCTCTAAACCTTGCTTCATGTCCCTTTGTATTTAATCCCCTCCCCTTAACTTCTGCTCCTGGCAACTATCAATTTGATTTCTTTCCCTGTGGTTTGGTATTTTCCAGAAGGTTTTATAAGTGGAATCACACATTTGTATTTGGCTTAATTCATTTAGCATAATGCTTTCGAGATTCATCCATATGATTGGATGTATGTATGTATTGTAGTTTATACATTTACCTGCAATGTATGAAAAGTTCCAATTAGTCTGGATCCTTGCCAGCACTTGATACTGCCTTTTTAATTTTTTTTTTTTTTTTGCTTTTCTGATGAGTGTGTTGTAGCATCTCATTGTAATTTTAATTTGCATTTCCCTAATGATTAATGATATTGAGCATCGTTTCATATGCTTACTTACCGTCTGTAGCTCTTCTTTTGCCCATTTAAAAACTGAGTTTTCTTAATGAGTTTTTAGTACTTTATAAATTTTGGATACAAGTCCTTTATCGGATAGTGCATTTTGCAAATTATATTCCAGTGCATGGCTTGTCTTTTCATTTTCTTAACTGTCTTTCAAAGAGTATAAGTTTTAAATTTTGATGAAGTCCAGTTTATCAGTTTTTCTTTTATAGTTTATACTTTAGTTTCCTAAGAAATCTTTACCTTAACCCAAAGTCACAAAAATTTTTCCTGTATTTTTTTTTCTGGAAGTTTTATAGTTGTAGCTCTTACATATAGATCTAAGTTCATTTTGAGTTAATATTTGCACAGGGAGTGAGGTGTTGGGAAGTAAGAATTTCCTATTCTCTTCATGATTCTTCTAGTTGACCTAAAACTCAACTTGACATGAGACAGATTAACAGGAGAAAATCAAATTTAATTCATACATGTAGGGGATCCATACAGACATGGAAATTCCAAAGACAGGCAAGGTGAGGTATATATGTCATTCTGAATTAAGGAGAAGGGGGTGGTAGGGGTCTGTGACTTCAGAGGGAAGTAATACAATTCAGAGGAAGATGAAAAAGAGTAAATGTTTCAAATGTTTTCTGGGCCATCCAGAAACAATGTGACATAGACAGGCCTGGGTAGGTTCCTCTAAGTCTGCCATACTTAGTTCATAGTATAATGTAGTTATATTATAGATAGCTCTCTTCCCAGACCAGGTCCTTTATTTAAATTTTTTATAGGCAGTTCTGTGGGAGGTAAGAGCTTTTCCTGAATCTGCTGGGTTTTAATAGCTTTTTAACTCAAAATAATCTTCATGCCAAAGTGGCCCGTGTGAGGGGCAGCCTGCCCTTGGCCCCTACAGAAGTAAGGCTCAAAAGTTTTTTTTTTTTTTTTTTGCTTATGGATTCCAATTGTTCAGCACAATTTGTTAAAAAGACTATCCTTTGCCATTGAATTACCTTGATATTGTTTTTGAGTATTAGTTTGTATAGTGTGTATAGGTCTCTTTCTCTATAATTCCATTGATCTATATGTGTACATATATGGGGATTTAGTTTTATTTTTGCTGCCTAGTGCCAAAAGTGTACTTTTGATCTGAAAACACATTTCCCTCCTTTAATTTGGAAAATTCTTGGTTGTTATCTCTTTGACTATTACTTCTCTTTCATTCCCAACATTGTCTTCTTTTGGAACTCCTTTTACATGTTGGAAGCTTTGAAATCAATCTTGATCTCTGAACTGTTGTTTTGGGTAATTTTTCTTTGCCTTTTATGCTGGATCCTAGGGTACAATCTCTCCAAAAAACTCATTAATTTAAGAAGAATATTAATGTGAATTGGTTAATAGTTACATGGGCATAACAAGGTTTACACTTATTAATTTTCAGCTTTTAGATTTAACTTTGGAACAAGGCAAGAAGACAATTAAAATTATAAACACAGAATGTAAATATTAACCTTGCAAGTGAAATCATTTTTATCTTTGAAAAATGCTTTTTGTTCCCTTTCAGTCATTTGCAACTTTATGTTTGCAGACATGTTTATCTTTTTTCAGCTGTTCTTTGGGCATCCTAAATCTAATTCTTGTGAATTGCGAGCGTATTTGTGTAGCATAGTGATGGGTATAAAGGCCCAATTGAAGCTGCTTTAAACCTTCTGGAGACTTCCCACTACAATTAGAATAAACTCCAAATGCCTTTGGCCAACAAGATCCTGTATGATTTAGTCCCTAAGGATTTCTTGACCTTATCTCTTACTACTCCTTAGTTTGCTTTAGCTACACTGATCACCTTTGTGACCTTTGAACCCATCAAACTCATTTCTAACTCTTGGCTTTTGTACTTACTGTTACTAGACTTGGAATACTATTCTTTGCAGATCTTAGCTGGTTGGTATCTTCTCTCTTCATTCAGGTCTGTTCTCAAATATTTCTGCCTCAAAGGATTTTTCCCTGACCTCTTAGCTAAAGAAGCATTCTGTCCCCTTTTCCCACCGGTTACCTTCCTCGTTTTATTTTCTTCAAAACATTTATCACTAACTTTACTAACTGATGTTGTTAATTTGTCTTCCTCCTTTAGAATATAACTCTGTGAGGGCAAGATTTATCTGTTTGGCTCAACTCAGTATACCAGCCTTTAGAACAAATAGTCTGGCACATTGGAGAAGCTTAATAAAAAGAACCTGTGGATTGAAGGAATCAATAAATTGATATGATGTCACTAGGAGGTATTTTGTTTGTCATTTTGTGGAAAAGTACCTGGAGGAAAGGAGTCCAGAGAGAACACTTGTATTAATAAAAATGCTGTGCTTATTATTCCTGACTTCTTGTTCCCATTGGGACTTGGAAATAAGAGTAAATTCTATTGAGGTCAACCTGAGAGTGTTTCTGAGGCCCCAGTGTCTCTGGTCCTTGAGAAAGAAATACCGTGGGTCACTCATGCAGATTACTTGGGAAGTTTCTATAATTTCATATCTTTGAAAAAACATTTTTTTAACTATTTCTATTTGTCACCTACTCTGCCTTATTTTGTATCTTTAAATTGTGGTCACCTGGGTTAACCCAGATGAACTTTTGGTTAATTTATATTTCTTATATAGATTTTTCAAAAGGCAAAGTAAATTTAAGGTACTATATTATGTGTACATTATTAATAAACTGATCGTTTTTAATTTTATTTTTATTAATTTATGTCACTAATAAAATTATAGGCCTCAAATACAATGGAGTTTGATTTTTTATTTTTTAATGTAGAGGTTTATCTCAGTCTAAGAATATAGGTGCATAATCACTATTAGGAAAAAATGTATTTAGATATTTTTAAACCACCATCTCTTGCCAATTTTCTATCCCCTCCAAGTATGTAGAAGAAAAATTGTAGGTGGATTAGAGGAGGGGGGAAAAAAGAGATTTTAAAATAGTAGTCTCTCAAAGAATATAAAAATTGGTAAGATATTTCTTAAAAAATGATAGGTATCCTATAAATATTTGTGGAATGACTGGGAGTCTGTCAAGTTTTGTGCATCTTAGAAAATATTTTACTAATATGTGTATCTCTATCTCTTTTTTGGACCAGTATCTAACAGTATATATCATGTGGTAAATGTGTGATTGATCAATGTCCAGTAATTGATTCAGATTTTAGTGACTTGCTATTATTTATCATGGCCATAAAAATTACATTGCTTATAATCTTTAGTAGTTCTGAAGCACGTCACTTTTTTATCTGTAAAATAAAAGAAAATGTTTCCTAGCCAGTGTGTTTCCAGGGAAGGAGGAACTTCATTGGTGTTTTCATCGTAATTTTCTTGCATTGCTTTTCCAGTTAAAGATGTTATATCATGGTTTGGATTTTTAGTCTCTTTACAATTGTGAATCTTTTTGGTAAATTAAATTTATTTTGTATCTTTCTATGAGCAAAGGAGCCATGGTATTGCTGCTTTGCAAAGTAATTTTTCAACCAATGAGAAAGTAATATGGAATTATTTATGAAGAGGTGATTTGAGACTAATATCTATATTTATTTATTTTAAAAGATTTATTTGAGAGAGCCGCGAGTGTGCACGCTCAGGGTGGAGCAGAGGGAGAAGGAGAGAGAGTCTTAAGCTGATTCCCTGCTAAGCGTGGAGCTTGATGTGGGGCTTAATCTCACAGCCCTGAGATCACGACCTGAACCAATACCCAGAGTCAGATGCTTAATGGACTGCACCACCCAGTTGCCCCTCTAGTATTTATTGAGCACTCACTACATGCTAGGCTGTATTCATTGTTTTATGTGCAGTATTTCTTCTCGACTACAACTCTGTGATTCATACTGTTCTTGTCCCCATTTTACATATGAGGAAACTGAGAGGCACCAAGGGCCTAAGTAACTTGCCAAAGATCAAACACATAGTTGATTAGTGGCTGAACCCAGATTTGAATTCAGCTGTATCTTCTCTAAATCCCATGTTTTAAAAAAGCTGTAAACTGCCTCTTAAACTTTTTGAAGTTAATGGTAAATCTCACAGATGCTCTAAACTGAGGAAATGACCTTTTATGACGTACTCATGCTTAACTGCAGTTTACTGTATTATAAAGAACAAGTGACTATCTAAATTCTTTTGATAGTTTGAGGTTTAGTTATATGTTAATATTCATGAATATTAATATTTCTTGAACCATTTGGGAATTGTTCCATTTGAGTTAGTTGTGGGGATAAACATGATTTGAAACAAAAGGAAGCTGTTGTTGCATAGATATTAAGTTGTATTTGTTTTTTTTTTAAAGATTTTATTTATTTATTTGACAGAGACACAGCAAGAGAGGGAACACAAGCAGGGGGAGTGGGAGAGGGAGAAGCAGGCCTCCCGTGGAGCGGGGAGCCCAACGTGGGGCTGGATCCTAGGACGTTGGGATCACGACCTGAGCTGAAGGCAGACGCCCAATGACTGAGCCACCCAGGCGCCCCTTAAGTTGTATTTGAATTGAATTTAAAGATGGCTATAAGTGCTTTGAAGAACAAAGTTAAAATTCCAAATTTAAGATGGAAAATTGCAAACTATTATATATACGTATATATTTTAAAGACAGTATGATATATGGAAAGACTAGGAGATTGAAAGATCTGCTTTCTAGATCTTATTTTGCTGCTTATTTTACCTGTGTCTTTTGAGAGTCACTTCACCTCTACTCCTAACCTTCAATTTCTCCACCTGTAAAGTAAAAATCCCAAAATTCAGGGAAATGATACCTGCTCTGTTAACCTAGCGGCACTGATCTGATGATTATCTGATCAAGGTCATGTAAAATTGCTTTGTAAGCTATTGATACAAAACTTTTGACATACTTGCCAGGTCATTTAAGCTCAGAAGCAAGAATCAGTATCTATTTTATTTATATGGATTCTATAATGGTCTTGGGGCATATAGAATTAATTCAGTGGATTCATTGTATCGAATGTTCCCATAAAGAAGTACCTGTATAAACAAATACATAGCAGACTTTATGAGTTCAAGAGCCCCAGATTAAATTTTCAGTGAAAGTTTGTCTTTGTCAAATGTTCACACCCAGTGTTTTATTTTTGCCAGTATCTACACCTGTGGAATGCTACTTGTTTGTAGATGAGATGGTACATAACAGTCTGTACTAAATCACTCACTAGGATTGATAGAGATTTACCTTAAAAAAATTTTTTTAAAGAAAGTAGATGCTTACAGGATAACATATTTTATAATATAAAGGGGCATAGTGTGGAATCTGAGTGTGATTGAGACAGGGAGGAGGAGGATGTTACGTGGTAGAAGCAAAAGGGTACTATCTGTGGAAAAATAACCAGTAATAATCCATACATAATCCAGTCTCTAATAGGGAAATCCCCAAAGGGATAAGGAATGATTGCCTTGAGTACCAAGCCAACATTGTTTTCATCTTTGAGTTGTATGCACTAGGGCAGTCTTATGAAACATAAACATTGGGGCGCTTGGGTGGCTCAGTCGGTTGAGCGTCTGCCTTTGGCTCGGGTCATGATCCCAGGGTCCTGGGATTGGTCCTGCGTTGGGTTCCTTGCTCAGCTGGGAGCCTGTTTCTCCCTCTGCCTGCCTCTCCCCCTGCTTGTGCTCTCTGTCAAATAAATAAATAAAATCTTTTAAAAAAAACCCATAAACATTATGCTCTCACTAGAACTTTAGAGGAATGATATTGTATAATCTCCATTATGGATGGAAAAAATACCTTTCATCTCTTTTACCTCCCATTCTTCTCCTCCCCCAGGTTAAAAGATGAAAATTTATACAAACCTTACTCTAAAATCTTTGATAAAGCAAAGAAAATCCTATAATATTTGGCTGATCATTATATGTATATATACATTATAACAATAGTAGTTGCAAGTTTTTGAGAACACATTGTGTGCCATGTGCTGTTAGGCATTTTGCATAAATTCACATTTATTCTTCACAGCAGGTCTGAAATTTATAATTTCCCCCTATTTTATACAGATATTGAAGCTTGCAGAAGTCAAATAACTTGCCCCCAAATCACATAATAGTGATTGAACTAGTATTCAAACCCATACCTCTGTGACTCTACAATCTGTGATTTTTTTTCCCCCCAAAATACCATACTGCTTCCTGGATATGGGGACTTTTTTTTGTTTTTATAGATCTGGCCCAGCAGTTCAGATGTGTAGCCAGATTTGATTAATCCTGAGGCAAGAGGACTGCCCCAAATGTATTGCAGATCATAATGTTCAGGTGAACATGGCTCTCAGCCACAGAGCTTCTCTGAGTTTTGTGGGGAATTGTTCCCTTCACTTGTGGACCCTACTATCAACATAGCTTCCTACTTCACTTAAAGAATCTGTGACCCATCACTGAGCTGTTCTGTGAACAGACTCTAGTTTTCCAGGAAAGTAAGCATTAAGTTTGCTGATGAGGATTTCTGCATTTGCTGTTATTTCTTTGAGAAATATCGGAGGAAGCTTACACATGTCTAGGGAACCTATCTACCATTATGGGACAGCTCTTCTTCTTTTGTAATTCTGAACTGAGGAAAATGTCTTCTAATGAAAGGCTGATTTGTCACTGTTTCATTTAAAAAATTTTGAATTAGAAAGTGCTTAGTCAAGAGCTTTCGCAGCTAAAAGAGAAAAACTAATATGAATTTAAATAAACCCTACGTTATGTTTCATATTTGTCTCACCCACAACTACAAACATAAATCCTATGATACTACCTTCTCTGTAAATTTTCTAACCTCACTGTCTCATACATAACTGTACTTATTGTCTTAATTCATTATGTTCATGAGTTGACTTTATTCACCGAATGAGATTGTAAGCTCTGCGAGAGCAGGTACCTAGTAGTAACATTTTTTCATGACTTTTGAGGCAGTAATTCTTACCCTGAGACCTCTAAAGTAATTCATACAGTAGAGCTGTCTAATCTAAGGAAGGCATCAACATTTTTGGTTTTTAACTAGGTGGACTTCTACAGTGTAATAATACAAGCTATTTCAGGCTCACCAGAGGCCCTGATAAAATTGGAAAACAAATTTTCATTTAATAAATACCTTTATTTTAAAAAACAACTTCATAAACATGTCTTTCATAGTGAAAGTTTGGGAGTTAAGTGTTCGGCCGTGTCTGGCCCAATGTTAAGTATGATTACTAAGAATATGATTGATTTATTGATAGAGAATAATTAATGAACTTTTTGTTTTAGGAAATGTTGTGGGCAACTTGGGACATTCCTTCTTCAGTCAGAGTTTCCTTGGCAGTAAAGAACATGGTGGATTCTTATATGTGACGTCTACCTACCAGTCACTGCAAGACCTAGTACTCCCAACCCCACCTTACTTGTTTGGGATTCTCATCCAGAAATGGGAAACTCCTTGGGCTAAAGTGTTTCCCATCCGGCTAATGTTGAGACTTGGAGCTGAATATCGACGTAAGTAGTAAAATAGCTTCTTCCATGCTATATGACCAAGACATGATGGCTAAATAAAGGCCTGATATACTCAGACCCCCTCCCCACCAGTGATATAATCCAGCAGAAGTCTTTTGAACTAGCTAAGCTAAATTTGCCCATTGTCTTTACTTATTTTAGCTTTAATGGTAAGTACTAAAAATCTCAAATTAGGAAGTTAGTGATTATTCAGTACCTTGTAAACTTACTAGTTTTATACTTCATTGATAAATAAAAGTTCATCTTCAGAAAAATGTATTGGAATTTAACAAGTAACTTTTTACAGTATCTGTAGTGAACATTTTTTTGCTATTTTGTTGGAAAATAGTTATGACAAATTATATCTTACATAATAGATACTGTAAACTAGTGGTGTAGAGATCACTTTGAGTTGGTAAAGTGAGCAATAGAATAGCTTCCTTGCCCATGGTGGAAGCAGCACAACTAAGTTGTGAGTTTTGTTTTTGTTTTTGTTGTTGTTTTTAAGACAATAAACCTTAAATGCAAGCTTTATTTTAAACTATATATTCACCTGATCAGAATTGCCATGGTCTAGGAATCGAACCATTTGAGCAAGGTTCTTAACTCCATGACTTCCTAGTTCTGTACCTTTGGGCAAGCCATTCAATCAGTTTCTTTGGAACTGGAAAAAATAATACTTGCCTTTTACATTTTGTAAGATTGTTAAGAGGATCAAACGAAATAATGAAAAACTATTTTATGAACCATAAAATAGTATATGTTTTCACCAAGTCAGCTTCATTCTTTTACTTATTCATTCGTTCAGTAAGAATTTAATAAAGGCCTACCATTTGTAACAAATCCTGGGAATTCAGAAATAGCTAAGACATGGTTATAGGCTCTTAGTAACCTTTGAAATACAGAAATTATGATTACAGGAGTAATTGTGTTAAAACACATGTTCAAAGTTAACAAAGTTCTTTTGGAGTTCCAAGATGGACTCTAACTTCACCAAGAATGAAGGAGTTGGATAAGAAACATTTCTTGGACCAATTTGCTTTTGGACTGAATTGTGAAAGAGGCATATGAATCAGCTAAATGTTAAGTAGGGAAAGGAAAGGATTGTATGCAGAGGAAACAACCTATATATCTTCCTGTCTTGTACAGGCAGTTCATCCCATAAAGTTCAAGGAGTAAGCCAGGGAATAGGCCGCCTCATGTTTGGCTATTCTAAGGAGGACCCTGGTTGGGAGGTATATAAGAGTGAACACAGAAGAATTAGGGGAGATTTGTTTCCCGGATCATATTAATCCAGTTTGAAGAAGAGTGCTTCCTGAGACTTTGTAGTTCATTTTTAAGACAGCTGCATCAAAAGGCTCATTCTGGTCATCAAAAGACTTACTCTGGTATGGTTTGTAGAAGGCTCAGAATTTGTCTTTGATGCTACCATGCTAAATACTTTTGACCTCTAAATTTCACATGATCTAAAACAGCTATTACAGTTATATTTTGAAAATTTTATGAACCATGGTATTTCCCTTTTACTGTTAAACTTAGTCTCATTACTTCTCATTTCCATAGTTTATCCCTGCCCACTCTTCAGTGTCAGATTTCGGAAGCCATTGTTTGGAGAGACGGGGCATACCATCATGAATCTTCTTGCAGTAAGTTGGAGATTTTTATTTTCTTCTTTCTTACTGGGGTTTGTACAGGAGAAGGAAGAGAGGGATTTCATTTTTTGTTAGTAGCCATACCCCTGCTGCTTCAGGCAGGTGAAGATTTTATGCTGTAGGAAAAGAACAACATACATATTCTTTGGAAAGTATATGGAGCTTTGGAGTGAAAATAGTACAGGATTTCAGCCCTTCATTATACACTTACTATCTAAGTGACCTTGCAGGATTATTGTGAGGACTAGAGGTAATGTGTAATTAAAGCACCTAGCATTCTGTCTTGTTTTTATTTTAAGCGTACTGTCATATCAGTGTCCCCTTTGTCTGTATAGCTTAGCCCAGGATTGCTCAGAGATTTATTCGAATACTTCAAGCGAGTAAGGTATTCATTCTTTTCTGTTGGATTTGTGTACAGGTTGGGATTCAAACTTTATTCTTTTCCTTTCCCCAGGCTTTCCCATGTGCCTTTGCACATGCACAGGCTCTGACTCTGTTGACTAAGGATATTGGTTGACTTGGGCCCACTAAGGTCTTTGCTGTACATGTGCACAGACTAACTTCAGTCCTGGGTATTTGGAGAGTTTATGAAGCTCGCTATGGCTTTCTCAGCTCCCAGAACCTTTGTTAAATATCTGTCTAGTTTGCCTGCTTGTTACTTACCCCAAACAGGCTAACAACCTCAAGCTAACTGAGCTGCTGGCCCTCCATTTTCACTAGCTACTGAGATTACCACTGTAGCTTATACCACTCCAAATCAAGTAAGATCCTTCATGTAGCAGAGCTTATTGTTTTCACAAACTACCTTGAACTACCTGAGAGGGCTAGGGTGCAGCCCCAAGCAAGATCACAGACTCAGCTCTACTGTGCTTGCTTGAAGTTAGTAGCTTTCATGAATAAACACATCTCAGTGTGTTGTATGCCTTTGGTCTAATTCCAGAGCATCGTAATGATTGTTTTTTAAAACTGTTTACCAGCTTTTTAGTTGCTTTTTGGGGAATGGATTTATTTCCTCAGTCTGTCATGCAGTTGTTGTTATAGTTTCAATTATGTTTTAATGAGGTTTAAATAATAAGAAAAACTCTTGTAGCTTTACCTATGTTGTTGACATTTTCAGTGATATTCATTCCTTTGTGTAAATCTATATTTCCATCTAGTGTCATTTTCCTTCTGCCTGAAAGATTTCCTATAACATTTCTTGTCGTTTGGGTCTTCTGGTGAGAAACTTGTTTGGCATTTTTATTTCTAACAACATCTTTATTTTACCTTCATATTTGAAAGATATTTTTGCTGGATGTAGAATTCTAGGTTGGCAGTTTTATTCTTTGAGTATTTTAAAGATGAATAATAATTGCTGTACTGTTTTCTGGTTTGCATTGTTTCCGACGAGGAGTCTATTTTCCCTCTTTGTTCCTCTCTACGTAATGTTTTTTCCTTCTCTGTTTGCTTTAAGGTGTTTCTTTTTATCACCAGTTTTGAGCAATATGATTATGTGCCTTTATATGTTTTTTGTGTGTGTGTTTGTTGTACTTGGGGTTTATTGAGCTTCTTAGTTTTGTGATTTTATAGTTTTCATCAAATAACATTTTCTGTCTACCTCTTCCTCTCCTTTAGGGACTCTAATGTTACAGACATATTAGGCTACTTGAAATTGTTTCACAGCTCACTAATGCTTCTTTTTCTTTTTTTCTTTTTCAATCTTTTTTTTCCCTCTATATTTCATTTTGGATGTTTTTTATTGTTGTGTCTTCAAGTTCAGTAATCTTTTATTTTGTATTGTTAAAGCTGCCAGTTCCATCTTTTTTGGGGGGGTGATCTCATTATAATTTTCATCTCTAGAAGTTTGACTTAAGTCTTTTTCTAGATCCTGTATGCCTGTACTTAAATTTTTGAACATCTGGAATATGATCATAGTAACTATTAGAATGTCCTTGTTTGGTAATTCTAACACCTCTATAAGTTCTAGTTCAGTTTCCATTGATTAACTACCCCCTTACTTTGAGCTGTATTTTCCTGCTTCAAGCATGCTTGGTATTTTTAAATTTTTTATTGGATGCCAAATATTTTTCCTTTTGTGGGTGCTGGATATTTTTGTATTCCTATAAATATTTTTTTTTCAAGATTTTTATTTATTTGGCAGAGAGAGACACAGCAAGAGAGGGAACACAAGCAGGGGGAGTGGGGGAGGGAGAAGTAGGCTTCCCTCAGAGCAGGGAGCCTGATGCGGGGCTCGATCCCAGGACCCTGGGATCATGACCTGAGCCGAAGGCAGATGCTTAAGGACTGAGCCACCCAGGCACCCCTAAAGGCACATTTCTTTACAAGACTGTTGCTACTTCAGAAACCAGCTTCAAGTTTAGGGGTTCCCAGGCTACCCATACATCTGACTAACTGGATACAAATGTTAGCATTTCCACTGCCCTCTCAGTTTTGATAATTCCCTGGAATGATTCACGGACCTCAGCAAAGTATACTATACTTGTCATTACAGTTTTATTATAGTAAAGGAAATACAAATCAGGGCCAGTCAAAAGAAGAGACACATAGTACAAGTTCTGGGAGGATCCCACACAAGAAGCTTCTGTGTCCTCTGGGACATGTCACTCTGCTAATACATTGATATATAACATGCACAGAGTAAGCACCTGAACTTCTGTGTCCTGAGTTTTTATTGGACTTTCTTTACCTAGGTGTGATTGATTGAGTCATTGGCCATGTGATTGAACTCAGTCTCCAGCCCCCCTGATATCATGTGCCTTGTCATACCTTTGACAAGGTAATTTTTCTTACTGATTATAATCTGCTTTAGAATGAAAAGGAGATATTTATCCTATAATCTAGTAGCATAAACTAGCAAAAACTAGTAATCTAGTTTTATGGCCTATATCAGTTCACTTATACAAACTTTTAGTGGATTATCTACTGAAGTATCTTGCTCTCCATCACCACTGTTAGGGAGGAAAATTTTTTCTCTGTCTTTCAAAGATACTTCCAGCTGGTCTAAGAATTAAATTGACATGAAACAGATTAACAGGAGAAAATTAAATTTAACTTTGTATATATGAGAACCTCACATACATAAGGGGTTCAAAGACAGAAAGGTAAAATGAATTATATATGCCATCCTCAGCTAAGGAATGGGATAGGGACCTGGGGCTTCCAAAGGGAGGAGGGCAGTTCACAAGGCAATAAGAATAAGAGCACATGTTTGGTACTTAGATGTTTGCCCTACCATACAGATGGGTCACTCAGATGGAATTTATCTCTGGTAATAACTCTAATTCTGAGAAACCCCTCAATTTAGATTCTTCTAGGTAGTTTAGACGAGGGCAAAAGTTTCTCTTGAATCTCAGTTGTCTTCAGTTCAAAGTGGCACATTTGAAGGAGACTTGTTTTAAACCCCTTTACCCCCTTCTCTGTCTCTAGCAAACTAGGACCTACAGTCGTATTGATTCTAACACTTTTCCGCTGTCTCTCATTCCCCTTGCTTTTATCTCTCCCTATCTTAAGATTCCATGGTTTCATCATTAAAATCACTTTTTTTTTTGGACATAATTCTAGTTTCTCTCTCTCTCTTACCCTCTGTTGTGTTGGCTCAGCAAAATGTAAACCCTAGTTAAATTTACCTTTCTTAAAAAAATTCACCTTTCGTGGAGTATACTTCTAAGAGTTTTGACAAATGTAAAGAATTATGTTACCACCACTGTTGCAATTAAGATGTAGAACAGTTCTGTCACTCCAGAAAATTTGCTAGTGCACCCCATTGATCCTCTGTCCCTATAGTTTTAGCTTTTCTAGACTGTCCTATAATTGGAATTATACAGTACATAGCCTTTTCAGTCTGACTTTTACTTACCATAATGCATTTGAAATTCATCTGTGTTGTTATGTATGTTGTTGGAGAGGAAATAATCTTTTTCCTCTACTTATCTTTGGTTCTTTGGCTGAGGCCCTATAAATTAGACTGGCCAAAGAGTGATTAACAGAGACCTATTTTGTTCAATATCCATAGTCCATTCATCTTTATTGCTTTGTAGTGTTCAGCTGTATGTATGAACCACAGTTTATCCATTTACCTGTTGATGGATCTGTGGGTTGTTTCTCATTTTTGGTAACTATGAATAAAGCTGCTATAAACATTCATGTATGAAATTTTGAGTGAACATTAGTTTTCCTTTCTCTTGGGTAAATAGCTGGAATAGGATAGTTGAACCATATTGTGCATTTAGTGTTATAAAGAACTGTGAAACTCTTTTCCAACATGCCTCTAGTAGTTTGCATTCACAAGGAATATACAAGAATTCTTTTTTTTTTTTGCCAGCACTTGTTATTTCTCTTTTTTTGTTTTTAATTTTTGCCATTCCAGTAGGAGTTTAGTGGTCTTAATTTTTGTGATTTTAATTTGTATGCTTTTTATGATGAATGATTCAGAGCATTTTTTTTCATGTGCTAATTTACCCTCTTTATATCTTTTTAGTGAATCTTTGGATTTTTGCCCATTTAAAAAATATCATTATTTTGTTGTTGTTTTGAGAGTTTTTCATGTATTCTGAATATAAGTCCAGATCTGTATCATTTGTTATATTTTCTCCCAGTCTGTGGTTTATCTTTTTATTCTCTTAACAGTGTCTTTCACAGAACAGAAGTTTTTAACTTTGTTAAAGTTCAATTCTTTCTTTTAAAGATTTAATTTATTTATTTGAGAGGGAGAGAGAGAGTGCAAAAGCAGGGGAAGAGGGAGAAGCAGGCTCCCCGCTGAGCAGGGACCCTGATTCCGGGCTCCATCCCAGGACCCCAGGGTCATGACCTGAGCCAAAGGCAGACTCTTAACCGACTGAGCCACCCCGGCACCCCTAATGTTCAATGTCTTAATTTTTTTATGGAGCATGCTTTTTATATGATATCTAAGAACTTACTGACTAGAATGACATCATAAATATTTTCTCCCATGTTTCTTTGTAGAAGGCTTACAGTTTTATTTTTATGTTTTATATTTAGGTCTATGGTCCATTTTTAGTTAATTTTTGTTTATGATTGAGGCATTGTTAGAAACTCTTTTTTTTTTTTCCCATTCGTATGTCCAATTGTTCCAGTACCATTTGTTGAAAAGACTATCCTTTCTTTATTTACTTGCCTTTACACCCTTAACAAAAGTCAGTTGGGGCACCTGGGTGGCTCAGTCAAAGCAACTGACTTTTTTTTTTAAAGATTTTATTTATCAGAGAAAGAAAAAGAGAGAGAGCACACAAGCAGGGGAAGCAGCAGGCAGAGGGAGAAGCAGGCTCCCCACTGAGCAGAGAGCCTGATGCAGGGCTCGATGCCAGGACCCTGGGATCATGACCTGAGCCGAAGGCAGATGCTTAACGGACTGAGCCACCCAGGCGTCCTACAACTGACTCTTGGTTTCAGCTCAGGTCATGATCTCAGGGTCCTAAGATCAAGCCTCTCATGGGGCTCCATGCAGAGATTCTCCCCCGCACTCACACTCTTTCTCTCTCTAAAATAAATAAATAAAATCTTAAAAAAAAAGGTAAATTGACCATACCTGTATGGATCTACTTCTTCCTTTATTGGTAACTTTATCCAAGCCTGAATGTGGATGAAGACAAAAAGAGTAGCCTATTCACTGGTCTCACTTTAGATGCATGACCAGTACCATTAAAGAGGCTCTCAGACTTACCTGGCAATCTTTCCTGATCCTTAACACATTCCTATTCTCATGTTTTCTCAAATTTCCAGTGCCTCTTTTCTCACTTTCAGCTGATGACTCAGCCCCAATTTCCCTGAGTTAATAGAAGCAGTCAGAAGACAATTTTCACATCGTTCCATCCAACAGCTTACCAGTATCTATACATTTTCTTTTCTTAGCTTCTAGGACACCTTTCTTTCTTGGTTCTTCTGCAGACTTCTGACTTGCCACTTTCCCCTTCCCATCATGTTCTGCCTCTCAGTAAATGGCAATACAGTCTTATAATTGCCCAGTCCATATAATTCAGAATCATCTTTGATTCTCTTTTTTTCCACATTCAATCCAGTGACATATATTATCAGTTACCTCTTCAAAATATATCTAGAATCTGATAACTTCTCACCACCTTTTGAACTGTTAACACTTTGGCCCAAGTTATCACTGTCTCTTGCCTAAATTATTTTTATATGTTTATCTGATCTCCTTTCTTCTATCCTTGTTCCCTTTCCGGCTATTCTTTACAGAAATCTGTTAAAGTAGGTCAAAAACCTTCTCACAGTAAAGGCAAAGGTCCTTAGGGTGGCCTACAAAACTCTGTGAAATCTAGCTTTGTGCTGTCACTTTGACCAGAACTCCTACGAGTCTTGCTCACTTTGCTTCAGCCACACTGGATGTGGTGTGTGTGCATGTGTATGTGTTTTACCCTACAAGTATTCATTGAGTGCCTAGGCTGTTCCAGGCATTTGGGATATAACAAGAAGGAAACAAGTGAGAGTACCTACCCTCTTTAGTAGGGTAGTCCCTATCCTCTTTAGACCTTACTTTAGAGGGAGGAGATAGTTAACAAATACAAAAAATGTTAAGTGGTGATAAAGCAGAGTAATAAGCATTCAAATATTTGTTTAATATTGTATATAAGGTGTATATGAGACTGTTAGGTCTACTTCCTTATGAGAATTTACAGTCTAATTAGAGAGTTAGAATATACACATTAGGGTTTTCATTATACATTTCCTTATTATTTAAATTAATGGGATATTTTAATTTTTACATTCTTTCCATTTGTGCTGCTTTTATGACTATAAATCAGATCCTGCCATTGATGAATTCTTTATTCTACTTCAATCTGCTTTTTCCCAGGACTTCAGAAATTACCAGTATACATTGCCAGTAGTTCAAGGTTTGGTGATTGATATGGAAGTTCGGAAAACCAGTATCAAAATTCCCAGCAACAGATACAATGAGGTAAGATTTACCATGAAGGCATACTTTTCATTGTTAAATACACAAGTAAAAATGAAAAATACATGATTATATATAAATAAGTAGTATATATATACAAATTTCATTTTTTAATTGACAGTGAAGTCAGTTCAGAATACTATATGACTTAGATCAGTGATGAGGAATTTCATGACAGAAAATCAAAATGTTAGGTTTGTGATTTATTTAGTAATTAGTTGTGTCATTGTACTTTTTTTTTTTTAAAAGATTTTATTTATTTATTTATTTGAGAGAGAGAGAGAATGCGAGATAGGAAGCATGAGAGGGAAGAGGGTCAGAGGGAGAAGCAGACTCCCTGCTGAGCAGGGAGCCCGATGTGGGACTCGATCCCGGGACTCCAGGATCATGACCTGAGCCGAAGGCAGTCACTTAACCAACTGAGCCACCCAGGCGCCCTTGACTGTACTTTTGATACCATGATAATTAGTGATAGATTTGCATTTCGATTAAGGTATAAAATTAACTGTGTATCTGTAACACTAGTGGTGGGATCTTTTCATTTTTCCCTCTTCTTGTAAGTATATATTATTTTTGACAATACTTAACATTTAAGCATTAACTCCTGAAATGAATTTTAAGTAAGGTTTCAAAAGCAAATAAATGGTTGCATTTTGGATTAAGCTGTATTTTATAACTATAATGAAATTTTGCCACAATTACAGAATTATGTAAACAGTGCTCTTTGCCTATGTGCCATGTGAAGTCTTTCTTTTTTTTTTCATAAAAATACTATATTGTTAAAAAAAAATGTTGTTAGAAGCAAGGAATTTGGAGCTAAAATCCTCCACCCATTTTGTCCTGGGAATTCTCAGCTTTCTGCATTTCTCTTCGGTGGCTGCTTAGGATTCTTTAGTTGATCAGAGTGGTTTTAGTTGCAGGTTTTGAACCTATTAAAATGCAGATTTAGGGGAAGGTCAGTAATTCTTTTTTCTTTTTTTTAAATTTAAATTCAATTAACATATAATGTATTATTAGTTTCAGAAGTGTAGAGTTCAGTGATTCATCAGTCTTATATAATACCCATTGCTTATTACATCATGTGCTCTCCTTAATGTCCCTCACCCAGTTACCCGATCCCCCCAACCCCCTCCCCGCCAGCAACCCTCAGTTTATTTGCTAAGGTTAAGTCTCTTATTGTTTGTCTCCCTCTCTGATTTAGTCTTGTTTTATTTTTTCCCTCTCTTCCCCTATGATCCTCTGTTTTGTTTCTTAAATTCCCCGTATCAGTGAGATCATATAATAATAGTCTTTCTCTGATTGATTTATTTCGCTTACTACAACACCCTCTAGTTCCATCCACATCGTTGCAAATGTCAAGAAAAAAGTCTTTCTTAAATTCAAGTTTCTTAAAATTAGTTGTAAAATGTCCAACAGTAATCATATGGTTTAAAAGAAAAATCTTATTTTGAAACTTAGTTTGATATAATAATGGTTAAAATTTGTTATTTTATTATCTTTAAAGATTTAGTTTATTTGAGAGAGAGAGAGCGCGCGAACGTGCATGTTTGCACACGCACACAACCAGAGGGAGTGGCAGGCAGAGGGAGAGGGAGAAGAAGGCTCCCCACTGAGCAAGGAGCCCAATGCGGGACTCCATCTCAGGACCCTGGGATCATGACCTGAGCTGAAAGCAGATGCTTAACTGACTGAGCCACCCAGGCGTCCCAAAATTTGTTATTTTATTAAAAGGATGGTAAGTCCCCAATTTCTCCTTCCACTATTTCTTGGTATAAAGTAAATTGCCTCCTTCCCTCTCTTTTTTTCATTTTTTTCTTCCTTTTTTCCCCCTTCATTCAGCCACTTATTCATCATTTATTTGTACACTCAAACATTTTGTACTTTCACTTAGAATCATGTAAATGTCTTACTGGATTTATAAACTCAGGAGAATGAATTTTATGAGAATGACCTATATGAAGAAAGCTTTTACCCATGGCTTTCAATGCAATGGCTTTTTTCAGGACTATAGAAAATAGTAGCTAGAACGTGTGCTTTATTTTTTTTGTGATACAATTAGCAGTTTTTATCTATTAGATAGATAGTCCTACCTTGGAATATCAAATAGGAATAGACTAGACTAGGTAGCGCCAAATCTTTAAAATGAACTGATTTTTGTATAATTTGTGCCCTAAATAGTCTTAAAAGAGATATGCTTTGAAAACACGTTTTATTTCTCAAATTTGAACTTCTATTTTTTATTCCACATTTATTAAATATATTCTGTGATATGAAATACGAAGATGAGTTAAGAACTTGATGCTTGCTTTCTGGGAGCTTTTTGTCCTGAAGTAAGATAATCAGATGTGCTCTTCAGGCAGGTAATATACATTGCTATCCTTGGTGTTTGCAAGATGGTGCTTGGGAATTGGATCTGTTTATAAAAGTAAAGAGCTATGAGGCCTCCATAGTTATTTCAGTACTGACCTAGGACATTTATGGCAACAACTGCCATTTATATTACCTGTCTTTATCTGCCTCCTAGGTTTATGGTTGTGCAGGTTCAGATATATTTTTTCAAAAACAGTAACTGTATTTCTTCTTGTTTATTGCATTTCATTTTCAATAAAATTTACCAACTATATATTACTAATTTTTCTTATTTGATTTAGCAGACTGACTTCCCTTCTAATTCAGTTTTTATTTCAAATCATATTTTATGTTTGTTTATTTCAATTCAGTTCAGTGTTTCTCTCTCAGTCTTGGACATCTGAATTGTATTGGTAATAATTCTTCACCTTGTAGTTGAAAAAAAGTAATTTCTTATATATTATTTACTCATGATAATATTCCATTTTTCCTTTTATTTACTTTTCTTTATTGATACCCATAGTCTTCCTTATTTTCTAGACTGTGTTCTCTTTTGCTCTAAAGCCTTTGCACAAGCTGTTTCCTTATTGATGCACACTTTCCCTGTTCATTACCTGCCTAACTCTCACTCATTTTTCAGGTGTCAGCTTAGATGATAGATAAGCTTTTAGTTACCTCCGAACTGGGGTGACTCTCCCTGTTATGAACATCTCTAGAATTCTACACATACTGTGTATGTAATGCTCATTATATTTGTAATTCCTTCTTCAGACTTATTTCAATGAGGAACTATGTCTGTCTTGTTTACCACTGTATCATTAGCAGACGGCCTAGTTAAGAGTAATTGCACAAGAAATATCTATTGAATGAAGACATGAAACAGAACTAGTATAGAT
This sequence comes from Callorhinus ursinus, assembly GCF_003265705.2. Classification (NCBI taxonomy): domain Eukaryota; kingdom Metazoa; phylum Chordata; class Mammalia; order Carnivora; family Otariidae; genus Callorhinus; species Callorhinus ursinus. Next base: position 60,062,149 of record NW_027397071.1, on the reverse strand, counting down.
AAAACAATGTGAAAACAAGTGCTGACACTTATGTAAGTTTGCTAAAAGTTCAGAGAAAGGAGAGCTCCAATAAATGGAGCAGTCAGGAATGTTCCTTCATTTCCTGTTGATCCTGAATCCTACCAGCCCGAGCAGCATGTTCCCATGTAGGACAGGTTTGTAAGTGTTCATGTAAATGTCTTAAAGTGTAAATTAATAAAAGATTTGAAATGGACAGTGAATGATGTTTAGGCACTAGAAAGAGAGGGTGTAAAATAACAAGTGAAAAGGGTGATAGATGGCCTGCAGAAAAAAAGGCAGGAAAGCACCAGGAATGGACTTGTTTTGAAAGGAGGATAGAAGACAACAACCTGCCCAGTGAAGAAGAGGCTAAAGTAGACAGTGGAGTTGTACAGGGAGACTGCTGGGCTTTCAAAGGCCTTCAGAAGTCAGGCAAAGGAATCTAGACTTTAATATGATCATCTGTAAATAGATTGTGTAGGTTCGGAAGCAGAGAAGTGACTTAAAGTGAGCTTTAGAAACCTGAGTTTTGGCAGCTGTATGTAAACTGTGGAGAGAGGGGGCCACTAAGGAAAGATTTTAAGCTGAGAAAGCTAGAAGACAGTACTTCTGACAGCATAGAAAATTTAATAAATAAAGTAGTCTTTGTATATAAATTCTCTAATCTCCTTCATCAAGGCCACTCAGGTTCTCTGTTGGTTTAGGTAATCCTACTCATGTTACAATGATGAGATTATTTTGATCATTGTATTAACTAACATGTGTTTAGTTATAACAATTTATAATAATCAGACCCAGGCAGTCTGGTTCCAATGTCCTTACTCCTAGCCACTATACTAAACTGATTTTTATAGACATCATTTTAACAGTTATCAATATGACTTTAGGGCTAACTTTAGGGCCTTTACAGAGGTAATCAAATTAAAATGAAGCCATTAGAATGAGCCCTAATCCAGTATAACTGATGTCCTTATAAGAAGGGGAAATTTGGACCCATCTTCTTCCCCAAAGGGAAGAAGATGTAGGGAGACATAAGGAGAAGATGACCACCTACAAGTCAAGGAGAGAAGCCCAGAACAAATCCTTCTTTTATAGCCCTCAAATGGAGCCAGTTCTGCCAACATCTTGATTTTGGACTTTCAGCCTCCAGAACTGTGAGACCATAAATTTCTGTTGTTTAAGCCATCCACTTTGTGATACATTGTTATAGCAGTTCTGGCACATTCACACACAGGTCCACTTTAAATAGCTAAACTTCAAAACAAAATAAGTTAAAAAAGAAAGAAAAATGGCAGTGGGGCAGAGAAGTTGAGCTCTGTGATTGCCCTACTTTACTGTCTGATGTTTCCAGGCCATAGTGCAGGTAAGGGAAACCCATACTGAACCTAGAGGTCTCCCTGGATTCAAGAGAGAGTTGAGAATGTAGGGAGGTCATGATGGCTAGAATTTGCAAACCAGATTACTGGAAATAAAAGAACTATGGAGATATACAGGAGGGTCCCACTGTATCTTCAGCTGACTACTAATCAGTGTATGTATGTGAGAAAAGCACTGGAAAGATACATGTAAAACAATTCCCACAGGGCCAGGCATAGTTTGTATTCTTACCAACTAGAGTGAACTAGGGGCAGATTATTCCTGCTGAACCAAGTTATCCGCAAGTTCAGGCTGCCCTGATCCTACCTATCAAGCTTAAGAGAAAGGCTTAATAGGATCAAGGCACAAGCATGTTAAGGACAGACATGAAAAATATCAAAAAGACCCAAATCAGACTTCAAGAAATGAAAATGACAGTGAAATGAAAAATATGCTGGATGAAATTAATGGTAGATTAGACACTGCTGAAGAAGAAATTAGTAAACTTAAAAACATAGCAATAGAAACTATCCAAAATGAGACACAAAGAGAAAAGACTTAAAAATTAAATGAACATGGGCACCTGGGTGGCTCACATGGTTAAGCGTCTGCCTTTGGCTCAGGTCATGATCCCAGGGTCCTGGGATCAAGTCCGGCATTGGGCTCCCTGCTCAGCGGGGAGCCTGCTTCTCCCTCTGCCTCTCTCTCTGTCTTTATTTATTTATGAATAAATAAAATCATTTAAAAAAAGATTAAATGAACAGCACATGATTGAACTGTGGGAGATGTTAGTTGACCTAGCACTATAATTGAAGTCCTCATAGGAGAGAAGAGGTGAGTAAACAACAAATATTTGAAAACCCAGTGATAAGAAATTTTATAAATTAGTATTAAACCCATATATTCAGGAAGCTCAATGAATTCCAGTTGCAGAAAACATGAGAACTACATTAAGGAACATTATAATTATCTTAATCAAACTGCTTAACACCAGAGCTAAAGAATCTTAAAAGCAACTAGAGGAAAAAAATCCGCATTATGTGCTGAGGAACAATTACAGGAATGACAGCAGACTGCTTATCAAAACAATTCAAGCCTCAAGACAGTACAGTGAATCTTTACTGGAAAAAAAACCTATCAACTTATACCCAGTAAAAATATGTTTCAAAAAGCAAAATGCCTTTTCAGAAATATAAGAGCTAAAAGAATCTATTACCAGTAGACCTATTGTATAAGAAGTGTTAAAGGAGGATGCCTAGGTGGCTCAGTTGTTAAGCGTCTGCCTTCGGCTCAGGTCATGATCCCAGGGTCCTGGGATCGAGCCCCGCAATGGGCTCCCTGCTCCGAGGGAAGCCTGCTTCTCCCTCTCCCACTCCCCCTGCTTGTGTTCCCTCTCTTGCACTCTCTCTCTCTCTCTCTGTCAAATAAATAAATAAAATCTTTAAAAAAAAATTGACATGCTGACTCTAAAATTTATGTGGACATACAAGGAACCTAGAATAGCTAAAACAACTTTTTTTTTAAGATTTTATTTGAGAGCGAGAGCATGAGCGAGGGGGCAGGGGTAGTGGAGGGTCAGAGGAAGAGTGAGAAGCAGACTTCCTGCTGAGCAGGGAGCCTGATGCGGGGCTCAATCCCAGGACCCTGGGATCATGACCTGAGCTGAAGGCAAATGCTTAACTGACTGAGCCACTCAGGTGCCCCTAGCCAAAACAGCTTTGGAAAAAGAACATAATTCAAGGACTTACACTACCTGATCTTAAGGCTTATTTTAAAGGTAGAATAATCAAGACGGTATTATTTTGCTATAAATATATATGTATAGCTCAATGGAACAGAGTAGAGAGTGACTTCAAATGCTGTTTTTATGGGAGTGTACACATGTCAAAATTCATCAGATTATACATTTTAAATATATGTACATTTTGTCAATTTTAAATATAATTGTAAAATACCAGTTTTTTTTTTTTTTAAGTAATGTATCAGGTCACCGTGGGAATAGAGCCAAAGAATTAACCTAATTTCAAAAATCTCAAGTCTCAACGTTTTGTTAATCCTTTACTCAGTACCAAGGAATAGAGAAGTTTATGTTGGTTGTGATATAATGCAAGAGTCTGTGAAATTATGTGTCTGTACAATTCCCCATCTAGTATAATTTAGGCTGAATGGCCTCTTGAGATTCCTTCCCACTCTACGATACTAAAATAGGAGTTTTGGTTTATTTTAATTCAAGACTACACATATTCTTCAGAGAAATGTGAACTTACAAAAGCATAATTTCAAAGGTTCATTGTAGCACTAGCAAGAACAGATGGCCCCAAAATCTGCTTGATAGTCCTCTTTTCAAAAAAATGAAAGGAATTGCAAATTCAACAATAGATTACAAAAATTATTAACCAGAAAAAGAATTATTCACCATGATCAAGTAGGATTTATTCCTGGGATGCAGAGGTGGTTCAATATTCATAAATCAATCAGTGTGATATATCACATCAACAAGAGAAAGGTTAAAAACCATATGATCACTTCAATAGATGCAGAAAAAGCATTTGACAAAGTACAACATCTACTCATGATAAAAACCCACAACAAAGTAGGTTTAGAGGAAATGTACCACAGGACTTGAACATGGGTGCTAGCTTCTGGACACAGTTGAACTCCAGCTGATGGGAAGGATATTATATTGTTCCAGAATATCTCCAGGAAAGGATATTCTTCCCTGTTCCATTAATACTCAACTCAGTTCTATTTCTGTTCCTTCACTCAAGATTTTCTCTTTATCCAAAGTGTTCTTCCTTTGCACCTGATTTCATAGCCAATTCAAATGTTTTACCTTTTAGGAAACCTTCCTAGAATTCTCCATCCCCCAAACAGTATCACTCTTTCTTTCTTCTGTTGACTGGTATAGCCGATGAGTATGAAACCCCTTCTGCTCTGAATTTTGAGTCCCCTGAGGGCAGAGAGTGTGTCTTTCATTCTTCATTGTATCTCTGGTGCAATGCTTTCATAAATTTTCCATGTCTCTGCAGTATCTTTCTACCTAAAGTTATTGTCAACTGCTTGATAGATGTGTATAGAATTAAATCATTAAAACTTATTTTATTAGGTACCTAATCTATGTGACACTGTAATTGTATGTGAACCAAAAAAATTCACCCATTCCTCTAACATAATCATTCCTAGAATTGTATTCTTTTAACTGGCTTTTAAGGATTATCTTTGTGGATGGTTAGACTCTGGGGGTGGGAAACACAGGAAGGTAAAGCTTCTGTACTGCTTCACTTGATATGTTAAAATAGTCTTTTTTTTAAATTTTATTTTATTATGTTCTGTTAATCACCATAGATTACATCATTAGTTTTTGATGTAGTGTTCCCATGATTCATTGTTTGCGTATAACACCCAGTGCTCCATGCAGAATGTGCCCTCCTTAATACCCATCACCAGGCTAACCCATCCCCCTAGCGCCCTCCCCTCTAGAACCCTCCGTTTGTTTCTCAGAGTCCATAGTCTCTCATGGTTCATCTCCCCCTTTTGAGGTAAGACCCGGGTAGCATTTAGCTCAGTTCCTGGCTTGAGGTTGACACTCCACAGATGTTAGCTATTTTGCACATACTGTTGTCACCGCAATTGTTTCCTTGCCTTTTATCAGTATGTCATTTTCACTAATTCTTGAGCACTTAGGAAGGGTCTGTATCCCATTATCTCCTAAGAGGTACTTGGTTGAATTACTTGCTACTGATTTTTAGGTTGCTTTACAATTCTATAAGCAAAGTGGAGGAACAAGCATACAAATTTTATTTGCAAACACTTCATCAGTACTTAGTATGTTCTTGGTGCTGTTCTAAGCACTTTATAAATATTTAACCCTCATAACTGTATGAAATAGTTACTTTTATTATCCCCTCTACAGAGGAGGCAACTGAGACGCAGAGAAATCAAGTAACTTGCCCAAGGGCACACAGAGAGTTAGTAGCAAAGACAGGAAATGCAGGTAGTCTGGCTTGTGTCCTTGCTCTTAATCATAATTCAAAACTGAATGTTGATGATGCAGTATAAGAAGTACAAACAGTGTGTTATGGCAGTTCAAAGAAGGAAGCAGTCACATTGGTGTCTGAGAATTAAAGAAGGCTACATGCAAGAATTGGTATTTTTACTAGGCCTTGTTTTGGGGGGTAGCATTTTCAGACGCTTGGATACAGGGGATGAAAGGGAAGGCTAAAGAGCTCAGAGATGGGAAATGGTAGCACATCAAGAAGTAGTCCTGCAAATAAGGATATTGTAGGAAGGGAAGCAAGACAGGAAAGTTGGTTTGGAGTAAGAGCATGGGAAGCTAGTTATTTTGAGCAGAGGACAGGGTAGAAAAGATTGACATGATCAGCACTGTGCTTTGGTAATTATAGAAACGTGTGGAATGGCTCAGAACTGACAGAGACTAACTGCAGAAAAACCAGTTATAAGATTATGATGATGTCCAGAAAAGAGGTAGTTATATCTTGAACTCTGGGGAAGATAGGGATTGATAGAAGAGATATTACAGAGTTTGAATTAATGGAGCAGAGAAATAGCACAACTAGAAAGTTGAGTATTATATCATCATATGACAAATGTAACTTTATTTTATGGTCAGCAAAGTCTTTTGAATATTTGGGATACTCTTCTCTTGGTGTAAATGAGCATGATTTTAAGAAGGTAAAAGTGGGGCGCCTGGGTGGCTCAGTCGTTAAGCGTCTGCCTTCGGCTCAGGTCATGATCCCAGGGTGCTGGGATCGAGCCCCACATTGGGCTCCCTGCTCGGCGGGGAGTCTGCTTCTCCCTCTCCCACTCCCCCTGCTTGTGCTCCTGCTCTTGCTATCTCTCTGTCAAATAAATAAATAAAATCTTAAAAAAAAAAAAGGTAAAGTGTTCATTTAGTATGAAGTTTGAAGTTTGTTTATCTCATTTGGCTTGAAATTGACATCTGGGGAAATTATTTCTTAGAAGCTAGCTAATTTATTTAGAATGTCTGAATTGAGACTGTTTCTTAATCTGCTTAATGTAGACCAAGTTAGAAATCACTTTACCCTAATGATTTGGAAAAAATGATAGATATAACATTCTTTAAAATTGCTATATGTGGGGCACCTGACTGGCTTAGTCAGTAGAGCATTCGACTCTTGATCTCAGGATCATGTGTTTGAGCCCCATTTTGGGGATAGTTTACTTTAAAAAAAATTATATGTGATTATATCAGTTTCTTCATGTGATACAAATGTAAATTGCAAATGAGAACCTAAATTAGTGTATTAGTTGACTTTGCTAAATAGGAATCTTCCTGCTGACTTATCCTGTTTGCAGAAAATTTACTTAAAAGTAATCTTTGGAGGGGCGCCTGGGTGGCTCAGTTGGTTGAACGACTGCCTTCGGCTCAGGTCATGATCCTGGAGTCCCTGGATCGAGTCCTGCATCGGGCTCCCTGCTCAGCAGGGAGTCTGCTTCTCCCTCTGACCCTCTTCCCTCTCGTGCTCTCTATCTCTCATTCTCTCTCTCTCAAATAAATAAATAAAATCTTTAAAAAAAAAAAAAGTAATCTTTGGAAAACTCTGATGGAAGTGGTTTGAATTAATGAGGTTGATAAATATCAGTGTGAGAGGAATATTCAGTTATTATTTGGATACCTCTGGTGATATAGTAAAATATTAAGACATTAACTTTGCAAGAGTTATAAATATAAAAAAGTAAAGCCAGAAGATGATGATATCTTAGAATTGTATTGGTATAATATCTAGGAATAAATTTCACCAAGGAGGTAAAAGAAAACTATAAAACATTGCTGAAAGAAATGAAGAAAACCTAAATAAATGGGAAGGCATCTCATATTCATGGATTGGAAGACTTAGTATTGTTAAGGTGTCAGTATTATTCACAGTGGATCTACAGATCCAGTGCAAGCCCTATCAAAATTTCAGTGGCCTTTTTTTTTTTTTTCCCCAGAAAAGAAGAAGCCAGTACTCAAATTCTTTTGGAATTGCAGGGGCCTCCAAAGCCAAAATAATCTTGTATAAGAACAAATTTGGAGGAGTCACACTTCCCAATTTCAAAATTTACTGCAAGACTACAGTAATCAAAATAGTGTGGTACTAGCATGGAACAGACTTAAGAATCCAGAAATAAATCTATTTGGCTTAATGTATAAATCTATACATTTATGGTCAGTTAATTTTGACAAGGGCGCCAAGACCATTTAATGATGAATGAATAGCCTTCAGCAAATGGTGTGAGGACAACTGGATTTCCACATGTAAAAGAATGAAATTGTACCCCTACTTCACAGAGATGAGCAAAGGAGGGGAAAAAGAAAGAAACAAATGAAGAAACAGACTCTTAATTATAGAGAACAGGGAACAAACTGATGGTTACCAGAGGGGACATGGGTGGGAGGTAGGTTAAATAGGTGATGGGGATAAAGGAGTGCACTTGTGATGAGCGCTGGGTGATATATGGAATTGTTGAATCACTATATCGTACACCCGAAACTAATAAAACCCTGTGTATTTTTTAAAAATGTGCAGTGGACTTGGGGGACCTGGGTGGCTCAGTCGGTTGAGTGTCTGACTCTTGGTTTCAGCTCAGGTCATGATCTCGGGGTTGTGGGATCCAGCCGCTCATGGGGCTCTCAGCACAGAATCTGCTTGAGATCCTCTCCTCCCTCTGCCCCTCCCCCTGCTTGCTTTCTTTCTCTCTCTCAAATAAGTATATTTGAGAGATACTTGAGAGAGAGAGAGAAAGCCTGAGTGGGGGGGTAGGGGCAAAGGGAGAGAGAGAAACATGTTCCCCACTGAGCACGGAGCCCAACACAGGGCTCGATCCCAAGACCCTGGGATCATGACCTGAGCCGAAGGCAGCTGCTTAACCGACTGAGTGACCCAGGCACTCCTAAATAAAATCTTTTTTTTTTTTTTTTAAAACGGGCAAAGGACTTAAATAGACATTTCTCCAAAGAGGATATTCAGATGGCCAACAAGCAAATGAAAAGATGCTTAACATCATTAGTCATTAGGGAAATGCAAATCAAAACCACAATGAGGCACTGCTGCACACCTACTAGGATGGCTATAAAACCACAACAGAAAATAAGTGTCAGCAAGGATGTAGAGAAATTGGGCCCCTTGTATGTTGTTGGTGAAAATGTAAAAAATGGTTCATCCACTGTGAAAAGCAGCTTGGCAACTCCTCAAAAAGTTAGACGTAGAATTACTGCATGGCCCTGCAATTCCACCTCCAGGTATATACCCCAAAGAACTGAAAATATTTACCCAAATACGTACGTCCACACATGCATTTATAGTAGCACTATTCACAGTAGTCAAAAGGTGAGCATAGCCGAAATGTGCATGGATGGATGGATGGATGGATAAACAAACATTGATGCATGTATATGTAGGTGTATATTGTATGTGTATATATGTGTACACACACACACACACACACACACACACACACACACACACAATCGCATGGAGTATTATTCAGCCATAAAAAAGTGAAGTACTGATACATGCTACACCATAGATGAGCTTCCAGAACATTATGTAAGTGAAAGAAGCCAGACACAATGGTCATGTATTATATGGTCCCATTTGTGTGATATAGCCAGAATAAAATCATACAGAATGCAGATTGGTGGTTAGGATTGGGGAGTGGGAAGAAACCAGTTAGAGGAAGGTTTTTTACTTTGGAGTGATGGAAGTGTTTTGGAACTAGGTAAAGGTTATTATTGCACACCATTGTGAATGTATTAGATGCCACTGAATTGTTCACTTTGAAATGGTTAATTTTATGTATGTGAATTTCACCTCACAGTATTGTGTTTTGAGTGTGTTGATACAGGAATATAAAAGGCATCAGAACACTCATCTGGTACTTTTCACGCTGTAGTACTGCAGTTTGTAATGTGAGAGGAAGAGGGGTAAAACAAAAGTTTTGAACTAGATTTTTGAAAGATTAAAGCCATTTAAAGGATTGAATCAGAAAGGTGGACAAATGGGATGGCATGAAGGAAAAAATGGGAACGAAAAAACAAATTATCACTATCCTATTTCAGTCAGAAGCCAGAGTTCAGCACCAAGATAATGTAAGTTCAGATTTGCTTACTAGATACAAAATGGTGGCCTGTGAGTTTTTTCAGTTTAGGTTCAGAATTATTATCTTAAGTCATTTGATAAGAACAAAGCATTTGTTGAAGAGACTTCTTTCCATTAGATACTCTTTCCTGCTTTGTCAAAGATTAGTTGACCATATAGTTGTGGGTCCATTTCTGGGTTTTCTTTTCTGTTCCATTGATCTCTGTGTCTGTTTTTGTGCCATTACCATACTATCTTGATGATTAGAGCTTTGTAATAGAGCTTGAAGTCCAGAATTGTAATGCCTCCAGCTTTGCTTTTCTTTTTTAAGATTGCTTTAGTTATTGGGGGGTCTTTTGTGGTTACATACACATTTTAGGATTGCTCTAGCTCTGTGAAAAATGCTGGTGGCATTTTGATAAGGATTGCATTAAATAGATTGCTTTAGGTAGTATGGACATTTTAACAATATTTGTTCTTCCAATCCATGAGCATGGAATGCTTTTCCATTTCTTTGTGTCATCTTCAATTTCTTTCATAAATGTTTGATAGTTTTCAGAGTACAGATCTTTTACCTCTTTGGTTAGGTTTATTCCTAGGTATCTTACGGTTTTTGGTGCAATTGTACATGGGATCGATTCCTTGATTTCTCCTGCTTCATTATTGGTGTGTAGAAATGTAACAGATTTCTGAACGTTGGTTTTATAGCCACTTTGCTGAATTCATGTATCAGTTCTAACAATTTTTTTGGTGGAGTTTTTCAGGCTTTCTACATGGAATATCATGTCATCTGAAAATAATGGATGTTTGACTTCTTCCTTGCCAATTTGGATGCCTTTTGTTTCTTTTTGTTGTCTGATTGCTGAGTCTAAGACTTCCAGTATTATGTTAAGTAACAATGGTGAGAGTGGATATCCCTGTCTTATTCTTGACCCTAAAGGAAAAGCTCTTATCTTTTCCCCATTGAAGATTATATTAGCTATGGAAAAAAGACCATCTCTTCAACAAATGGTGCTGTGCAGACTGGACAGAAACATGCAGAAGAATGAAACTGGACCACTTTCTTACACCATACACAAATATAAATTCAGAATGGATTAAAGACCTAAATGTGAGACAGGAAACCATCAAAATCCTAGAGGAGAACACAGGCAGCAACCTCTTTGACATTGGCCGTAGCAGCTTCTTAAGTTTCCAGAGGCAAGGGAAACAAAAGCAAAAATGAACTATTAGGACTTCATCAAGATAAAAAGCTTCTGCACAGCAAAGGAAATAATCAACAAAACTAAAAGGCAACCTTCGGAATGGGAGAAGATGTTTGCAAATGACATATCTGATAGAGTTAGTGTCCAGAATCTATAAAGAACTTACCAAACTCGGGGCACCTGGGTGGCTCAGTCCTTAAGCATCTGCCTTCAGCTCAGGTCATGATCCCAGGGTCCGGGGATTGAGCCCCGCATCAGGCTCCCTGCTTGGCGGGGGGCCTGCTTCTCCCTCTCCCTCTCCCCCGGCTTGTGTTCCCTCTCTCGCTGTGTCTCTCTCTGTCAAATAAAATCTTAAAAAAAAAAAAAAACTTACCAAACTCAACACCTAAAAAACAAATAATCCAGTTAAGAAATGGGCAGAAGACAAGAACATACATTTTTCCAAAGAAGACATCCAGATGGCTAACAGACAAATGAAAAGATACTCAACATCACTCATCATAGAAATACAAATCAAAACTACAATGAGATATACCACCTCACACCAGTCAGAATGGCTAAAATTAGCAACACAGGAAACAACAGATGTTGGCAAGGATGCGGAGAAAAGGGAACCCTCTTGCACTGTTGGTGGGAATGCAAACTGGTGCAGCTACTCTGGAGAGCACTATGGAGATTCCTCAAAAGGTTGAAAATAAAACTACCTACAACCCAGCAATTTCACTACTAAGTATTTACCCAAAGGATACAAAGTTACTGTTTCAAAGGGGCAAATGCACCCCGATGTTTATAGCAGCATTATCAACAATAGCCAAATTATGGAAAGAGCTCAGATGTCCATCAACTGATGAATGGATAAAGAAGATGTGGTATATATATACAATGGGATATTTGCACAGCCATCAAAAAAAAAATGAAATCTTGCCATTTGCAGTGATGTGAATGGAGCTAGAGTGTATTATGCTAAGTGAAATAAGTCAGAGGAAGACAAATACCATGTGATTTCACTCATATCTGGAATTTAAGAAATGAAACAGATGAATATGGGGGGGAAGAGGCAAACCATAAAACAGACTTTTTTTTTAATATTTATTTATTTGACAGAGACACAGCGAGAGAGGGAACACAAGCAGGGGGAGTGGGAGAGGGAGAAGCAGGCTTCCCACAGAGCAGGGATCCCTATGCAGGGCTCGATCCCAGGACCCTGGGATTATGACCTGAGCCGAAGGCAGATAGCTTAACGACTGAACTACCCAGTTGCCCCCATAGAACAGACTCTTAACTATAGAGAACAAACTGAGGGTTGCTGGAGGGGAGGTTGGCAGGGGAATGGGTTAAATGGGAGATGGGTATTAAGGGGGGCACTTTTTATGATGAGCACTAGGTGTTGTATGTAAGTGTAACTTCTCCTGAAACTAATATTACACTGTATGTTAACTCAGTGGAATTTAAATAAAAACTTGGAAAAAATAAAACAAAGCAACATATTAGTGATTTCATTGATGATTTCAAACATAAATTAGTAAAATTAAGCAATGGAGTTTATATATTTCTAGAGGAAGACATTCCTTTGTGTGGATATGGGAAAAGAGGGCAGATGCACTTATATATGGAACATTCTTTTGACTTAGAATTTCAGTGTGTATATCCTCAGAGAATGCAGTGGATAGGAGAAGTTACTGTAATTAGCTAAACTAATGTTACTTGAGTTCAGAGCAGCAACAAAAATACCAAAAAGATGAATGCAAAATATGTCCTGTGCTTACTTAGGTTATAATACAAATCACCTATAAACTATACAGGGAATTTTTGTATATGTTGATTTTTTTTTTCCAAATGGTGACTGATTTTTCACTGTGTTTTCATTATTGTTTTTTGTCTTTGAGGTAAAAGAGTTGTGCTGTGCCAGACCAAAAAAAAAAAAAAAAAAATGCCCATTTTTGGCAGAATAAGAAAGCTAACACTCTTCTTTGATTGCAGATGATGAAAGCCATGAACAAGTCCAATGAGCATGTCCTGGCAGGAGGTGCCTGCTTCAATGAGAAGGCAGACTCTCATCTTGTATGTGTACAGAATGATGATGGAAACTATCAGACCCAGGCTATCAGCATTCACAACCAGCCCAGAAAGGGTGAGTATTTGAGCTGACTGACATGGTAAGAATTGTACTGGACTTGGAAAGTTGGATATCTCAGACCCATAACTCTCACACTCTAGCTAGATGGCCACAAACAATTTGATGATATTAACCTTTCCAAGCTTATTCTCCAAGACTACATTGACTCCCCAAGTAGCCAGACTCAGAGTTGCAAATGGGATCTCTACTAATAAAGGGAACATTTTGAAAATACTGCCTCAGGATATTGGCAGGGCCAGAATTGTTATTTTAAGGTAGGAGACTAGACCCCTTAGAATATGCCTAGATAGATTTGAAGCTTGTTTTGAATGACCATATCCAAAGAGTGTTAATTAATAGGTTGACTGGATTCTGAAAGAAGGCTTCTTGGTTCAGTGGTACTTATACTGTGGCCTCATCACTTAGGAGATTGTTAGAAATGAAGAATCTATACCCCAAATCTGCTAAATTAGAATTTGTTTTTTTAACAAGGCCCTGTGTTCAAATGCATATTGAAATTTAAGAATCCTTGCTTATGGTGGCATTTCTTAAGATGTCTTATCAGATTCTGTGATTTTAAAAAATACGTAAGTGAAAGTCTTATGTAAAACATTAAACTGAGAAATCCTGGGTTAAACAAATTTAAACAGATTTCTTTACTACAGGACTTTTCAGAGCCTTCAACAGGCTGATGTATATTATAATTTTCCAAAAGGAAGGTAGTGCCTAGCCCTTCCCAAATTTATTTGACTAGGAATCTTGTTTTTCCTCAGAATATCTCCTATAACTAGCTTTCTCTTGTATGCTTTACTTCTCTGGCTGACAGTGATATAGGTCACTGTCTCCAATATGTTTTTTCAATCAGTTGTTTAGTAAAGGCATAAAAGGTCTTTGTCACGTGTATATTCAATATGATATCCAAAATAAGGTAGGTGGTAAGTCCACAATGCTCTCTATTAGTCAAATGATACCTAGAATATTTGAATTAAGTTCTGGATATCATTAATGTAATTGATGATATCCATTGATAAAACTGGAGGTTCTTTAGAGGATGATTCAAGGCCTGTGAAAAATTTGGAAACTATGTCAAAAGATGATTTTTTGAATAAACTATACGTGTTTAATCTGGAAAAGTCTAGATTGGAAGAGGGTGAAAAATAGCTATCTCTATTTTTAAGGTTTTCTCTAGGAATCTTTTGAGTAAAGCTGAGAGTTATCCAGAAGTAGAATGGGCTGCCTTGTGCCATTGTGGACTCTTTGTCCCTAGGAGTCTTTGATAAGAGCTGGATGTCCACCTGTTAGAGATATTGCAGGGCCAGTGGGCAGGAAGTTGGATTACTTAGTCCAATTTAAGATGTGGAGGAGCATAAGGGGCTCCTGGCTGGCTCAGTCGGTGAAGCATGCGACTGTTGATCTCTGTGTTGTAAGTTCGAGGCCCATGTTGGACGTGGAGATTACTTTAAAAAAATAAAATCTTAAGAAAAAAAAGATGTGGAGGGGCATAGTAAAATTTTCTTAAAGCTAAATGTGATTAAATGTCCTTTCTTTTATGAAGAGATAATGGTAACAGGTGTTTGTCTTTTAAATAGGTTTTTTTTTTTTTTAAAGAACTGCACTAGGTCAGTAAAATGGTTGCCAACCATATCTCCATCTTCAAAATGTATTTTATCTAAAAAAAAAAAAAGTATTAGGGGTGCCTGGGTGGCTCAGTTGTTAAGTGTCTGCCTTTGGCTTAGGTCATGTTCCCGGGGTCCTGGGATCCAGCCCTGCATTGGGCTCCCTGCTTAGCTAGAAGCCTGCTTCTCCCTCTCTCACTCTCCCTGCTTGTGTTCCCTCTCTGGCTGTGTCTCTCTGTCAGATAAATAAATAAAATCCTAAAAAAAATAAAAGTTAAAAAAAAGTATTAGATCGGGGTCAGAAAACTTTTTCTGTGAATGGCTGGGTGATAAATATTTTAGGCTTTGCAAGCCTGTGGTCTTTGTTACCAGTTACTCAACTCTGGCATACTTCAAAAACTGCCACAGACAGTATGCAAATGAGTGGACATGACTGTGTTCCAATAAAATTTTATTTACAAAAACAGGCTGCAGGCCAAACAGGTTGTAGTTTGCCAAGCCCTGGACTTGGCCACTTAGATTTCTTTGCTTGTAAGATTCTTTAATTCTTGATTGGAGGGAGAGGAAAACAAAATGAGGGAGTGTATCTTAAAACTTCATTCCCAAAGCTATCATAAGCATCAGAATTATTGGTTACTTGTATATTGTGGTGTATAAAGTTGGTATTTTTTGTTCTCTGTATGATGATGTTTGGATTTACCAACTATCAAATATTTCATTATTGTTCTCAGTCTTTGTATCTTCAGATCTACACTGAACTATTTATATCTGTTTTAGTGACTGGTGCCAGTTTCTTTGTGTTCAGTGGCGCTCTGAAATCTTCTTCCGGATATCTTGCCAAATCCAGTATTGTGGAAGGTAAAGAGTAAGTTATTTACTGCATGTGTATTAGTTCAATCCTAATTATACAACTAAAAAGCAAGGGATGTTGGAGTGCCTGGCTGGCTCAGTTGGTAGAACATGCGACTCTTGATCTCAGGGTCCTAAGTTCAAGCCCCATGTTGGGCATAGAGCTTACATAAATGATAATAATAATTAAAAAAATAAAAAGCAAGGATGTTAAGTGATACTTCTATAGATTCTGACTCCTATTATGTATTCAATAGCATCTTACTCTAAGCTAATTAATTCTCCAAAGAAGGGAGTACGTGGTAGAGATATTATGGAACAGTGACATAAAAATTAAGAGATGGCCTTTCAGAGCTCTGGGATAGGGTACCCAAGGGGACATGGTCTGAGTTCAAATATATCATTGGGCTCAAATCTGTAAATATGTAGATGAAGTTCGTCTGCCTTAACTCACAAGAGTGCTGCAGTCATCATTTGGGGTACAGAATGGGATGCACTTGCTGCTGGTTTGCTATAATTAGATTAGACATGACACATATCCTGACAAAAGCTAATTAAGTGAGAGTTAATGAAAGACTAATGAGCATACTGTTTATTTTCTTGGTCATTTGACTCTTCATATATTTTGATCTGGTTACTTTGATCTGGTTACTCCTGTTGCATAACAAATTTACCCAGAACTTAATGGGTTAAAACAACTATTTAAAAATGACCCTGATTCCTCTGGGTCAGGAATCTTGACAAGGTAGTACAGGGATGTCCAGGGCCTCAGTTGGGATGACTTGATAGCTGGGGGCTCAAATTTTCTGAAGGTTCGTTCACTCACATGTCTGGGGCCTGGCCTGGGTTGATTTAAAGTGTAGAAGTGGAGACTGAAGTACTCACGCTTTGACTCCTTAGCATGCCTTGGAGGCCTTGGGGTAGTTAGACTTCTTACTGCAGCATGTGTTCTAGCAAAAGGCAGAAGCCAGGTTGCTTTTTATGACCCAGTCTCGAAAGTCACATGATGTCACTTCCACCAGACTCTAGTGTTGGAAGTAGTCATAAGCCTTCCCAGGTTCAAGAGGGGAGGATTTAGACTCCACTTCTTAATGGGGAAATGGCAAGGTAGCATTGTGAGAAAGCATGTGAGACGGGAGATACCGTGGTGACCTTTGGAAGGTACCGTCAGCCTTACACGCTGACAGGTTTTCATTTCCACAGCAGCTTTCCTCCAGCGCCCTGTCTGAAAGCTGGAGTCCAGTGTGTTAACTGAAATACAGAGACAGTGTTACCTGTGTTAATAGATACTGGCTTTGACCTCCTTTATTGGTAAGCTTGGTAAAACAACTAGTGAAGAGCAAAGTACATTAATATTTTACAACTAAATTTCACAACTTTAACTACAAAGCAGAAGCATGCTATTAAGAAAGTGTTAAGAAATCTAGGAGTTAAACAGTCATTGGTCTTAAGTGACTAATGCCTATGTGATCAAGTCTTGACTGTATTTGAAATTGTGTCTTGATAAGATGATTTAAAAAACACCCTTTAAATGTTGTGGAAATGATAATTTGAACTGACACAGATCCTTACAATGCAAAGTATTGTCTTTAAAAGTTATGTCTTTGTCTTTGGATTGGGAATTTCTTAGGTCTTATATTTCACTGTGTCAATTGAACAGTTGGCAGCCTATTTATGAAATTTTTATTGAAGCTTTTATGAAATTATCTTAGTTGATGAAATTTTGTGTCAGTGAAGCCAGGTAATTGCTCAACACGTGACAACTTTCACCCTGAATTTCAGTGTTTGCCTTTGATTTGGGTAGGTAGCAGGGCAAAAATAGTTGACATGTGTTGGCTACAAGGTGGCTCATGTGAAACACATGTGGTAGGTTTGCCTTATTGCTGCCAGTGAATGGATTTATTCCTTCTTCCTACTACTGTTTACTCAGTGACTTATTTAACAAACATTTCCTGGGCATTCATTGTATGCCGGGCAGTCATAGTAAGGTGAGAGAGACATACTTATGCAAACACTTAAGTATGATTAGAGCATGATAAATGCAAGAGTGAAAACAGTTATATCAGTCCAGAAGGGAGATGTGACCAAGTGTAAGTTTTCCCTTTGAGTGGTCTTAGGAGAAACTCAGTTGTGTCTGAAGTGAAATCAACAGTTGAGTTTTTAAGCAGAAGCCATCTGGTGTTTGCTCCTCATAGCACTCTCCTTCAGCTCAAAGAACAGAACCTCTTTATATCTGTCAGGTTTAGAGGCCAGCGCAGAGTTTTACATTTAATCCTAAAGGGATTTGTTAGGTACGGTGATTCATCTGCCCCTCTCCCTGGCTTTGCGTTGTTTCCATCTGTATTATCTTGGTGCTGATTCCCAGATGGCGTTATGGTCCAGATCACAGCAGAGAACATGGATGCCTTGAGGCAGGCACTGCGAGACATGAAGGACTTCACCATCACCTGTGGCAAGGCGGACGCTGAGGATCCCCAGGAGCACATCTACATCCAGTGGGTGGATGATGACAAGAACGTCAACAAGGGGTAAATGCAGAGGACTTTCCCTCTTGTGGCATTTAGTTATGGGCTTGGCTCTGGGTTTTGTCTCCACTGGTGTTTATAACTTTACTGAAAATGAAAACCCAAAGAGAAAGGACTGCTTTGGATATATATAACATAAGATTTTAAATTTCTAGTTTCTTGGCTTAATTTCTGAAGGAGTTTCTCTGCATATTTTTGAAGAAGGGTGGAGGGAAGGAGTTGATGAAACAAAACAGTCCTCTAAAGTTATCGACATAATAGTAATAACCTAAGCCTTTTATGGTTTTATAAAAAGAAAGCCCTTTTGCTAACATTATTTCATTTGAGATAATAACTAGTGTTGTTTTTGCTATATTATCAATGATAAATAAGGCTAAAGGCTCAATGACTCTACAGAGCCAGGAAATGGCAGGGCTAGGACTTAAGACCACCTCCTTGGGCTTCGGGTCCTACACTCTGTCCCAGTATATGGCAGCTCTGCTCTGAGGGCTCAAGCCAAAACTTTGGAGTCATCTTTAACACTGCTTTTTCTCTTACACCCTACACCTACCCCAGTGGTAAATCCTGGTACTGTTATATTTTATAACATATATTTTATATATCCTGTTATATTTTACTTCAACATGTATCCAGAATCATACTACTTCTCCGGCCACCATCCTGCTTCAGGCCACCATCATTCAGTCTGGATTATTACAATAGCCTTTCAGTTGGCTTGCTTGTTTCTAGTCTTTAACTCCTCCTGCCCCCCAACCTAATCTGTTTCTAATCCAGCAGCCAGAGCAATGTCCCTTCTTTGCTCAGAACCCACCACTGAGGTTCAGATATATATATCAGATATACCCCAGATATATCTTCCACTATCATTCAGGGTAAAAGCCAAAGTGTTTTTCAACTTATCCGACCTCACATAGTCCGCCCACCCTCTTACCTCACAGAAGCAACACCTGCCTTCTTGCCTGAACATTGACTCTACTTCTGCCCTCAGACGTTTGTTCTTGCTGTTCTTTCATCTTTTTTTTTTTTTTTAGATTTTATTTATTTGACAGAGACAGTGAGAGGGGAACACAAGCAGGGGGAGTGGGAGAGGGAGAAGCAGGCTTCCCGCTGAGCAGGGAGCCCGATGCAGGGCCTGATCCTGGGACCCTGGGATATGACCTGAGCCGAAGGCAGACGCTCAGTGACTGAGCCACCCAGGCACCCCTGCTGTTCTTTCATCTTGTACTCTGTCCCTCAATAGCCAAGATAGCCAAATGAGTCCCTCCTTCACCACCTTCACCACCTTCAAGTTTTTTCTAAAATGTCATTTTCTCAGTAAGGCCTTCCTTGGCCAACCTATCTAAATTATAATCCTCCCATATACATTTCTTCTCTCCCACTCCCAGTACTTCCTGTCCCCCTTCCTTGCATTTTATTTTTGAAGAGAACTTAAAATTCTCTAACATAAAATATATTCTTACTTATTTTATTTCCCCTGACATGTAAACTCCATAAGGGCAGGGATTTTTTTAAGGAGTTTATTTTTTATTTTTTTAAAAGATTTTCTTTAAGAGCCAGAGAGGGAACAAGCTGGGGTTGGGGGCAGGGCAGAGGAAGAAGCAGACTCCCGGCTGAGCAGGGAGCCCAATGTGGGGCTCGATCCCAGAACCCTGAGATCATGACCTGAGCCAAAGTCAGATGCTTAACCAACTACCACCCAGGCACCCCAGGGGCACAGATTTTTGTCTGGTTTATTTATTGCTGTATCACCAATACCTAAAACACTGGCACCAAGTAGGTGCTTAAAAAATGGATTGATTGAGGGCGCCTGGGTGGCTCAGTTGGTTAAGTGACTGCCTTCGGCTCAGGTCGTGATCCTGGAGTCCTGGGATTGAGTCCTGCATCAGGCTCGCTGCTCAGCGGGGGTCTGCTTCTCCCTCTGACCCTCTTCCCTTTCATGCTGTCTGTCTCTCATTCTTTCTCTCTCAAATAAATAAATAAAATCTTTTAAAAAATGGATTGATTGAACAAATATACATCATTTTATTAAGCTTTCTACCATCCAATCCATCCCTTCTTCCTTCAGGCAATAATTCTATGTGTAGGTCTCTAGAAATACAAAAACAAATTCTACAAACTCCCTGCTGATAAGTGGTTTAGCCTAGTTTTGAAGATAGTTATAAATAAGTGCATCCAAGTATGGAAGATGCTCATAGAAAACTCTACAGGATACAGTGAAGATAAAGAACAGAGGAAGCTTGGTGTAGGTACTAGGGCAGTGTTCAAGAAGACCTTCATAGAGAAATGACGCTGATGGAGCTGAATCTGGTAAGATGAGTAGGTGTTTGCCACATAGTTGTGGCAGAGTGGGCATTCCAGTCTGAGTGAATAGCAGGAGCAAAGGCAAATAGAGGGCATTTACAGCACGGCACACCAGATTTTTTAAAAATCTCTTAAACTTTTTTTTTTTAAGATTTTATTTATTTATTTGACAGAGAGAGACACAGCGAGAGAGGGAGGGAACACAAGCAGGGGGAGTGGGAGAGGGAGAAGCAGGCTTCCTGTGGAGCCGGGAGCCGATGGAGGGCTCGATCCCAGGACCCCAGGATCATGACCTGAGCCGAAGGCAGACGCTTAACAACTGAGCCACCCAGGCACCCCAAGAAATCTCTTAAAACTTTTGTTATTGAACAAAAAGAAGCAATTTCTAAATCAATGAGTACATTTGCCTATTTTACAAATAGGCCTTTTTCTTCTCATACTTCACTGGAAATTTTAATTTCAAAATCAATTTGTGTTGAGTTCTCTAATGTAGTTGGAAATGAACATGGTTATTAGGACCAAAAAATTGATAATCTGGAAAATCTGATGCCATAAGGTAGCAGTAACTAATAACAAGCAGGTTGGTCCTTCCTACAGCAAGTG
This sequence comes from Callorhinus ursinus, assembly GCF_003265705.2. Taxonomy (NCBI): domain Eukaryota; kingdom Metazoa; phylum Chordata; class Mammalia; order Carnivora; family Otariidae; genus Callorhinus; species Callorhinus ursinus. Next base: position 60,041,476 of record NW_027397071.1, on the reverse strand, counting down.
ACGGTGGCAGCATCTTAGAAAACAGGACAAGAACTAGTTAGGGAAGACTCTCGAATACAGGAGTTTAGTGTGTAGTGTATAAATTGTATGCTTTCCAGCTTGTCCCTCAGTGTCTGGATTTCCTCTCTCAAAATACTCTAATCAACTAAGAGTGCCCTTTAAAAAAAAAAAAGATTTTATTTATTCATCTTAGAGAGAGAGCGTGTGAGTGGAGAGGGGGAAGAGGGAGAAAGAATCTGAAGCAGACTTCGCACTGAGCATGGAGCCCAACGTGGGGCTCAGTCTCACGACTACAAGATCATAACCTGAGATGAAAACAAGAGTCTGACGCTGAACCCACTGCACCACCGAGGCGCCCCGAGAGTGCCCTTTTTTGATACTGTTGTTTCATGAGTTGGAAATTAATTTCAGTGTTGTTTAAATAATTTTAATTCAGGTGAGTGAAATGAATCCCTGATATTGAAGTTTAAGTTCAATTTTATCTTTTTACATAGTGATTAAAAAACATAAATAGGTTTCAAAATTGTTAGGAAGAGTTTAGAATCTTTGTGACAATTATTTTGAATCCTCATCAGAATAAGTGTGACTCTCTACCTATTTATGCTTGCTATATTTTGGAGAGGAAATTACTATAAAAAGTGGTCTTTCCATTCAGGAATCTAGGAGTGATAATTTAGCACTAAAGGGAATTTGTAATAATATAAATACTTGTTCATGAGCTCACACCAGCACTGTTATAATTAACATACTTGGTCAAATAATTCTTTTAATCAATGAATATTAAACTCCTACATTCCAAGCAGTGTGTCAGACCTGGGAATACAGCATACAGAGGTGAGTGTATCATATTCCCTCCCCTTAAGAAGTTCATTTGTTAGGCAGATATGCAAACATGTGAGTGTTATCATGGTCAGGAGCAGAGTGTGTGACAGCAGAGGGGAGAACAAGATTGGATGGGTAGCCATGCACTCACTGAATTCGGGAAGGAATGCTGGGAGAAGAGAGCCAGTTTGAGTAGTTTTTTTTACATTGAAAGAACCAACTCCTGGAATCATGGCTCCTTTTTATATGCGTTCTTTGAATTATTTCAGTGCATAGGCCCTTCCCATGAGAGCGCTATTCATGTACATTTTTGTGCAGTGTCTTCTTTCCATGATATGTTGTACAAACAGATGTGTTCAAGAAAGCATCCAGTGTAATTAGTAGCAAGCCTTGATAAGAGAAGTGGTTTTTCTGACTTCAAGAGCTGCTTCCATCTCTTTCCTTTGCCTCTGTTGTAGTGTTATAAGTCCTATAGATGGGAAGTCCATGGAGTCTATAACAAGTGTGAAGATATTCCATGGATCGGAGTATAAAGCAAATGGAAAAGTCATCAGATGGACAGAGGTAAGGAAATGAAACTTGGCATCCTTGATTCCCTTTGAGCACAACTTTTTGCAAGGTTCAGAGACACACTGTGGGCTGATTCTGGAGAATAAGAAAAGAAAATGTCTCTGTTTACCTTCAATACGCCAATTCCCTCTGGCCTGTCTTAGCTCTCCAGGAAGAAATGCCACCAAATATAACCTGTAGCAATCTGATTTCTCTTACTTTTTATGAATGAGCTTTTAGAGATTTGTTTGGATTAGAATTCAAGAAGGATGCTTCTCTGAATAGTATATGCCATCTTTGCTGTATTCTTCAGAATGCTGGGCTAGTTAATGCTGTACTCTCAGTTAAAAGTATCTTGGATAACACAGTCTTTAAAAAAATAGGCTTATTTCACCAATAAGAAAACTAAAGCTCAGAGACTCAGTACCTTGTCCGAGATTACAAGGCAAACAAGTAATGGCAAAGTTCTGCTTCAAACCCAGATCCAGCCAACTCCCAAGCTCTTTTCCACTGTATGTTCCCTTACCTGAAAGCTGTATGAGAGGCTAGCCAGGAGAGGATCAGGGCAGGGACCCTGTATGTGTGTACATCTCAGACAAATCAGGAAGTTTATTCTTTGAGAATAAACAGGTAGGTTGTAGGTCTCTTAATTTGTTTTGAACCTGAGTTATACTCCTCCATAAAATAAAACATTAAAAATTATAAGACTTCTAGAATTCCTTGCAGCTTTAGAAGTCTTAATTTTTTAAAAAAAATTCTGTGACTTCTAGCTTTTCCATTTTACACACAAGGTAACTCAGACTAAGAGAGGTTCGATGCTACCTAAGTTCACACAGCTGGTTTCATGAGAGCAAGAGACTAGAACCTGGTTCTCCATTTCTTGAGCTTTTGTTCCAAATAACTTACCCTTCATACCACCAGGCTCAGTGTTTTCATATTGCAGTTCAGTGGTCTTAGCAGCTTGCTTTGTAATGATTGTCCCTTTGACACATTTCAAGTAGTGCAGTCTGGACCCTGTGAAACTTGTTATCACTTATAAGTAGTTTGACCTCTTCTCCGTCCCTTTTGCTCCCCAGTAATCCAGTGAGGTAACAGTGTGACCCATCTCATTTGCATAATGAGGAAACAGGCGCAGAGGCCTGGCATAGCAGGGGCAGAGGTCTTCTGATGCCCACTGCAGAGTTCTACTCATCATTTCATGGTGCTATTCTCACTAGTGCATGGGGCTTCCGGGCTGCCCCCTTTGTAGTACTCTTAGCATAAGCCACCTAGCAGTAAGCGAGGGGGTGGTATATATAAGCATTGTGTATTTGCATATCTTTATCTTCTATATTATGCTTTTATATCATTTACAATAACCAGGGAGGACAGGGGCTTTCTGTTTTAAAGGTGTAATTGGGCATTAAGAAGTCAAAGGACTTGCTCATGACCCTCCTTTGTGTGACTAGGACTCATGTCTCTCAGTCCCAATTTTGCTGTGCTTCTGATTCTGTCTAGTGCACACAGTTCTCGCCTCAGCAGTGGTATGGCCTTGTGACAAGAAAACTCTGTGATGAGAGGCAGAAGACTTAGATTCTTGGATTGGCCTTGCCTCTAAGGACTTCTGTGCACTTGAGCAAGTCACTTCTCTTCTCTGATCTGTAACATGAAGGGGTTGGGTCACATAATCTTGTAAGAGCTGTTAGATTCCAAGATGATTTTCGCAGAAGATTGTCCACATAAAAGGATTACCTTTTAGAAATACACAATGCTAAATGTAGGCCTTTTCTGGTTCTCAGTAGAGCATACCATTATGACCATGGCTGAGACCAGGCAGGTAGGCAGGTCAGGTCTCCCTGCACATCTTAGGGGATCGAGGTGCTCATACACAGTGGGCTCATGCAGTTGTTTTTTTCCCCACATCTCCTGGGCACAAGGCTAAAAGTCTCTTCTGTTTGGGGAATAGGTGTTTTTCCTAGAAAATGATGACCAGCACAGTTGCCTGAGTGATCCTGCAGATCATAGCCGATTGACTGAGCATGTTGCCAAGGCTTTTTGCCTTGCTCTCTGTCCCCACCTTAAGCTTCTGAAAGAAGATGGAATGACTAAACTAGGACTACGTGTGACACTTGACTCAGACCAGGTAAGAAGAGTCCTAGGTAGCTTTGGAAGCTGGGCTTGAGCAATGTCTGTATTTTCTGACATGTGAATTTTCCTGCATCAACCCAGAGAACCTAAGTTCTCTGGGACTTCTGGCCTTCCCTCTATCAGTAATATTCCCAGATATGCTGCCTGGTGAGACTCTCTGAACCATTTGAACCTTGGCTTCCTCCCCGGAATGTCTTCCAAGGACTCAGTTGGAAGTGTGGGGTAAGGAGGGGAAGTGTGTGAGGACCTGCCACCCCTGTGTGGATGGCATCAGTGCTCCTCTTCGAGACTCCCCAGTTCCACCCTTCAGGAATTGTTCTGCTGCCCTGAGTGAGCAGGGCCCAAACTGCCCCGTAGCCTGTTTTCTTAATCCAGCTGCAGCAGGGTTCAGACTTCTGCACCTCTCAGTCCTTAAGGTTTTTCTGTCAGCATTTCCGTGCTAGTCAGTAGATGAGGACTGGATCTATTTCCCCACTAGTTTTCCTGTCAGCTTGGGTCTCCTGTGGCCAGGCTTCCCTTCCTGTCTTAATATTTTTGTATGCTGTTTGTAATAACAATCCACCCCCTCCCCCAATTCCTTGTCCCAGTATCTGTCTCCTGTGGCCCTGTATTCTAATCTGTTTTTTTTGGATTTTGGATCCCTATGGACATGTCCCACTGCTCATGCTTTAATGCAGAGTTGTGTCACTATCAGGGAAGATGTAAAAGGTTATGATTGGGCTCCTCTTCCTGCCTAGTCATCAATCAACGTATTTATTTTCTACTTAAGGTCTTGACCAATGCAGGACTTATAAGCGTATCAGGGTAATACAAATGAGGTCTCCTGGTCCTTTCTCGAATGATACTGATACCCTGGTTGTAGAATTGCCTTATGTAAAACAATTAAAGAACAAGCATTTTCCTGCTAAATGTGTGAGCCTCTTGAGGGCAGGGACCCTGTTACATTCATCTGAATCCATGTGTGTGTGGGTGCTCAGAAAAAGGCTTGTGGGTGGATGGGTGGATGGGAAAACAGATGTTCAATTCCTGCTGTTAGGGAGTTGTACCGTGTGTATTTCTCATTTTACTTTCCACAACCAAAGGTTTAGGTATTGTTTCTGACATTCTATACCTCTCTGTGCTGCCTCCCACCGCCTGCCCTTTTCCTGGGAAACTAAGGCCTTAACAGGTTAAGTGTCTTACCTAAGGTCTCACAGCTACCCACTGGTGCAGTTAGGATGAATACATGACAGGATGATAATAAATGACAATTCAGGGAAGAGAAGGAGAACCTTGTGTTCCCTGCTATATGTGTCTAACCCATGGCTAAGGACATCTCCTTTCTAGCTCAGCCTCCTTGGCCCTCAGCCTTCTCCATCCAGTAACCTGTCATCCCCCTCTCTCTGTGCTGTAGGTTGGCTATCAAGCAGGGAGCAATGGCCAGCCCCTTCCCTCCCAGTACATGAACGATCTGGACAGCGCTTTGGTGCCGGTGATCCATGGAGGGGCCTGCCAGCTCAGTGAGGGTCCCATCGTCATGGAACTCATCTTTTATATTCTGGAAAACATCGCATAGACAGAGAGGACTTCATTGTTTTTCTGTTCAGACCTGTTGCAACAGCAGTCATACCCAAATCATTTGCACTTTAGAACTGGAAGATTAAGCTTTTGTTAACACTATTAAATGGGGGGGGTGGGAGTGGGGATTTGGGGGCAGGGGTGGGAAAGGGTGGTCGGGGGACAGATGTTCCATAATTCTGAGTCTTCTATGCATTGTCCACCAAGAAGATCTGGGCAGCTTCTGTTACTGCACAAGTTATGCTATCCTTGCCGCTAATCCCCTTCCGTTACTGTTTAGACAAAAATTCTGCTCCTCTCTTTTAAGATTTACTTATGGTCTTGTGCTCAGAAATGCTCAAATGGGTACAACCATCACCAAGGATGGGGTTGGGAGGGCAGAGGGAAAATAAAAAAAGAAGCATTGGTCTTGCACTCTTTGTACAGATTTGATATAAAAAAGAATTCCACACTGATTTTGTCCCACTTACATCACAGTAGAATTCACACTTAGATTTTTGTTTTTTTATCAGATTATTCACTGAAGTGAATCAGAGACCCAGTGGATTCTCTCTTCTATCCAAGGAAGGGCGACTCAGTGTAAGTGAGGTTACTTGGATAGCAGAACTGAATTCAGGATTGCTCAGGATCTGCCCAAGTGAATGGCAGGTATTGAATTGGGTCTTTCTGTGAAAACTGACAGAATACACTCAAAGCATTTTTAGTTCTACACTAGAGGTATTTAAAAAGACATTTTATTGAGAAATAATTTAAACTTCCAGGAAAATTGCAAATACAAAAAAAACCTATGTACACTTTACTTGGATTCACCTATTGTTCACATATTAATATTTTGCCTCATTTGCTTTAGCTTTCTCTCTCCATAAAAAGATTAAGGCACTTGAGAGTAAGTTGCATATTGAGAGTAAGTTGCATATATCATAGTTCTATACTCGTAAATAATGTTTAATTCCTAAAAATGATGTTCTCTTGCATAACTGCAACTTCAATTTAATATTAATAGGATTCTTGAACCTAGCATCTGTCCAGTCATGTCCTTCAGAGCATTTTCCCTCCAGTAAAGCTTCCAGCCTAGGATCAGACTCAGCGGGTAGCTGTCCTGACTCACCTTTATGTCATCAATATTTTTGGTGAGTATAGGTTTTCCCACCCTATTTTTTAATAGAAAATGCCTCATTTTGTGCTTTCTCATAATTATAATCAGTTTATTCATTCTTAGCAGTTATACTTGGTCATCTGTAAGCAAAAGCCCTTCTTTCCTATTTATTCATTTAATTTTCATTGTGGACTCATGGATCACTTTTTGACAAAGTAGCTCTAATTCATTATTTTGGTGCTCAAATGGTCTCAGCTTTGGCCAGAGAGCCCCTTCGAGCTAGCTTCTGCATCCTTGTGATGTGCTCCTACCATTTTCTTTCTGAACACTTCCTTTTCTGGCCTAAGAACATGTTCCCAGCTCATCTTGTTTACCCTGCCTCAGCTTTCGAATCAGCCATGGTTTTAGTGGGAGCAGTATTAGAAACCAAGATTTGGTTTACCCTTGATAGATGTAATATATGTGATCATTCTCTTTTGTTAAAAATTTCCTTTAGTCACAGACCAAATGGATTTCACAACTCAGCTGGAAAAATACTGGTCTAGGTAGGGCACCTCCCTTGTCACTGCCATCTTCTCGAAGCCCTGGCCAAGTGGGAGTCAGTCCATCTGCACTAAAAGCATAGCTCCAAGAATCCCCTAGAAGTTAATGCAGACCTCTGGGACAGTGGAGTCTGCTCTCCAGCGGCTAGAGTTGGGCTTAGCACTTGGCAATCACAGGCTGTGGAACTACAACAGACGGCAGTTTTTCCAAATGGAGACCCAGAGACCTGGGCTTGTGCATGTGTTTAGCTAAGTTCATCCCTCTTCCGGGGTGGTGGGGATCCACATTCTAGTCTTTGTTGATGGTAGCTGCAGAGATCTGTGATTGTGACCTTTCCCATAGACTCAGAGGTACTCAGAACTTCTAAGGGAAAGAAAAGTAGATGCCCACAGCACACCAACTTGTAAGGACTGAACCCCGGAACCACCACCCACCAAACCTGACAGAAATAGGAAACACTTAATAGGGGCATGTGTTTGGGGTGTAATGTCCAGTATGGTCTACCTGGATCTTTAGAAGTTTAGAGCTTATTTTCCTATATGAGTTTATCTTCATGCTCAGTACATTTTGCAACTGTATCTATTTCTTCTGGATCAGTGCAAGCTTTTGAGTTCTACCAAGGACAAGCTCTGGCCCTGCATAGTCAAGTCCATTCTCAACTGTATAAAATATCCTTTGTTTAGTAAAATCATCTTGTGGAGTTGAGCATAAAGTAACCAAAGCTGGTTTACTTTTTTCCCTTGTTCTATGTTTCTATATATTGTATACTGTAAGAATGATATAAAGTGGAGGGCTGAAACCCCGCATTTCTAAATAAGTGAAATATTTCTAGAACATAAAGTTGAGATATAGAGATCCTTATAAAGAAAATAATTGCCATTCTGGTAGCTTACTAAATTTTTTAAAAATATGGATTGAATTCTTATGTTAGGCAATGTAGGTTCTCCATGTATTTTTATCAATACTTTCTGAGCACCTACTGGTCTCCAGGGCTATAGAAATATGGGACTTTGCCCTGTAAGTACCCATCTGGTGTCTCCCCTCATCCACTGTGGTTCCTGAATGCTGGTGGGCCCAAACTTTCCAAATGAACTGACTTCTATCATAAAACTATCCCCTGGGGAATAATTTATGCATCTGATGTGTTTCGGTCATCAGGCAATCTGCTGAACATTGTTTCTATAATATGTTTGTGGTAGTGGTTTCTATTTTAATTATGTAATGAGATTTTTAGGGAATGAATATGTGGCCAGAAGGGCTTTAGAGTAGAGCAGGAATGATAATGCCCATTTTAGAGCCTGGGAAGCTGAGGCTCTAAGAGGGAAGTATTTGTCTGTGATACAGCTGGACCAGATGCAAGCTCCCTGGCTCTACCAGTTTCAGCCCCACAGTTTCATCAGGAGCAATCTTAAGGGACAAGATCTTTTAGGAGCTACCCACAAATGTTTAGGAAACATTCTCAGAATTTGGAAGTAACAATGTGGGTTTCACAATGGTGCTATAAGAAAGGAAAATGACTGTTAAAGTCACAAAATATTTTGCCCTTTTAGTAAGATATATTTCTAAGAAAAGATAAATTTCTCCCGTATTTTATTCAGTTTACAAATTCTGAAGAACGTATGTCTTGCACTAGATTGAAGAAAGAATTTAAAATGTAAAGTTATTTGGCTTGTGACCTGTTCCCAATTGCCCATGAGTCACAGATCTCTGATGTCTGGTTGCTGCATTAGGACAGATCTTAGGACAAGGAGGCTGGGCAGGCTCCTCCCACTAGATGTGACCCCTGCATGCTTTGGCTGCAACAAAGGCCTTTCAAGAATCTGTTTCCAAGTCCAGTGGGTGGCCTTTGTCTTGCCTTTCTCAGCCTGGAGGTTCTGTTTTCCAAAAGGAAAGGGTAGTAAACAGACTGAAGTTGAACAGGTTGTGAAGGGAAATCTTGGAGGCACAGAAAACTATCAAATTGGAATAGGGCATTTCCAGTAGAGGTCTGAGTTTAAAAACTCCTAAGGCTGGTTGGAACCTCTGAGGATAATCACAGCTGGTCCTCTTAGTAATAAGCATGGGGTGGGGTGTAAACCCTCAGGGGAAGACTAGGTTGGGGCAGGAACCCTCCTGACCCACCTCCCTTTGCTCTAGGCTACCTTAGAGAGGCTAATTAACAACCCTCCTTTTCATCCTAGATTACTGCTTGTTTGACACACAGATATGACTGCAATTAAGTGTTAGCTCTCCTATCTGTGGAAATTTTGGTAGTTGTAAGTAAAACTGGCCAGAAAACATTTAGAAAAAAAGTCATTTGTCATTCCTGTTCTGTTACCCACGAACAGCTCTGCTCTTGAGGGCAGGAAGCATGGTCCAGCCCTATCCTGGAAAGACACAGAAAGCTCAATCCCTGAGCTGTGCTTATGCAGTACTATAGTGACCAATAAACTGAATGTATATGCTTCACTCATAGCCTTTAAAAAATCTTGAGGAATGCTTTGTTGAACCTAATGCTTCAAAAAAGGAAAAGAAAAAAAAATGTTAAAAGTTTATTTCTAAGAAATGTAGAATATTGCCGTTTTGAATATTAAATCTCAGTCTATTGTAACTACAAATCCCTCCATGGTCTCCATCCATTCAGAAAAAGCCAAAGGAGAATTTCTTGGGAAGGAACTAGGGATTTCTCTAGGTGATCAGCAGAAGACATAAGACTTCCCCTTGCCCTTTCGCAAAAGCGGAGCCGTGGCAGTGGTTTCTGTCCATTAACAGATGTTACTGCCACTCTGGCTTTTAAAAGTGACAGGGAACAGGGCTTTTATTCAGGAGTTTGGTAGTTACTCTGCATATGGAGTGTAAAACCCCTCTAATAAATTAGATCTAGTTTCTTAAATAAAAACGGCTACATAAAATTACATATTTATATATTTTTTTTTCTTCCAGTTAACAGTCATTTAGTCTTAGGTGCATGGACCAAACCCGAGATACAACCTTGCCCTTACTTCCCAGCACACATTCCTGAACGGAGCTTCCCTCCTCCACTGAGAGCTTCGGGAAGCAGGGAGGCTAGTGCAGCAGCAGTGAGGAACCAAGGCACAGGCACAGCTGGGGTAAGCTGAGTTGTGTGGGATAGGCTGCCACTGATGAAGTGGAGTCACGGAACCCTGCCCCCACCTTATGCGGGGGTGGGGGGTCCCGATCACCCTCAAGTTCTCCCATCCCTTAGTTAAATCTTTTAAAGGCACATCCAGAAATGTTGCAACTGGGGGCTGGGGTAAGCTACGCACAGTTGCTACACAAGGGTTAAGGGGCTGGAAGACTCCATGGCACAGAGCAATGAGGCTATCTTTGCCTCCGCCCAGCGGGAGAGGGAGGCAGTGGAAGGGGAGGGGACTCCTGGAATCCAGCCTGCTTTGGTGGAGGCCCAGAGAGCGACCAGGCAACAGGAAAGACCAGGGCTGTGTGGTCGTAATGCACATACTTCACAGATCTTTGGTGCTTGTGTAGCAGCATCTTCCTTATGTACAAAGGCTTCTGTGGCCAACAAAGCTGGGAAAAGTATGCTCCTGCACAGTCGCTGGCCTGTTTCCTCTCCCAATACCGACTGTCTCCTGCACAAGGGCACAAAGCATATGTAGTAAGTCTGAACTGCAGTGAATATGCAAAGAGAGTTTAGAAAAGATTTCCTGCAGACAGCCTTGAGATCTCCAGTTCTCTTGAGGATCATGAGAAACTCAGTCCGAGCCCTACCCAAGTTTTGCCTCTCGGTTGTCCATACAGACGAGAAAAATCCTAGGTTTTCTCCCTAGATAGTAAGGGAATACTGGAAGAATCTCTGAGGGCAGAAGTTCAAGGACCCAAGCAGCTGCCCACCTTACAGGCCCCTGGGCTCCAGGACCAGCCAGTTCTCAGTGACCATCTGCACATCCTGGCCACTCAGAGGCTCCCGCAGCCTCACCTTCACCTCCAGCTTGCCCCCAGTGGGCTTCCTTCCATCCAGGACCTGTGAAGACCACAGAAAGAAAGAAATGATAACTGAGAGGGGGCAGGGGCTGGGAGCAGACAGCTCCCTAGGCTCATAGGTCAAGAAAGGAAGGAGCTTAAGTGTCCTGCAGTGTCGACACAGGAGTCTCTATTTCATGACAACCCTGCACTCCTGCTTTTTGGTGGTTTTAGGTTAAGTCCTACAAAAAGTAACATGTAAATCCGAGTAAGGATCAATACTCTGAAGTGGAGATGAGAAACCCAGAGCTCTGCCCAGTTTCCCCATGGCACCTCCTGGAAAAAACGCTCTGGCTTTCAAGCTACAGCCTGAAAACCACTAGGCCCAAGGCCGTCCTTCACAGATGCCCATTTACACAGCCACTATGTGGCAAGGCTAGAACTGGAACCCAAAAGTTTCTTTGCACCCACTACACTGCTTCCCTCTTTCCAGGCAGGAGCCTAGGCAGCTAGAGCACAAAGCAGTGCTACAGGCTCAAGAAGCCTGCCCACCCGCCTGCAGTGGGGCCAATATGGAGCAGGCCCTGCGTAAGAACATCTCCCCCAAGACAGGCAGGGAGTGGGGGCCGGCATGTGTAGTGGGAAAAGCCCCAGCCTACAAAGGCATCAGCAAGGAGCAGGGCCAAGGCCTGCCAGGGGCACGATACATGTGCTTATGGAACACCCTTCTTGCTGGACCCTTGTTTCCTCACCTGTCAGAGACAAGCTCTCAGAGCCCCTGCCTGTGAAATTCACAGTAAGTTCACAGAAGTTTATGGAGCTGTCCGGAGCCAATTCCTAAGCACAGACCAGCTGCATTCTGGGGGCTCCCCAATCTGGAGCCACTTACAAGCTTCATGCCAGGAGCTTGTTCTAGGTCATCATGCTGCTAGACAATTGCCCCAACCACAACTCTGCCCCCCACCCCACAAAACCTGGGAATGTGCGCATGCCAAGTTGACAGCCATGATCAGACCCCTCAAAAGTCCACCATCCGTGGGAACTTAGGTGACTCAGAGTGTTGTGACTCACTGCTCCCTGTCCAGTGATGCTATGGAATCTTCTCAGACCCTGTCAATCTCTTCATTTGTGGAATGGGAGTAGCACCTAGTCTACAGCACATTTATGGATGTCTCATAATGAATGGGCACCACAAACCTACAACAGGGGCTGCTGTTCAATGAATGCTGGCTCTTGCCAAGTCTTATGGTTTGCCCATCCTACCTCCACAATCTCTCTGATCTCACACTCATTCTCCAGCCGCTCCAGCTTCAGGTGGGCTGTGCCAACCAGCTTGTCACTTCTGAAGAAGGACCTGGGGAACCAAGAATCAGCAGAGGATTGGACCGGGAAGAGCAGGGAGGGTAGAACTGAGCCGGCTGGGCCCACTGCAGGAAAACTGAGGAGCAGCGGGGGCAGAAACAGAAGCTATTCCTTCCTCCCAGCCCATCTTGGCGGTGTAACTGACCAAGGCCTCACCCTTTGTGGAAGATTTCAAACTTGATTCCTTTGCTTTGGATCACCCTTCTGAAGCCCCGGTGGTTTCGGTTGATGTTTAGTTTGAAGAGCTGATCAAATTCTGCAAGAACGGGAGAAGACAAGAAGTGGCTTGGGCTCCCAGGGATTTCCTGAGGAAGTGGAAACCGGCCCACAGCTGGCCTCCTCTCTCTCTCTCTCTCTCTCTCTCTCTCTCTCTCTCTCTCTCTCTCTCTGCCTGCAATTCAGAGTGACTGCCACCAGAGGGTGGTAGAGGTTCTAGGTCCTGGCCTTGGAAGTCCACACAATTTTTGTGCTCTTTCTTGCTATGGGGCCCGAAACAAGTCCCTCTACCTCTCTGAGCCTCAGTTTCCCCAACTGCCTTACCTCCCAAGTTGAGTTAACCAATTGATAACAGACCTGAAAGCACTCTGAAAACAAAAGTGCTGCATACATAGAGTGAGCGGGAGGAGAAAGCGGTCCTCACCTGGAGAGTTTGTGTTCTTCACCACAGCTGTTTTGCTCTTTTGAGCCTGGTCCTAAAGCAGTAAAATGGGAGAAATCAGAATAGCCTGAAAAAAGAGCTCTATAGGGCGAAGAGCTCTAGGCTAAGTCAGTGTTGAGGGATGTGACTGCCCCCTGTAGGGAATGCACCCAAGGGTCTTCAAACCCCTCCCAGTAGCCAGACCTCCCAGGGAATGCAGAGAAATTGAGCACAGGGTCCTGGAATGGAAGATGGGGTTCAGGGGATCCTACCTCTACCTGAACCTCACCGAGTTAGGGTAGTGGAACTCAAACCGCACAAAAGCATCCAAGTCATCAGGAGTCACCCCTGTGAAGGAGAAAGGGGATCCAGGGTCAGAAAGAGGAGCCAGAAGCCCAATTCCTGGAGCCAGTGCCTTTCTATTGGCCAGGGGTGAAGTGTGTGGGCAAGAGCCTGGAGTAGACAAGGCCCTAGGACTACCTGAAGGGGCCGGGAGGTTCATTCCCCGGACAATGATCAGATGCATTTCTGTGCTGTTGAGTTCTGAAAAGATCCTACAGCCAAGAAACAAGGAGAAAGAACAAAGTGAAGGAGAATAGTGGGAAAAGTTCCCCTCTTCCAGTGGCTGCTTGCCTGCCTGCCTCGCTGGGAGGCGGTCAGGAGAGTAGGCCCCGGGAAACAAAGCTTGTCTGGGCGAGCGGTGGCTGAGCTGTTACACAGACCTCAGCCCTACGTGACCCCCAGGCCAGAGTTCCTTCCACAGCCACCGCAGCTCTGAGCTGCTCCCAGGCAGGCAACCACAGCCCACTCCTCCCCAACCCCAATGCCTATGGCAGGGCCAAGCCTGGGAAGCCTCACTAAAAGGGCCTAAGCCGCCAGTGTCTTCTCCTATCCCTGCATGGAGCCACTGTTTCCCTTAGGCTTTGGCACCTCACAGTCTGGAATGTCTTCAACTCAAAGTGATGGCTGGGAGGGTCAAGGCCCTGGGCCTGGGCCAGCTGCAGGATCTCAAGCTGCTTCTTGCGGTCCTGAGCGAGATTCTCAAACCTGACAGGGATGGGTGGGCACATCAGCATGGCAGGGCTCGTTTTCTTATTTTCTCCTCCCCATCCAGTAAGCCCCAGCCACAGGTCTGGCATTTACCTGGTAGTCTCAGCCACATTGCCCTGGTGCATGAACTGCTTGGAGAACAGCAGACAGTTCTGAAAATAAGGACCCGGAGTGACTCCAGAGCCCACAGCAGGGCTGTCGAGGTTGGCATTTTGAGGCCTGACTTCTGAAAGCTCCGATCTTCTTCTGTAGCTTCACCCCCCCCCACCCCCAACACATACTCCAAGGCCACTGTTCCCAAGCTCCATCACACTTTTCTGCCTAAGTTTTTGCTGTTTTCTTTCCTGAGGACAGCTATTCCCCAAAATTCACTTAGGTTTTGAGAGAAGAACAGGAGTTTGCTAACAGTAACACCACTTAAGAAGCAGACTTAAAGACAGCAGTTCGGACAGATAACACACATACAGAAATATACACACACATCCATCTCCCTTCGCACTTCTTTCTTGCTCCCATCTTCAAAGTACTTTCCCCACGGTCACAAACGCTAAGTAGAAGAGCTGGAATTTGAATCCAGGCCTCTTTGACCTGAGCCCCATACCTTTCCCAGAAGGGGCTGTGGGCACAGAAAGAGGCAGACAGACAAGCAGTCCACTGACCTCATGTTGCTCCAGAAGCATTTTTTGTAGCTGGGCATACACCTCCTCAGCCTTCTGGGAGAGTCGCAGGTCCTCATGGTGAATGAGGATGAAGTCACCCTCCTCATCCGTCAAGGGTGAAGGCACCTGCCCAGGTCACAAGGCCCCTCAGGGGCCCCAAGAGTCAGATTATTCCTCTACTGAGCCTAACAAATGCAGAATCCAAACTAAATGTTTCTTCAGTGTCTGCTAACCTCCAGTGATGGGAACTCACCGCCTCCCGTTCTCTCCCAGGCTGCCGCAATGCTCTGCTTCCCACTAGCCTTGCCCTGCCTTGTCACTTCTGACCACAGGCAGCCCACCTGGCCTTCCCTGGGCTCTCTTGGGGCCATGGGGTAGAGTGGCATAAGGAACAAGCTCTTTCCCAGGCGTCACCCTATCCTAGCTGCATCCCGTCCCCTCCAAGCAGCTACTTTGTCCCCAGCCCTGCCCAGCCTGCCAGTGCCACCTCTGCCTGAGAAGTCCTGCTGCTCAACGAGGTGAGACTCACCTTGGAGAGGTCCACAGGTCGGCCAGCTCGCACCTGGGTGATCTGAGCCTCAAGGCATTTGGCCACCCGCAGATGGGCTTTGGCCTGCTCCAGGTCCTGGCCACGCTTGGCCTGCAGGGCTGCCCGCTGGTACTGCAGTTTCCGTGCCTCTAGCAATACCAGCTGCTCCCGCACTGAAGGATGAGGGACAATGGTTAGAGCCAGGCCTGCCCCTCACTGGAGCCTTCACTCCTCCATCTCTCTTCTCCCCAGCTCACCAGAGGGGCTCAGCGACTCCTTAGAGCTCGAGGCCTTGGATTCAGGCAGGGCCCGGAATGAAGGGACCACAGGCTTCGCTGGCTTCTTGGCCACTGGGGCCTGGGATGGAGGCTCATCCTGCAGGTGCCCAGGAAGCGGTCACAGGGGATCTGTTCCCCACCTGGGCTGGGGCAGCTCCCAGACCTGGGCTCTCTTCCTAACGCTGCACTAACTAACCAAATGAATGGCTTCCCCTCATGGGCCCTAGAGAATCACAGAGCTAGAAGCAGCCTCAAAACCTTCCCAGTAGGAAACAGCAGGGTAATGGGAACTGAACCTAGGCCCCGGAGTTAGAAAGATGCTGGTTTGAATCTAGCTCTGCTAACTCCTAGCTGGGTGCACTCGGCCAAGTTTTTTTCTCAGTAAAACAGAAGAAAGCATACCTACCTCACCGGGCTTGTTAGTATGGCCAACAACAGGGTCTGAGTTTATCCCTCATCTGCTATTTTCCCCCCACCAACCCCTGGAGTCTCAGGCCCGCAGCCAAACCTCATCCTCATTTTCCTCTGCCAGGGCTGTCTCCTCCACGGAAGCCAGTTTCTGGGCCGCTGCTAGAGTAGCTGCCACTGCATCTTCCTCAGTGCCCGTAATGGGCTCCAGGCCGGGAATGGGGGGGAATCCTGTGGAAGACAGACATAGCTGGCAGAGGGGCAGGATAGCCTTGGGGAAGTACTAGGCTGCTGTGGGCCTTAGCTGGGTCTTCCTGGGCATGGCTAGGATGGATGGCTTCCACAGAGTAGAGGCAGATATGTGAGAAAACATTTCCCCCTCCTCCCTTCTTGCTCAGAGACCTCCTCATAAAGCCCCTAAGCCAAGCCCCACTCACCTGGAGGAACAGGCAACTCAGCAAAGTCAACTCTCCGTCCTGCCCGGTGTGCTTGAATGGCATCCTGGTATTGCTGCAAGGGATGGAAGGGACTTAACAGTGGGCAGCGGTCTGCAGGCCCCACACAGGGGGAGGAAGACTGAAAGGAGCCCCAAAGGAAATAAGAGCCCTGGAGGCAGCAGGAACTCCAGAAACAGAGACAGAGGGAGACTCAAAGACCAAGGCTCGCTAAAGCAACAGAGCAGCCGGCCAGGGAGACAGGCTGACATGGGGCAGGGGCGGTCAGCTGTGGGCCCACCTTGGCAATGCGCTCATGCCTCCGCGCCTTACGCTCGTCCCCACTGCCCCGGGCCTGGATGCCTGCCTCACGGTACTTGTTTAGTCTCTGCTGCAGGGCATCCAGCACCGTCTGTGGCTCAGCAGGGACCACTTGAAAGAAGAAAAGAGATGGCATCAGTTCTGCTGCCTCTCCCCAGGTCCCCACGCCACGGTCCCACTATCCCATCCTACCTGGGGCTGCTGGAGTGTCGGAGGCCATCACTGGCTGTACTCGCTCCACTGCTGGGGGTACAACTGAGGGTGCTGTGAGAGCCTCGGAAGCCTGTGGAAGGGGCTTCAGATCTGGGGACCCAGAGGAGAGGTAGAGGTGGAGGTGCTTGGCCAGTCCCGGCCCTGAAACTCCCCAATCTAAGCCTGAGCAGGCCCCACCCCACCGTCCCCATACTGACCCTCTGGTGCCGGGGGCATGGCACTCAGGTCCACAGGCTGCCCCTTCTCCAGGGCCTCCAGGACTGCACCAAACCTCTACAGTAGGAAAAGCAGGTGTGGGCATAAGCCAGGGAACCCCTGCGCTGAAAAAACTCCCCGCCTCAGACCAGTCTCACTCAAGCTCGGTCTACATGTATGACCTTGAGCGGGTCACTGCCCCTGTCTGTGAAACAAGGGACTGGACACAGGGCCTCCAAGTCAGATGTCCATACCTTCCCGATCCTCATGAGCTCTCGGGCACGGTCTAGGTCTCCAGCCCGCTTGGCATTCAGGGCAGCCAATTTGTACTCTCTCTGTCGAGCCAACAACAGGGCCTGCGGGTCTGGGTCTGAATTGGGTGTGGCAGAAATGCCAGGACTGCCCAAGAGGCTTGTCTCCTGCTGGGAGGGCTTGTCTATTAAGAAACAAAAAGCCCGCAATAGGGGCAAGAGGGTCAAAGAAGATGGTGCACACCTTGGGTTCCCAGTGCCTACAGGTCTGATCGGCCTGAGGATCTTTCAGGGCAGGTGCAACGGACAGTGTGGCAGGATGGGGAGGCAGGCCATGGGCTCGGACTTTGGAGATGAGAACAGGGCTTGGAATGTCTCCAGATACCTGGCTCCATGGCGAAGGGAGCCGGGGCATCTGCCTCAGGGTTCTTGTCAGTTGTTTCCTGGGGGGCCGGCTGTCTCTTGCCCAAGGCCACTGGAGGTGGAATCTCATCCTCACTGATCTTCCTGCCTTTCCTCACAGCAGCCAGCTGACCCTCCAGAGTCTGAGGGAGAGAACCAGAAGCCCAGCCCCCATCTCAGCCTGAACCCTACTTGAAGACAGGCCAGGAATCCTTCACCTTCACAAGGCTAGTGGGGAAGCCTCCCCTCTTGCTGCTTTACCCACTGCCCTCAGCCCCACTCTTCCCAGCCCTGCTCTCTGGCTAGGCCCAACCCACCTTCAGGCCACGCTCACAGCGCCTGGCTTTGGCTGCTTCACCTGCCTCCTTGGCACTGGCTGCAGCCTCCCGGTAGTTGTGGATCCGATCCTCCAGTAGAGCCTGCAGCCCCCGAGGCCCTCCAGCCTGTAGATACTTCAGTTCAGGGCATGGCCACTCCAGGGCCAGCTAGGCCCTTGCTGCTCCCTCCCTGCAAGGAAGCTGCCCCAGAAAATGGAGCTCTTGGGTTCAAGGAGAAGGAAGAGCCTAAAAGCCTCAAGGTGGGAGGCAAAGACTCACTGGACAGGCCAGAGGCCATGTCAGAGGAAAACACAGAGGCCTAGACAATCTGTGGAGGCCAGGAAATGGCTATAGGGGGTGGTCTGGGAGAACAGAGAGGCCTTTGAGGCTGGCCAGCCACCAAGCAGTTTCTCATGCTCTGTCTCTGCTTGGGGCAGCTGCGGGAGGAGGACCCTGGAAAGGGTTACTGCAGCCTTCCTACACAAGCCATGCTACATGCATATTATACACAGACACGTAGGGGAAGCGCACAGGATCCCTCCAGAACCTACCTGAGCTGCTGGGACTGAAGCTGTTAGTAGAGCTGTCTGCCCTGGAACTTCAATGTTTTCCTGTCCCTTCTCCTCTTCAGAGCCACCTGGGTTAGCTGTCTTATCACCATCCAGGGGCCCAGCCTCCTCATCTGCACCCAGGACCTCCTGCAGCTCAGTCTGGGGAGATACAAGTCCCAGAAGCTTGGGAACCTCAGGGCCATACCCATAACAGCGTACGAGAATAAAGAACCCTCTCCGCCAGCACTATTTCCCAGCATCAGTCACTGTGCCTACCACTGTGTCCTCTAAACCAAAACACTCCTTTAATCTGACCAAGAAGAGCCTTCAAAACAGTAAAGACTCTAAATCTGAAAATCTCTGCATGCACAGCTCAGACCAGCCATCAAAAGAGACTAGTCTCACACTGTAGTTAGGAAAATGGGCCCAAGAAGGGCCAGGCACTCACTCAACCTCAGAAGACACACAGAGACAAACCCCAGGCCTCCTGCACAGGCTTGATCACAGAGCCCTCAGACACCAGCGTGGCAGACGCACCAGCAAGTCTGCATCCTCCTCCAGCCCTTCCTCCTCCTCCTCCTCCTCCACATCCTGCATACAGTCTGCAGCCAACTTCTCGATGTGGGCCATAGGCAGGGGGGCTGAGGGAAGAGGGTCACAGAGGGTCAGGGCAGTCAGAAAAGGTTCATGAGGAGGGTCTTCAATCCACTGTGCCAGCAAGACACACCCAGATAGAATCCTTCTTCCCTTCCACAGCCAAAGTCCCACCTGGAAAATTCCTACTCTTCCTTTATGACCCAGCTCAGAAGACCCTCAGCTGGGAAAGCTTCCTCGGAATTCGCCCTTCGTGGCATTTTTATTGTTGTAGTTGTTCACAGACACATCCATCCATTCCCCAACTGCACATTTGGCATATATAAAGATTTTTAACATCCACTGAAGCTTCACAATCATTTTGCAAGATAGGTAATATTATCCCCTTTTTATAGGAGTGAACTGTTAATTTTCCTCACACTGCAATCCTAGTAAGTGGCAGAGCCCAAATTCAAACCCAGGCCCCAACCTAACTCGAAAGAGGGACTGGACTGAGAGAAGTAAGGGCCATGGGTCTCCCAGACCAGTGGATGCCCTTTCGGGTCCTCCCATCGTCCTCATCTCAGGGGCACATGGGATAGGGGGTGGTTCTCACTAAAAGAAAGGGTTAGACCCTCAGACCCTCCCAGGCTGAGGTCTCTGTCTTCTTCCAGGCTGGGGAGGGAGATTCCACGTATTCATTCAACACAATTTCTGTACACTTACTATGTACTCAGTGCAGTCTGTGCTGAGCTCCTCGACTATACTGGGCCTTAGCTACGGCTAAGATAGAGGTGAGTCAGTCTGAAAATCAGACTGCTGACTGTCCATAAAGGGGAGGGGGACAGTCAGAGAAGGAGTGAGCTTCCCATCACACAGGTATATATGAGCAGGGCAAGACAGCCTCTTGGTGGGAGGGCTGCAGAAGGATGGATATCTGAAGGACCAGGTGATCTAACTGGCTCCTCCCAGCCGTGAGGAAAGAACCCTCTCTACCACCTGCCTGAACCCTTCTGGTCCCGGCAACGAGTCAGCCCAGTGCCACAAACTCACCCTGCCCCTTGGGTGTTGGCTTCCTGCCTGCAGCCCCTGCTTCCCCAGTGAGGGCCAGCAGTTCAGCCTCCAGGTCTCCGTCATCTTCAGTCTCCTCCATCCCCAGCAGCATGTCCTCAGGGCTGAATTCCACAAAGAGCCCCAGCTGAGAGCAGAGAAGGGTTCTTAGGAACCACATAATGAAGATGAGTCCCAGAGCCAATCTTAGGCGGTCAGTGGCTCCTTCATTATGTATGAGGCCCAGTGTGCAGACAGGGAAACTGAGGCTTGCAACATTAGCCTTTGGGACAATTATCTCCCTAGTGACTGTGAGGAACCCAGTAAGACTGCATTACCATTATTACTCACAGCTTAAGAGCACCAGCTATCAGGCTCTGTACTTAGCATTCTACATGACTATCTTTGTTAAGTTTCACAATCCTGAGACGTAGGTCCTATTTTTATTTTATTTTATTTTATTTTATTTTATTTTATTTTATTTTATTTTAAATTGTGATAATGTAACAGGGTCGTCTAGCTGGCTCAGCTGGAAGAGCTTGTAACTCTTTAATCTTGGGGTCGTGAGTTCAAGCCCCACACCGGGTGTAGAGATTACTTAAAAATAAACAAACTTTGAAAAAATAAATAAATAAACTTTGAGGGGCGCCTGGGAGGGTCAGTCGGTTAAGCATGTGCCTTCGGCTCAGGTCGTGGTCCCAAGGTCCTGGGATCGAGCCCCCCATCGGGCTCCCTGCTCGGCAGGAAGCCTGCTTCTCCCTCTCCCTGCCGCTCCCCCTGCTTGTGCTCTCTCTCTCTCTCTCTGCCAAATAAATAAATAAAATCTTAAAAAAAATAAACTTTAACAAAACAAAACAAGGGGCGCCTGGGTGGCTTGGTTGGTTAAGCGTCTGCGTTCAGCTCAGGTCATGGGCTCAGGTCATGATCTCAGAGTCCTGGGATCAAGCCCCACATCAGGCTCGCTGCTCAGTGGGGAGTCTGCTTCTTCTCCCTCTGCAACACGCCCCACCCCCGGCTTGTGCTCTCTCTCAAATGAATCAGTAAAATCTTAAACAAAAACACACGTAACATAAAAATTACCACCTTAACCATTTTTTAAAAAGTAAGCTCTATGTCCAATATGGGACTTGAACTCCAAGAGTTACATGCTCTACCGACTGAGCCAGCCAGGTGCCCCTCGACTTAACCATTTTTAAGTGTACAGTTCAGTGGCATTAAGTACATTCACACTGTTGTGCTACCACTGCCACCATCCACCCGCAGAACTCTTCATCTTATTCAACAACCTCCCCATCAACCACCATTCTACTTTCTGTCTCTATGAATTTGACTATTCTAGGAAAAGGTAGCCCTGTTTCTATCTCCGTGTTCAGATGAAACTGAAACAGCCTTGTAAGTGCCAGAACTAGAATTTAAAATAAAGGTCTTGTGATTTCAGTCTATGCTCTTTAACCCACAACCTCCCTTACCTCTTTTAAGACAATAAAAATGGACTAAGAAGTTTCAGAACTTAGGCCCAGAAGAAGTAAAAGGAACAGATTAGAGGACAGACTTCTCAGTCTCCCACCCGGGCCACAGCCCTGTGTCCCTAAGCGGTAAAACTCTTCCAGTGGCCACAGTTCTCAAGCCCGGGCATCCTTGGCTGGCAAGCAAAATCATGGCCCTAAATGAGAAACCCATGACAGTGATGACACCCCATCAGAAGACCCTAAATTTGGTGGCTCCTGAACCCTCCAGACCACTCATATGGAGATGGCCATGGCAGGAGGATGCCCGGGTTGAAACACAACAGAGTTCAGGCCTCATCTCGCACATGTGGGTAGCAGGGACTAGTCAGAGGGTCTCTAACAGCTCTGCCAACTCCAGGAGGAACTGCTCAAAGCCTCTGGACTAATGGGGAAACCAAACAGGTGACCCAGTTTGCCCAAGCTGTCTAAAGACCCCCCTCAGACTGGCCCAGGAGTGAAGGAGGCTATATCCATACCTGCTTTGCAGCTGCCACACCCTGGCCACTGGCCTGAGGGCCTTTCCGAGGTCTTGGCCCTGGCATCTTGACACCCTAGATACCTGTCTGATGGGGAGGGGAAGAGACTCAGACTGGAGCAGCCTACAAAGCCCCACCCCCAATAGTGCTGCCTGTGGTAGGGTGTGGTTAGTAAACTCCGAAACCAGAGGCAAAAAACAACCTTTAACACCAAAGGATGAAATACTGTCTCTGGAATCATAGCAAGCAACATGGACAATGGAAGGGATGGGGCCCACCTGTTAATGGGTTTAAGTGGAGAGCGTGGACACACAGTAAGAACTTACTGAACTGACTGACCAATTTGGATTAAACCCAAGAGGATGAGTGAAGGGGAGGGGCATAGGAGGGCGGATTCAGGGACCAGGTGGGTGCAAGACTGGATAGGATTCAGAAAGGCTCTAAACCTGTGTTGTCAAACATGGTAGCCATATGTGACGATTTAACTTTAAACTGAAATCTAAAATCCAGTTCCTCAACTAGTGGCTACCACTGGCCTGCTGAACATTTTCATCACCACACAAAGTTCTATTGGCCTGTTCTGCTCCAGAGAAATCGGGAGTCAGCATTCTGATTCAAAGATCTCACAACCTTTCACAGGACCTACTACGTGAAAGAACCTGTGCCGGGCACTGCAAGAGCGGGAATGAATCTGACATGGTCTCAGCCCTCAAAGAGCATTTATTTACACGGTGAAGGCAGCCTCGGCATTGGACAAAAACCACACAGGGCTGTTCCAGGGGCCCTGGATCCCCAGGAGCGGCCACTTATCCAGCACAGAGAGAAAAGGCTTCGTGGAGAAAGTGATGCTTGTGCTGAGTCATGAAAAAGTTGGGGGTAAGGAAGAGGTACGGAATTCCAGAGGGAACAACCTGATAATGGTTCCGAGGTGAGAAACAGTTTGATCTGCACAAGCTAAAGACCTGGGATTACTGGGGCATGAAGTGTGAGGAAAGAAATAGTACAAGAGAAGCTAAAAATCTGTACAGGGGGCAAAACGGAAAATTCTTTAAGCCTAAAGGACTCTGGGCACGGTCCTGAGGGCACGGGACGCGACGGGACCAGGTCGGCGATTCAGAAACCTCCCTCTGGCTGCAGAGAGGAAGAGGTAGGAGAGTGGGGGCTCGAAGCCTTCTCGGTAGCGAGCATCTCGCAACGGTCCCCGCGAAGTGGTGAGCGGAGGGGAGCGCGGCGGTGGCGTCGGGGATGGGAGAGAAGCGGATGGATACCCCACTGAGAGGGGTAAAATCAACAGGGCTCCGAGGTTAACTGGCTGTGGGTGCACGGAAGGGGGCGCTCAGGGTGACTCCAGCCGGCAGAGTTCGCTGACTTAGGTGAATGGCCGGCCGTCACCTGAGCCGGGGGCTCGGAATGAGCGGACACGGAGAAGAGACGAGGTCAGTCAGACAGGTCGAGTTTGCGGCTCCGGGGCATCGGGCTGGGAGCGTCGGAGCTGGGCCCGGACTCAGGAGAGAAGAGGACAGCGGGAAGGCTCAGGGGAGGCGAAGCCGAGGGACCCCACTCCCACGCGGCAGAACGCGCCGCCCTGCCCTGCCCCAGCGCCTCCACCTCCCCCGCAGCCCGTATTTCCCCTCGCCGGGGGGTGGGTACGCTGCATACCTCACGCCGGATCCGAAACCAGTCTGGGCCTGATCCCGCCCGGCACCGCCCAGGGCTCCCGCGGCCCCCGGGCGGCAGCGGCAGCGGCGGCGGCTGCTGCGACCGTGACAGGAAGCGACCCTGCGGGAGACTGCTCGCGCCCCAACACGTGACTCTACGGCTTGTAAGACGCGCACTCCGCATGCGCAAAACGAGGTGGGCGTGGCGTCCCAACAGGTGACTCGAAGGGTGAGCTTTTCAGCGCGCAGGCGCCTTTGCGCAGGTAGCGCGACGCTCGCGGAGAGGGTAGTTGGGCGGTTTGGGGGTGTGCCGGTGCTGGCGCAAATGCAGTAGGTGCATCCCTTGTCCCTGCATTTACAACTAACCCGCCAAGCTTCCTCCCGTAATCCCAGTACGATACTCCTGGGCTCACACTCGCCCCGCCCCCCTCGGCGTGGGGGCGGGCCTGGCGTAGGCTCCGCCCCAGAGGAGGGGCTTACTTGTTTTTTCCCCTTCATCGAGATTTTCTTCGTAATTGAGTCTAGAGAAATGAGAGTGGGGCGCACCATTTCTTTCTTATTCATTCAGCAACTGAATGTATCTTTTCTAGTCAGAAGGCGGTTGAATAACCTAAGACAGGCAGTGTTCATGGCACCTCTTCATGAAGTCACTTCAGACAGTTTAACACGAAGAGATTAGAACGATGAAATGGCGGGTGGAGGGGCGGTACAGAGAATCTTCACCTGAAACAAACCCAGCAACGCACTCCCTGAACTTTAAAATTATGATTTTTCGGTTTGTAGTTAGCAGTTTCAAAAATCTTCGTTTTCTTGGACAAAAACTTTTTGATCTTACTCCTTTGGGTCATTTTCCAAAGAGGCCGTCTTTAGCCGTTTACAATTGAAGATTCGCTCTCATATTTTTTTTCATTAATACGTTTTATTTTATGAAATATTTAATATATACAGAGAGACATACAATATCTCGTATTTGCTTGAATGCAAGCCAACAGACATTTCTGTTATCCAAGTTATCTTTGGTGCTTAGGGCACTGCATGGTACATGGTAGGTACTCAATACTTCCTATTTTTTGTGTGAGGAGACATAAATACATGGGTATCTACCACAAATTTAAGAAAAAAACCAGTACAATAGACAGTTGAAGCCACCCTACGCCTCTCATGTTGCAACCCTTTCCCCAAAGAGATAACCTACTCTCCTGAATTTGGTGTTTTAAGATTTTACTTATTTGACAGACACAGCAAGCAAGAGAGGGAACACAAGCAGGGAGAGTGGGAGAGGGCGAAGCAGGCTGCCCCCAGAGTGGGACCTGGGATCATGACCTGAGCTGAATTTGGTGTTTTATTTCTACTATGTATGTATAGATCCTTAAGCAATCTACAGCAATTTTTTTTGGCAAGCTTTAACATTGTATCATTGGTATCAGTACATCTATTCTTCAACTTTTTCAACTCTATTTGTAAGCTTCATTTACATCAATACTATATCTAGCTATTTTTCACTTCCCTGCAGTATTTCAAAGTATGAAAATAATTCACTTTCCCAAAGGCTTGCCATTATAGTGCTATGAACATTCTTGTACACAACTCCTGGGGTACAATGTGTTTCTCTAGGGTATATACCTAGGAGTGGGATTGCTGTCTCATAGGGTTTCTGCATTTTCCAGATTAAATATTACCAAATCACCTCCAAAGTAGTTTGTTTACATTCCTGTCAGTGGGGCATTTGGGTTCCAGTTGTTCCCTATGGTCCTAGAAAGGTTTTCTAATACATGTGAAAGGTTTTGACTTGCAGGCCTCATTTACTGTTTCCATTTTGTTGGTCATTTCATGTGTCTTATTCTGTAGATGACTTATTCACCTTTTTCCTTTTTATTAATTGAATAATTTACTGATACTGATCATCCATTATATGCAGTTATATATATTTTTCTGAATTATTTGCAGGTGTTCTATTTCACTCATAAGTATTTCAAGAATGACATTCTCCTATATAACCACAGTAACTTACCATTTACAAAGTTTAGCATTTACATAAAACTTACATAATATTTAGTCCCTAATAATGTTTATAATTGTTTGTATCTCTAAGTCCACGACCCAGTCAAGGTTCACACGGTGCATTTAGCTATTTAGGTCTCAGTTTCTCTATTTTCCTTTAGTTTAAAAGAGCTCCTCCCTGGTTTTTTGGTCTTGTGATACCCATGTTTTTGAAGAGGAACAGTTGCTTTGCATAATTTATCTGATAATTTTCTCATCTATAAATTCGGGTCAAACATTTCTGGCAGGACTATTACACAGATGATGTGTTTTTCTCAGTGCCCGACACAAGGGGGCTTTAAATGTCAGTTCCTTTATTGGTTGGAAATATAAATATGAGAATTGCAGTTACACAAAAACCCTGCCAAGATTTTGACTGAAATAGGTATTTTAGAGATTACATCTCTTTATTAGATTTATTTCTTATCTTATATTTTCTATGCCTTCTAAGTGTTTTTTACTTAAAGATTTGTTTTTATAACTTTTTAAAAATTATATTTTCTAGCTATTTGTATGGATTATTTATCGCTGGTATTATTCCCAGTTTTGTTTTTTTTTCCAAGATTTATTTATTTCAGAGAGAGAGGAGATAGCCTTAAGCAGACTCCACACTAAGCACAGAACCCAACGCAGGGCTCGATCTCGTGACCCTGAGATCATGACCTGGGCTGAAACCAAGAGTTGGAGAGTTAACCAACTGTGCCACCCAGGCTCTCCAAGCAGCAGTTCTCTTTTATAAACTAAGTTTGTTATATTCACATTGTTCAAAAGTTAAAAGATACATGACTTACAGTACGTCTTCCTCTAAAGTCTGACCATAGCCATCTAGTTCCTTCCCAGAGGCCACCAGTGTAACCAATTTCTTACATATTCTCCCACAACTATTTTATACAGATACACATAATTATGTGCATACCATGCTGCTGTTAAATAAATGGCAGGGTTAACAGAAAAGTCACAATGAGGGCCTACTGTAGGAAGGATGGTTTGGTTTTTTAATCTGGTGTTTGTTATGACTGTAAACTTCTCAAGACACTCTAGAAAAATCAAATTATTTAATGGAAAATTTCAAAATATGTGACAGCCATTTCATTATGTTTTGCTACAATTCCATGTGCTTAGAAAGAGGAATTCAGGCCCTTTGAAAAGAGCTGATCACAGTCCTTCCCTGTGAAGCCCTTCACTCCTTCAGCGCATACAGCACATCGTCCTGGCTGATGTTGAGCCGCACACGAAGAAGCAGGTCGTTCCTGCTGGGTCCCACAAGGAGGAGGCGGCAAGAGCTCAGGTGAGAGCACACTGCCATTGTCTCTGACATGGTGGGGTACGGGAGTCCCTCCATTCTGCACAGTGCCACATGTTGACTGTATACCTAAAAAACAAAGAGCAAATCCGAGGTCAGACACCAGAAAGCGGAAGAGGAAAGGAAGGTAGTACTGGTTCTGTACCTGATCATTTATTTCTTCTTGTAGGCAAGTCAGACGCTTCTTATCCAGGATCCTCAACACCCTGAAGGCATCAACAGGTGCCTTTGTGGGGCACAAATGCGGGGGCAGAATGCTAGTTGGGCTTTGGAATCAGAACAGGTCTGAATCCTGGTTCTACTAATCACCTAAATATGCAACCCTGGGCAAGTTATTTCACTTTTTGAGCTTTAGTTTTATCTATTAAATATACTGCCACATCCTTCATGTGTTAATGGATATATCTAGTAAGTGTCACTTACACAAACAGTCCTAGTCTCCCTGGAGTGAGAGTTCCAAATGAGATTGTCGTAAATCAAGTCACTTTGCTACAAAGGCATTTTCCTTAGCAGATAATAGTGCACAGGTGCTAAAGCCTTGGAAAAGCACAAAGGCCCAGGGAGAATACTGCATAAAGAGAGGCCAGGAGGACAGTGGGAAACATGGATTCCTAAAGCGCCCCCAGGGGGCCAGGCAAGCCTGCCACACTTCCTGGTCACCATTCTCTTTATAAATCACCCCCACCCCCACCCAGGCTGGGAGCTTGTCAGGAGCAGGGATATTGACCAATTCAACTCAGGGTTCCTGGCACATCTTCACAGTTAATGACACATTGTAGATGTTCAGGAAATGTTTACAAACTAAACTGAAAGCCACTCTGCTGAAGAGCTGTCTCAGGCTGTAGGACAACAATAACCGGCAAACGTAACTAGCAGTTTAAAACAATTTAAATAAGTAAAGAAAACGTGAAAGGAAGTACAGAAGTAGCTGGGCCTCTCCATTTCTATGTCTAAAGGCTTTTTTTTTTTTAAGATTTTTTTATAAGACAGCGAGAGAGGGAACACAAGCTGGGGAGTGCGAGAGAGGGAGAAGCAGGCTCCCCGCCGAGCAGGGAGCCTGAGGCGGGGCTCGATCCCAGGACCCCGGGATCATGACCTGAGCCGAAGGCAGACGCTCAACCAACTGAGCCACCCAGGCGCCCCTCTATGTCTAAAATATAGTCACACACGGGGCGCCTGGGTGGCTCAGTTGGTTAAGTGTCCGACTCTTGATTTCGGCTCAGGTCATGATCTCAGGGTGGTGAGACTGAGCCCTGCATTTCCTGCTCAGAGGGGAGGAGATTCTCTACTCCTTCTCCCTCTCTTGCTCACACACTCTCTCTCAAATAAATAAATAAATCTTTAAAAAAAATAGGTGTTGCTCTGACATTCTTTGGCATGATTGGGTTGGCACAAATAGAGACAAACTCTTACACAGCCATTGAAATTCCCTCCTATTTAAAAGGCACCAAGAGCAAAATCTAAAAGGATTTAAAGATCAATCACCTGTTGAAATGTTGCTTCTTCCAGTCCTGATCGACGGAACTCAGCAAGGATGGCTCTCAGGAAACTCTGTTCCAGAACAGAGGAATTTCTTAAAAGAAAATGAGATGTGAATTCTCGTAAGTGACTATACCACTGGCTCAGAGAAAAGCCATGTAAAGTTTTTCTGTGTCTTTAGAGAAGAGAGAGGAAAAAACTGGGAAAAACTTTCTCCTACATTATTCGGCAAGGTTTTCTCTACCCCCCTAAAGTTTCAAAATGATATAGAAAATGCCACTATGGAAGCTAGGGAACACAGCAACTACATCTGGAAATATACATCTCCCTCAGTGGGAGAGGAATAGCTGCTTCCTTCCTCTTGTTCCAATAGCACTTTACTTCACTCAGCACCTGGAGTATAACTCAGTAAGTGGTCATGATTCTCCCACTCTCCTAGGTTTGCATTCCTATCTCCCTGTAGACTATGCCCCTTAAGAAAAGGACAGCGTCTTCAGTAAATGCAGGTTGAATAAGTAAAAGCTTAGAAACTTCCATGGCCTTCCCACACTGTGGACCTCTCCTGTGGTCTTCCAAGAAAGGTTCAGGGTCAGGAAACAGAAGCATCTTACTTTTTAAAAAACTGAATATATATGACATATAACATTATGCATTTTTAAGGCATACAGTGTGTTACTTTGAAACATTTATATATGTAATTGCCTTTGTAGCTATATTTGTCAAGTTACACATGATCATAGGACAATATTGTTATCCACATCCGTTAGAAGCAACTTACTTGATGGCAGTGATATATGACGATGAGAACATCTCATCTACTGCTTGCAGTAAGTGAGCTACAGTGACCAGGCCAGGAGAGTCAGGCTTCTGGCAGGAGAACTCACAGATCTCTGTGGCACGCCTACAAATATCCAGGCAGCGTCGTGCATCTCCGGAAAGGGCTGCTACCTACAAGAGGGAATATTTTATTCCTTGAGGTCCTTTTACCATCTCAGCCCAAGAGAAAAACCAACAGATTCTGGGTTCAGCTAAAATAGAAAGGCAGTGCTGGGAATGGGCTGAAGCCTGACGTTATGTGCTTAGCCCCAGTGGGAACCTGGTGGGAGCCTGGATTTAAGTTATTACGCTGCTTCTGGGACTCTTCCTTGAGTCCAAACCTATGTCTTGGATTTATGGATAAATCCATAATGGAAAAGGCAGGAATTCTCAGCTTTATTTAAAGTCCGGGAAGTAAAACTTAAAAGAGACCACTGGCCCAAGATCATTATTGACCCACCTAGAAACACAAGTGTTCTCATTCCTTGCTTGAAGATAACAATGTGCCCCAGAAGCAGCCAGCCAAAGCCAAGAGGCTGATGTGGAGCCTATTTTGATGGTAAAGCCACAGCCTCAGTCTCCCTAACAGCATGTGGTAAATTTTGGAGACCACCTAGTCAATGGCTAAATGAACCAGAATCAAGAGGGAAGGAAGCCACAAAGCTGGAGAACACAGGGGAGTCTGTGGTTAGAGGACTTTGACCAACCCACAATGCCAGTGACCCCATTGCTCCTTTCTTGCCATGCATGCCGATTCCCATCGTAGAGAATCCTATACTGTCTCCCAAGCTGACTCAGAAAGCCACCTGCACTTTAAATTTCAGAGGAAATTCTTGGACTCTGTAGCCTGCAAGGATCTCTCAGTATTCCCAGTACTTGCCGGCAATCCCCACCATTTACCCAACAACCATCACAGGTAACATCCTGCCTGATGACATCCTGAGATAATTTCCTCCCAAAATTCATGCTAAGTTAAGTTTACAAGAGCAAATGGTATAGGTATATACATACACAACACACCAAATTAAAAGTGGTCCTCTGTGGGAAGTGAGATTATCAGAGTTTATAAGTGTTTTGTGTATATGTTTTCAGAATGCAAATTTAAAACGTTCAAAACAAAGTCACTTTTCTAGTAACCCAAGATAAAAAATGAGTATCAGCTTATATTCTCCCCTTCTCTGGTTTTTCATATCCAATGGGTAAAGATGTCCCATAGATGCTTCCAGCCTGTCACTTCTTTCCTCCCATCACCATTACCACTGCCTTGTGAGGCAGCACCATGTAGCAATTAATAACATGGACTCAAGAGCTACTGCAGAGGCCTAAAAACAAATTGAAGAAAACACCCAAAGCAGTTCTTGCCCTGGGGGTATCCATGAACAGTGGTGACCATAAATACCCTTTTTTATTGCTGCTGCGGTGAAGGAGACACAAGAAAAGCTGGGGCCCACCCCACATGGAATCTAACAGAAGACCGTATATAAACTTAGGCTCTGACCTCCACTACAGCCTCAGTATGAGGGTGAGTGAAAGACCCACGGAGTAGAAGGGATGGAAAAATGGCCTGTGTGGACCCTGGTGCCAGGTACATGTAAAAAAAAAAAAAAAGTCTTTGCAACTACAAGCCTTCATGTGGATTTGTAGCCAAAATTTATGTTGTGTCTCCTAAAAACCTCAAGTGGAGATTTTGTTTAAAAATGGTCCCAGTTGATGGGGCACCTGGGTGGCTCAGTCAGTTAAGTGGCTGCCTTCAGCTCAGGTCATGATCCCGGGGTCCTGGGATCGAGCCCAACATCGGGCTCGCTGCTGGGCGGGAAGCCTGATTCTTCCTCTCCTGCTCCCCCTGCTTGTGTTCCCTCTCTCACTGTGTGTCTCTCTCAAATAAATAAAATCTTCAAAAAAAAAAAAAAAAAGGTCCCAATTGATAGTGGCCCTTGGTAACTGACAGAAGCAAAAACAAATTCTAAATGAATTAACTTCAACCCAGTCCTCAATTAATTCTCAGAGGAAGCTCTAAGAACACGAGCATACAGGAAAAAAATAAAAAATAAAATTAGAAAAAAATCAAGACACAAAAACAAGGAAACAAGGCCACATACGCATGGGAAACAGCAATCAACAGAATTAGATGCACAAAGAGTTCAGATATCACAATTGTAAGAAACAATATAAAATAGGTATGTTTCTTTATATGTATAGAAATGAAAGAGGGTTTGAAATTACAGGCAAAATTTTGAGTAAAAACAGCATCTAAATTTGATGCCTTCTGAAACCAAGAACACTAAGGAAGAGAAGCAACGGGAGAGGAATGGAGAATATAATTCTCCAAGTTGGAAAGAGGTGGCAGAATGGTGGTTGACTCCACAGACTGGAGAGAGCCAATTCCTAAGCCAGTATGGAGGAATCCAAGAAAAAAAATCTAAGTTACACTAAATATCTCCAAAGTGCTCAGATGATAGCAATACTGGAACTAGAGGTAAAGGGGGATGTTTGGCTAAACTAAGGAGGACTGGTTGAAAGGTAACAAACCGATGCCCTAGAGCAGCAGTTAGCAAACTACAGCCTGCCACACCTTTTTGTACATAAAGTTTTACTGGAACACAACCGTGACCATTCATTTACCTATTGTGCATGGCTGCTTTCAAGATGCAAGGGCACAGTTAAATAGTGGTGACAGAGACCGTTATAACCACAAAGCCTAAAACATTTCCTCCCTGGCCCTTCACAGGAAAAGTTCACAAAGAGTGCACCTTGCCCTAGATTCCTTCTTCCATTTCATGCTGTTGGGTAAACATTAGGGCCACTCAGCAAGGTTTAGGGCTCTGTGGCAAATTTTGTGCCTTGGTTATTTGTATGGTCGCTATAAAATTTTTGCTCTGAGATTATCCCTCTTCTACCATGGCAAGAGTCCAGAGACTTATTCTCAAACAAGGATTAAGAAAAGTCTCTGGGCCAGGGAACACTCAGTATTATTGCAGGGGAGGGGAGGTCCCTCACTAAATGTAAATGGTACTGTTTGCATGCTAAATTTGAAGATCTCCACCCTCTCTGACTCCAGCCTACCCACCCCCCCCCCCCCCCCACTCCCAGAATACTGCCCTCCAGGCAGGACACAGGATGCCTACTTGGGAAATCTGACTATTCTCAAGGGAAAGAACTGGAGATACTGAAATTGGCCCAATCAGATTGCCCCACAGTGAAGCTCTCAGAACAAGCCCCACTAATGTGCTCAGAGCTCCCCAAAAGCTTTTTAGTCTTCACTCATACATCAGAGTGGAATAACCAAGACATCTGAGTAAAGTCTCTAACAATGCAAGATAGAGACCAAATTCAACAGACAAAAAGCATCTTGGAGGAAGAGTGAAGACAACCTCAATAAACAGAATGGCATAAAAAAAGGACCCTTCAGAGACAAAAAGACAAAAAAAGAACTTTTAGAAAGATAGAAGTAAAAAAACTCTGCCCCACAGAGGGGTTAAAAGGTAACTTTGAGCTCTAGAGAGCAAGGCTTGGAGCAGCTCCCTGTCTGGCTCGCCTCTGACCCCTTGCACCTGATACGGCACCCAGCTCTGAGCTGTCGTTACGTATACTGCTGCTCTAGGTACTCAGGATTCTGATCACTTCAGGCAAGAAGAACCAGAAATAAATTTCTAATTCCTTTAAGTGCTGAAATACTGCAGATGTGTGGTTTCTTGCATTCAGCTTGAAGCTGAGACATTTAACCCACTTCTGTTCCTCAGCAGCCTTGGAGAATAGTCTCGATTGGCAATTCTCCCAGTGAGCTTGGAGGATGTAGGGATCCAATACCTCACACCTATCCTGGAGTGTGCACCTTGCGAGGCACATTACAGACATGATCTCGTTTAATTCTCAGAACAATCCTATGAAGTAGATACTATTATTTCCATTTTTCAGAGAAGAAAACTAAGGCTCTGGAAGTTGTTAAGTAACTTCCATTTAAGCTTCCAATATCTATTAAGTATCAGAGCCAGGTTTGCTACTCAACTGCCTCTACTGCCCGTTTCATTATACAAAGCTGCCTGCGCCCCGAATCAACTCATTTTCATTTATACAGAAGCCCACCATACTCATAACCTGCTGATTAATTATACAGTAAGAAAGTTAAAGAACTTTTCACACTTTTGTTTCTACTTTTTGATATTTATGTTTACAGGACTTTCTAAATTTCTCTTCATCCGCAGAGCACCCAACACAAGGCCTCACACTGGCAGGTGCTCACAAGACTTGCTGCCTGGTTCGTAGGTGCAAGTAGGAGCTCCCCGAAGGTGACTTACCTTCCTGGCTACCAGCTGGATGGCATCATCCTCAAAGGCCTTTACGTGTCTGAGTCGGCATATTAGGATCCGCTGTAGTTGGCTGTGAGTATAGGGCTGGAAGGACATCCTGGTAAGACCCTGGAGAGACAAGACAATGGAGAACAAGTTAATTAACCACTCTGACAGTGCTGCTGCACAGCCACCCTCAGGTCCCTAAGCCTGATTTCCAAGTGCCATGGAACAGGTTACACAGTCCAGCCTGAGACCACCCAGGATTCCAGCTCCTTTCACTGCTGACAGCGGCTGCCGGTCTCCTGCAGGGTGGCAGTGGTGCTCAAGTCATTTCTTGTTTTGGTGAAGACAACTTTTCTTCTCCCAGAATCATTCAGAAGTAGATCAAGGCAGAGGTGCTCTAATTAGAGCGGGTGGGAGCATCTTCGGCTCTGCAGTAAGCACAGGCTCAGCTCCTGGCTTCACTCGACAAGCTTCTAAGTCCCTGATGAAGGACCACGTCCCCGTGGCGTCTGCCTTGCTCCCTGCTGTACTCCATGCATCTAACATTGCCTGGGAGGGGCGAGTGCTTCAATGCGTTTAATAAACAACTAGACCTTCAGGGCTCTGTGCAGCTTAAGAGTACCCAGGTGGCAGAACACCAAGATGTGTTTGCAGAAAATCATGCAATGGTGACATATTTAATTACAGGAATTTCAGAAATCACATTTTATACTTTTCCCACTTATTTTAGTTTCCTGTGTATTTAGTTTTTAGAACTTCTTGGCCCAGGTTATGGGTCTGTAAGAATGGTTTGAGAGCAGCCCTAGGACCTACCAGTCGGCTGGATACCCGGTTCATCATGATGCGCTCTGGCAGGTCCATCGTGTTGGCAATGGTCAGGACCACAAGCCGGGCCTCCTTGTGAGTGGGCCAGTCAAAGAGATTGTATAGTACATCTTGTTTTTGAGTCCACAGAAGGTCGAGCTGCCAGGAAAGGGATAGAGATGCAGGATTAGCCACAGAACCGAGCCAGGGCCTCAGAGTGAAGACCTGTTACCACCGCTTTAGCTGCCTGTGCTTCTCAGGTCCCACCATGAAAGCAGCAAGGACATCAACGGACACAGGCCTCTCACCACTGAAGAACAGGCTCAGAAGAATGAGGGATGAGAGAAAGCAGCCAGGACCTCCCTCTGAACCCAGCATTTGCTCCTGGAACGCCACGGTCAAGCACCACGCCACTTTTCCGGTCTTCCTGGGGGCACCTCCTTACCTCATCCACGAGCAGCACGGTGGTTTCCTCAGAGGACCTCTGGGTCAGGAAGCACTTTGCCAGCAGTTCTGCCGCGTGGTTAGCAGTTGCCTTTTGGCCGGTCAGCTTCTGCAATGTGGGGAAAAGCAGGTATGGTAAACGGGAAGGATTTTACTCTCCTGAGCTTAATGTTAAATTTGCAGTAGAGGAAGTAATTTAGTATGAGGATTTTGGTATCCTAAATTCTGCCTTCCACTCTGGTCTTAACCTTAACCTGGAAGGAGAAGAGAAGGCACCAAAAGAGATGATAAAGTCTGTGTTTGAAATGCAAGTGAGCCACAAGCGGGTCCCAGAAGCATCTCCAAAATCATTACTGCATGACTCTATTTATAACTGGACATTACTTGTTCCAAGAAAACCACTAATGAATACAAGAGCCAGGTTCAAACTCCAGCTGACCTCTAATCTGTTTTCCATAGTTGGCCACAGGGCCTCCTGTGTGCCAATAGGTTTCACCATGTCAATAAGTCCTGGCTTCCAATAATTCGTGCCCAGCTCCTAGACTTTAAGGTCCCTGAGGGTAGGAATTCTGCCTTCTTTACTCTTGCTACCTCACACAAAGGACAATGCCCGGCACATTGTAAACATCTCAATAAGCACAAAACCTCTCCTTTTTCAGAAATATGCCACCAAGAAACTCTATTTTCCAAAATTCTCAAACAGCTTTACTCACCTGCAAGATCTGCACATAGACTTGATGGGGCTCTGTCAGCTTCATCCCATTTACCTCGACATATTGAAAGGGAGGAATGTCATTTACTTGGGCGGCCTGCTGCAGGCAGCGTATCACCTCGTGCACAGTGGCGGTCTTCCCTGTCCCTGGGACCCCGGAGATGTACATGCACCTGCGGCAAGAGGGGAGGACCCAGGGGCTGAGTCCGTGCCAGCTGCCTCACACCATCACCACCCAGTTAGCGGCAGGAGGATGTGTGAAGGAAGGGCCCAGACCCCTGAAATGCGGAGGTGGGGGCAGTAAGGACCATCCTTGGAAGCTAATCAGAGCAGGACCTGGTTACACAGAATCATTCGTTGTACAAGCAATGCTGTATGCAAAGAAGAAGACCAGCTTCATTTTCTCTGAATGACAAAATTTTTCTTCCTAGAGAATTACTTTGACAACAAAAGCTGCTTTAGAAGCCTTCAGGCTTCAGCAACAATTTTGCCTGTTCTCCGGATGCTGGGAAAAGGCCCTTCAGTTGAACTGGGACACCTGAGGTAGTACGCCAGCAGGGGCCTTCTCCCCAGACCATCCCGTTTGCCTCAGCATCACTCACCCTCCTGTACGGTCAAGGAGTTTGCTTTCCACAAAGTTGTAGATGTTTTGGAATTCCTGTTCCCGACAGGGAAGAGACTCAGGTACAGCAGAAACATGCAGCCTATGATCGGTGATAAATAAGGGGAAAGGAGGACTTCAGAAACATTTCACCGTCCACTCAGTAACAAATGGGGAAAGCTTATGTATCGTTTCTCTATGAAACTTCAATTACAAATCCACAGGAATGCCTTCATTCTCAAATCTCTTCATTTGGTCTCATAATCCCTTTCTCCACCCAAATTACCCAACTGATAGGTTCTAACCAAGGGTACATAATCACCTGGGGAGCTTTCCTAAATTACAGGGGTAGCCTTCATCCCATAACAGATTCTGATTTATCAACTTGTTTTCTGGGAAGATCTTGGCTTACGTATTTTAAAAAAGTTCCCGCATAGTTCTAAAGGGCACCATAATGGAAAAGCAGTGCTCTGATCCATCAGCCACCTTCTGTCCCTGGGCAAATGGTGGCAGTGGCCTAGGTCACTCCCTCGAGAACCTGCCCACATTATCTCACCCAGGCACTGCTTGAAAGGTTTCTTCTCTCTCAACACCCGTGTTCATTTTACTCTCTACCTTTATTATGTACATGAATGACTACAAATTCCTTGTTCGATGTGAATGAAAGCAGACCCATTTCCGCCTATCTAACAGGGGCCCACGAGCAGTGTCACCTCAGCCGGGCCTCCTCCAACATGCTGGCTGGCTCCTGGGCAGCCAGGTTTCGGCTGGGGATCCGGGGAATGGCATGGCGTGGCGTACTAGGCTTGGGCTGTATTCAAAAAGAGAACATATTTCAGAAGGAAAAAACCAAAGCAAAACACCACCCAGGACATACCAGCAAATCTGATTCATGGTGACCTGATAAAAGAAGTGGTGAATACCTCTTAGTGCCTTTCTGTATAAAGTACGATTCTCTCCCTCTCTCATGTTACAAATACTGTTCACAGGCCAAACAGAATTTCTTTTTTCTAATTTACACACAGTCCTGAGATTTGAAAACAATGTCAGTCTGAGTAAAGAATGAATGAAGTATGGATTAAATACTATTGAAAAGTAAAATATTATCCTGAAAGACAAGAAATTAAGAAACCCTAATTACTCTGCCCAGTACACAGTAGGGTAGGAGGCGTAAACCGAGGTTGATTCATAGGCTTCTCCTCTA
This sequence comes from Callorhinus ursinus, assembly GCF_003265705.2. Lineage (NCBI taxonomy): Eukaryota > Metazoa > Chordata > Mammalia > Carnivora > Otariidae > Callorhinus > Callorhinus ursinus. The sequence goes on along the minus strand of NW_027397071.1, from coordinate 60,004,294 downwards.
GATTTGTTTGAAAATATGGTCAAACTTCAGCTCAGCACTTCCGTAATCCACAGACTTGGAGAGACATCACCAGATTTTTCCACTGCAAAGCCCCAGGTCACTATTCAGTCTAGGCTGACAGCCCTAGTCTCTTTTCTTTCTTGCTACTGGCCCTCTAGAGCAGGTCTGCTACCCCATCTTCATGTTCTTTCCACAAAGCACTCAATTCCATGGGGGCATGTCCCCTCCCCACCCTCTTGATTTCCAGGCTAGAGAGTAATAAGAGCCTCTCCACTTCTTCCTCGGGCTTTAGAAAGCACTTACACCCTAATAGTTTTCTATCTATTATCATTGGAGAAAACAAGAAAGGACTACCAAAACTTTGTTGAGAAGGTATCAAAAACCTTGGTGGACTTCTGACCTTTATCATGCTAAAGATGCCATCACACCCTAATATCCCTTGTTATGGGTGGGACCCAGCAGATGCAATCAGAACCTTGGTAAGCTATTTGCATATGAGAAACTCCAGATAAGATTATCACTAATCTAAAGGTGATCTATTTGATTTCCTTTCCCAGAGGTCTTTTTTGACTTCAGCCCAATCACATTTTTCTTGATATGGAAATACGGAGATCAGCTTTAGAAAAAGTCTATTAAATAGGCATTTTCTAAAAACAATATGCTCCTGGAGAAGAGTTTCCTGATCAAAGACTCATACACTAATAACCTCTAGGAAGGTAACAATAACATTAATAAATTAATGGCCCTGAGAACTCCTGTGACAATGAATCAATTTAACTGTGTAATCCAAACATTTCTCAAACATATTTGAACATGGTTAAGACCCTCTTTTAATAGGTTCAACATTCTGCTAAAATTCCACAGGAAGCAGAAGAGATGTCCATTTACCCCTTCCCTCTTAACTTTACACATTTCCTCACCAAGACCTCAGTCATGCTCCGTTTCTCAGGTGAATCAAATGGCGCAGGAGAAACAGCACGGCAGCCCTGGATTGGAGATCTGATACGCACTGAGCACTTGAAAGAGGACTTTACTGCCATTTGGACCTTAGTCTGTACTTTCTGATTTAGTTCTTCTTTCCAGCCTATCTCTTAATGTGGGCAAGGCATCCCACTACCCCTCAAGCTATAACCACTGCGCTGGTGCCAGCAAGACCCTGCAGGACTGACCCCCAAGACAATGATGGACCTGACTTTACTGCCCACCAGCATGTACACAACCGCCTTTGTCCCATTTTCCTTATACAACCTAAAAGTATTTTCAGCACTTTGTAGAGTCTTTGAGAGGTTAGTCCACTGTCTTCCCGGGGGGTGGCCTCACTGAAATAAACTTTCTTGTTTCACCACCACTCATCTCTCTGCCTTTGGATTTTGTCAGCAGCAAGTGGCCAAACCTCGTCGGTTTGGAACCCCTGGAGCCAGGGGCTCTTGCACCCCTGCACCCTGGCTACACAGATTACGCATAAAGAGCTCTGCTAGCGTTTGTGGGAAATGCAAAGATGAGGAGCCAGATCTCGCCCCTCCCTCAGGAAGTCTGGCTCTTGGCTATTTGGTTCTGTATCTTAAAAGGAACTTGGATTCAAAATCATTGCTACTGGATTCATTTTCAGTCCTAGGGTTCACTTAGATCTTTTCCTCTATGAATATTCCAAGTGGAATAACTTTGAGTATGAGAGACCTGTGCTCAGAATCCAGCTGTGACTGTGTGACCTTAGCCATGACAATTTTAAAATTAAGAGAAGGATGCTTCACTGGCAAACAAACCTAAAACAGCCTTACGGTTTTCTTTGGTGTCTTTGAGGGGGTCTGTAAGGATGACTTCACGGAAGAGCATAGGTTCTTGGACACCCTACTGGATGTTCTCCTTAGAATGGGCGGTGTGGAAGTCTCTTCCTCCTCACTGCCAGAGTCTGAAATCTCTGCTGCCGGCAGAAACTCATCCTCTTCTTGGTCACTTTTACTATTACCTAAAAACCTGAATGGTGGGACACGTTATTTTCTGATATTCAGTATCTAAATAAAAAGCTCCCTGATCGGTCACTGTGGACTAGAGATATTAGAGTCTTTCCTGCAACCAAGTAATATAGGATGTGCTCTGCTTCTTGGGCCCTTGCTACTGTGATGCTCTGCTAAGGGCCTTAATTATATTAAATCCTTCAACAACCCTGTGACTTGTGTATTATCAGTCCCATCTTATAGAAGAGGAAACTGAGGCTTAGAAAGGTGAAGTAACCTTCCCAAGGTTACACAGTATGACAAAGCTCAGGTTAAAATCCAAGTTGCCAGAATCAAAATTCATGCTTTTAGGCACTCCACTAACAGTCTTGCTGGGTGTGAGTAGGGTCCCCGGGAGCCCCCTGAACCCAGGACAGTGTTTCTTGCCCCTTTCAAACTGTGACATTTATGTAGAATTAACATAACCCCAGACATACCAAGTAAAAAGCAAATTTAATGGAATAGCAAATAACAAACAAGAAACATAGGAGGCTTTAAGAGTTGAGATTATGGATATCATAGACAGCAGTGATGAACGTTTCCTGCCTGCTAAGAATAGGCTTACCGAAGCTGCTGCTTAATCCGATTCAAAGTCAAGAGAGAACTCTTCCTACGGATCCGATGTGGGGTAGAGGTAGTTTCATCCTGAGCTTCTGGTTCTTCTGCCTCCCTGCAAGATATCACAGCAAGGTGATGAGAAACAGTTTTGGGCGCTAGGAATCAGCAGCGGGCACCGGAAGTAGTCAGGTAGCCTGACTGGCTCCTACTGTTGTTACAGCTACTTTGGAGGGATTTGGATTTGGAGGGAACTAATCACACTTTGCCAAAAAGTTTATAATTCAAGTCTCACTCAAAACCAAAGATAAAGTTTACATGAAGCTTATTATTCAAATCAGACTCAAGACCTCCCAAGCCAGAGATCAGAATGTACTTCTGCCAGACAGAGCTTCTTGTCCTCTTCCGTTTCTGAGGCATTGATGGATTTACTGTCTAGGCTCAAGGTGAGCAGAAACGCAGCTCTGTATTCAATACAAAGCATCTACCAAGCAAACCTATTATGCACCAGGTGCTGGAGTTGCTGAGCAGGAAATACAGCAATGTGTAATCTCTGTCTTGTCATGACATTATTTGTGCAGCCCATTATTTACAAACATTGTCTCGTGTCAAACTGCAAAGTTTGTTCTAGATGCATTATCTTCTTGTACTTTATGTATTTGAGAATGGTTTCCAATTTAAAAAAACAAAACAAAAAACACTAGGAAAGTGAGTGTTAACATGTGGCAAAGAGCCATAGCAGGGCTGTGAAGCAATCCAGGTTTGGGAAATTATCTCTTAGAGCAGTGATTCCAAAAGGACAGCCAAGTATATCAGAATCATTCAAAGAGCATTTCCAAATGCAGATTCCTGGGCCTAACACTTGGAGATTGATTTGCTACGTCTGGGAAAAGGCTTAGAAATCTGTAATTTGGAAAGGTTCCCGGGTGATGCTACAACAGTCAGATTTGAGACCTGCTGCTCTAACTTGAGCAGCTGTGTCCCACACATGTCACATCACCTAAAGGAGCTCAGTTTGCTCTGTGGGAGGCAGGGTAACGCCCCAGTCACCTCTTTTTGATGTTTTCCGGTTTCAGAACCACGGAAGGCACCGCCGAGGATTTCCAGCCCCCTTTGATAGGGGTAAGTGTTCTTTCCTCACTAGTCTCTGTGGTTTTCAAGGCTGGGACTCGGGTTCTCAGGATCCTGTGACAGTCAGGTGATGCCTTCTTGTTATCCTTGGCACATGAGCTTTGAATCTCTCCAGTTTTCTGTAGGGCTTTCAGAGCTGGAGACAAGGTATGAAGTCCATCAGGCTGAGACCTCTTAGTAGGTGAGGTGATCTCAGAGAAGGCCACTTTTCGTTTACTTCTTCCGGGAGAATCCAACAAGGCCCCTGAATTCTGCTGGGAAATCCTAGTGCTGGGTGTCCTAGGGAGACCTAATCAAAGAGAAATCACCTCAGACAATGTATGAATTTTATAATAAGCACTATACACAATCTCAATCTCATTAGAGCTAAATTCATCCATTGAAGTTATACAAACACATAAGTTGCCCATATATATTAAAAAAAAAAAAAGAAAAGGAGTGCTGCCTCATTGTATTCTAGGGCCAGTTACTTTATTTTTTTATTATTATTTTTTTGAGAGAGAGACAGAGATAGCACACATGTATGAGCAGGGGGGAGGGGCAGAGGGAGGGGAAGAGAGAGAGAATCTTAAGCAAGCTCCATACTCAGCACAGAGCCCAATGCAGGGCTCGATCTCACAACCCTGAGATCATGACCTGAGCCAAAATCAAGAGTCAGACATTTAACCAACTGAACCACCCAGGCGCTCCATGAATTGCTCATATTTTTAATTGCTCCAAGCTAGCTAGCTTTCTTTCCCCAAGCTAGCTTGCTTTTTAGATTTTTTATCTCTCCTAAATTTCAGGGTGATTTTCCTAGTTAGAACCATAAGTCAACTGTTAAATCAGCTTTTGTGGATAAATGTTCAGCAATTTCCCTGAAGTAATCTACCAAAAGAATGCTTAACCAGGGATGATACTGCAAGCCCTCAGCCCCCACTCAACAGCATCTGAAAGAATTTCTATCAGTCGCTCCGTTTGAGTAGCAAGACCTAGATTTTTTTTTAACTCAGATTCTATCTGCCAATAGAGAAGAGATGAATCCCCGGAGGCAATCAAATGGGTTCTGTGAATACACAGACCCACATCTGGATTTGTCCCTCTCACCATGACAAAGGTACCAGGAACCCAGTCATTCATTCAGATATCAATGTAAAGCTGTAAAACTGGAAGGGTATGTCCCAGGTGATAGGAGAAAACAAAAAATTGAGACTCAATCCTGGTCCCCATCCATAAGACACTTTAGTCTAACAGGGGAGATGATGCACATCAATGTCTATAATATGAAGTAAAGGGGTGCCTGGGTGGCTCAGTTGGTTATTAAGCAACTGCCTTAGGCTCAGGTCATGATCCCGGAGTCCCAGGATCGAGTCCCACATTGGGCTCCCTGCTCAGCAAGGAGCCTGCTTCTCCCTCTGACCCTCCCCCCTCTCATGTACTCTCTCTCTCTCTCATTCTTGCTCTCTCAAATAAATAAATCTTTATAATATGAAGCAAAATTGTCCTAAAGCACCTAAGTGCTAATAAATATGGCTTTTGAGGTAGACCTTGAAAAAAGGACAAGATTCCAACAGAGTTGAAAGGGGAGGGGGGAATATAGAGGGAGAATAGATGAGATGGATGAGAGTGAAGGCAACAAGGCAGGAAAGCACTGGGCACAGAGGCATTTACTTTAGTCACAGCATGTGGTTATGTTGGGATTAGCTGCAGATAAAGTGAAGAAAGTCATCTAGCACCAACGTGGAGACTATGAGGGTAACTCATGTCTAGATTAATATAAAAATGTCCTAATGTCCTGGTCTCCCTCATACTTCATTTTCCCCTTTCTGTTAAAAACAATTAATCTAAAACATTTTCATCATATCCTCTCTCCTCTAGTTACATAACTGTGTCAAGTCCAGATTTCTTACCCTAACTCTCAAGGTCCTGTAAAATCAATAGTCAAAAAATAATGCCATTTATTTCTAAAAGGTGATGTTGCCAATTATTTCTTTAGTAATCTTTTGGTATTTCCCAGTGTTTTACATGTTTATATTCAGCTCCTAAATACCCATTATACTAAGGAGCTATCAAGAACACAGATAACTTATACCCAAAAAACTTGGCACATACACAAAGAATTCAGAAAGACTAATTATATATAATAGGATGAGAATGAGCTCTCAAACTGCCATGGAGTGGCTTCACATACATTATAAGTGAAAAAAGTATGATGAAAAGGATATATCCAGTATGCTACTCTATTGGATAAGAAAAATAAAATTATATGCATGTTTGTGCATGTCTGTGTGTGTATACATATGTATCTGCTCATTTTTGCAAAAAACACAGAAAAAATAAACCAGAAACAAAATTGATTACCTACAAAAATGGAACAGAAACGGGGTACAAAGGCAAAGAAAGGAATGGGGCTTCTCTAAGTACACTTTTATTTTTTTAAGATTTTATTTATTTGTCAGAGAGAGAGCACAAGCAGGGGGAGCATGGCAGGCAGAGGGAGAAGCAGGCTCCCCGCTGAGCAAGGAGCCCAAGGTGGGACTTGATCCCAGGACCCTGGGGTCATGACCTGAGCTGAAGGCAGACGCTTAACCGACTGAGCCACCCAGGCATCCTGAGTATGCTTGTTTTAAATAGCTTTGAATCTTATTTTAATGTTTCACATGCTTAAAAATTAACCAAAGATGGGAGAGGCCCTAAAATTAAATAGAAATAAAAGAACATAACTGCATATCACCAATGATATAACCATCATTGGAAAAAAAGCAATTAAATTTACTCCCTCAGTGGAATATAATCTAAAGGCATAGAGAACTGCAAATAAATTCTGAACTTTAGTTGGTAAGTGAACTACTGGACTGGGATAGCAGTTGGTGAACTACTTTGTGTCTATTAGGATTGCTCCTGGGAGCCAGGGTTCTTCTTGAAGAAGGGAGATACAACTACGGAATACAGGAGGGAGGGGAAGAACCCTATGGTACAGATGAGAAGTATCGGTATGAATTTAAGAGTTTTAAAATATTTATTTCTTATCTCTTCCACTAAGGATCCAAAAGCAATGTCACCTTAGTAGTAAAGCTTTCGAAGTTACAGGGCTCAACATTACTAGTCATTAGGGAACAATAATGCAACACTGACATACCACCTCACATCCATTAGGATGGCTACTATCAAACACAACAAGAGTTGGTGAAGAGGGGGGAAATAGGAACCCTTGTGCACTGTTGATGAAAATGTAAAATGATGCAGCTGCTGTGGAAAGTAGCATGGTGGTTCCTAGAAAAATTAAAACTATAACTATCGTATGACCCAGCAATTCCACTTCTGGGTATATACTCAAAATGAAAGCAGAGACTTGAGCAGATACTTGTACACCCATGTTCATAGCAATAATAGTCACAGTAGCCCAAGTGTCTACTGACAGATGAACAGATAAACAAAATATGGTATATATGTACTATGGACCATTATTCAGCCTTAAAAAGAAATTTTACCTCGAATAGCCAAAGCAATCTTGAGAAAGAAGAACAATGCTGGAGGCATCAAAGTCCCTGATTTTAAACTATATTACAAACCTACAGTAATCAAAACAGTATGGTACTGGCATAAAAAACATACACATAGATCAGTGGAACAGAATAGAGACCTAAAATAAACCCACCTACACAGTCAATTTACAAAAAAGCAACCAAGAATATACAATAGGGAAAAGACAGTCTCTTCAATAAATGGTGCTGGGAAAAGTGGACAGCCACATGCAAAGAAAAAAAAAATGAAAGACCAACTGTCTTACACCATATACAAAATCAACTCAAAATGGATTAAAGATTTGAATATAAGACCTGAAACCATAAAATTCCTAGAAGAAAACCTACACAGTAAGTTCCTTGACACTGGTCTTGGAGATGATTTTTTGGATCTGAAACCAAAAGCAAACACAACAAAAGCAAAAATAAACAAGTGGGACTGTATCAAACTAAAAAGTTTCTGCACAACAGAGGAAACCATCAACAAAATGAAAAGGCAACCTACTGAGCAGGAGAAAATATTAAGAATCATTTCTCTGATAAGGGTTAATATCCAAAATATATAAAGAACTCATACAATTCAATAGCAAAAAACCAAACAAGCAGATTAAAAAAATGGGCCAAAGATCTGAATAAACATTTTCCCAAAGACATACAGATGGTCAACAGGTACATGAAAAGATGCTCAGTGTCACTTATAATCAGGGAAATGCAAATCAAAACCACCACGAAATAACAACTTACACTTATCAGAATGGCTATTATCAAAAAGATAAGTGTTGGTGAGGATATGGGAAAAAAAGGAAACCTCATGCACTGTTGGTGGGAATGTAAATTGGTATAGCCACTGTGGACAACAGTATGGAGGGTCCTCAAAAATATTAAAAACAAATATTATACAATCCAGCAATTCTACTTTTGTGTATTTATCTGAGGAAAATGAAAACACTAATTTGAAAAGATATGCACCCACTTGCGGCATTATATACAATAGCCAAAATATGGAAACTTGCAGTGTTTATTAAAGAATGAATGGATAAAGGGGTGCCTGGGTGGCTCAGTCGTTAGGCGCCTGCCTTCGGCTCAGGTCATGATCCTGGCGTCCTGGGATCGCGTCCCACATCAGGCTCCCTGCTCGGCAGGAGGCCTGCTTTTCCCTCTCCCGCTCCCCCTGCTTGTGTTCCCTCTCTCGCTGTCTCTCTGTCAAATAAATAAATAAAATCTTTAAAAAAAAACAACAAAAAAAAGAATGAATGGATAAAGATAAACACACACACACAGAGGAATATTTTTTAGCCAAAAAAGGAATAAAATTCTACCATTTGCACAACATGGATGGACCTTGCGTACATTACACCAAGTGTAAATGAAGTAAGTCAGACAGGACAGAGAAAGACAAATACTGTATGATCTCACTTACATGTGGAATCTAAATTTTAAAGATTTTATTTATTTGTTTGTCAGTGAGAGAGAGAGCACAAGCAGAGAGTGCAGCAGGCAGAGGGAGAAGCAGATTCCCCACTGAGCAAGGAGCCCAATGCAAAACTCGATCCCAGGATGCTGAGATCATGACCTGAGCTGAAGGCAGATGTTTAAACAACTGAGCCACCCAGGCATCCCTAGAATCTAAACAAACAAAAAAACAAGCTTATAGATACAGAGAACAGATAGGTGATCTCCAGTCAGGGGGTCAGTGAAGTGGATAAAGGCAGTCAAAATGTACTAATTCCCAGTTACGAAATAAGTCATGACGATACAGTGTGCATGGAGTTATAATGGCAACTATAGTTGAGAATACTGTTATTGAACACCTGAAAGTTGCTTAAAGTAAATCCTAAAAGTTCTCACCTCAAGAAAAAAATATTTGTAACTATGTATGGTGACAGATGTCAACAACTTATTATGTAGTATACCTGAAACTAATATGATGTTATAATCATTCCACTTAAATGAGGTATCTAGAGTAGTCAAATTCAGGAAAACAGAATGGTGGTGGTTACCCGGGGATGGGGGATGGAGAAATGGGAAGTTATGGTCTAATGGTTGCAGAGTTTCCGTTTCAGAAGATGATGGGGATGGCTGTACAAAAATGTGAATGTATTTAATGCCACCTAATTGTACACTTAAAAATGACTAAAATGGTAAATTTTATGTTATGTGTATCTTTTTTTTTTTAAAGATTTTATGTATTTATTCATAAGATACAGAGAGAGAAAGAGGCAGAGGGAGAAGCAGGCTCCCTGCTGAGCAGGGAGCCCGATGGGGGACTCGATCCCAGGACTCTGGGATCAGGACCTGAGCCGAAGGCAGACACTTAACCATCTGAGCCACCCAGGCGTCCTGTTATGTGTATTTCAACATGCGTCCGCTCAGTACCTGGCCTGCTGGGGCACTAACTCGATACAATGGCACCTGTTAATATTTTATCATATTCCTTTAGTCTCAGTATTGCCCACTGTGACCCATCTCACACATACCACTGAGCTCCAGTCTCTTCTTTGCCTTTGGGGTGACAGGATGGGAAGGAGTTCGGCGAGATTTGGAGGTAGAGTGCCTTGATTCAATCCTTTTGATCGCATGCTCTGCTGTGGTCCAAGAAGGGCTTCCTAGGCCCTTAGTCTTGGCTCCCACAGGCTTCTGGTGCCTAGGACTGCCTTCTTGTGGCTGATCAAACTCTGCAAAGAGTTCTGGGGCTAGTGGTCTGAATGTCTTCTCATTCCAGGATAGTTTCACAAAGAGCGTCTTCTCATTTTTCGGACCCATAGGTATCACTTCATCTGGGCCTAAAGCTACTACCTGAATAGGAAGAAGTGAGAACCAAATGAGCCAAGGGATGCTTCATGAGAGCTATGATTAAAAAGCATTTACGTCTGCATCCTTACCTGGAATGTCACTCTTCCCAAACTAAAGAGGCATAGATACGGCATATTTCCAGATTCCTAGCTATGAGGTATGATATCCATACCCCACGTTGCTTCCTTTCCCAGTCCAATCTATTCACTCATACCAAATTTCTCCACAACTTCTCTAAGCATGCTCCCCTGCTCAAGTCTGTAATGGCTTCTTGCTACAGCAAGATCTGATTATTACTCTGGTCTTTGGTGCCTTCGAAAATCTGGCCCCACTTTACTTCCTGAGTGCTCAGTACATCTTCCAAATGGACTTCCATCATTTTTTGAGCTTGGCTAGTCACAGTCCTGCTCATCTCCCCTACCATGCTCCTGCCTGAATACCCTCTTCCCTCTCTGCCTTTCTAAAGTGACCCTTCAACCTCTATATCTACCTTTTGCTCCTTCACTCATTTAACTCAGAGACAAATTATTTTGAGGCATATGTTATGCTGGGCTCATAAACTGGAAAAATCTGACTGGTCATACCAGACCTAACTCTCTCTGCCCTACTGTTAAACCAAACTTGGGACCACACTTCATATCATTATATAATCCCCTAATTTGGGGGCCTGAAGTAGCTCAAGAAATAACCTGTATCTTGGTCTCCAAACCAGTGTCTCCATTCATCCTACAGTTCACTGGAAACTGATTTATCACAAAATCCCATAATATAAGTTTGCCCTTAACAACTAACTCTCTTTGTACTGATCTACTCAAGGTGAAGTCCTCATTTAAGCAAGTGTACCCAGCCTCACAATGTTTTGTGCCTGCCACAATCACAGCTAAATATAATTAATTTCCCACTGAGATTCATTTGCTAATTCCTGCTCATCCCTCGGGTCACAACCTAAATGTCACTTCCTCCAGGAGGTTCCTAACACATGGTAAGTGTTCTTGATAAATATTTGTTGAGATGAAGTAGGCAGCAAGCAGAAAAGATGACAAACAGGAAAAAGTTCATTTCCGTGGGGTAAATTAGAGCCAGTAATGTTTCTGAGGTCATGCAGTTTAGGAGGCAGCCAGAAATAACCTTCAAAATAGAACCTGAGTATCAAGGCATCACTTACCTGCACGTGGTCAATGATGGTCTCAGCACTAATGTTGCTGTTACAGGCAGGGTAATCATACCAAAATATCTCCTGTGCAGCAGGCTTCCGGCCCAGCAAATGCCGTTTACTGACAGGAACTTCACAGAATCGGATAAACCACTGTACTCGAGCACGTTTCTTAGAATAAGGTTCAGAATCTAGGAGGGATAGGTGAAAAAAGGAGGTGTAAGAAAATGCAAGATCATTTTGCTAAGGACTTCATATGTGCCAGACACTGCTAAGCACTTGATTGATAATACTTGATTAACATTATTTTTAAATCCTCACATTAACCCTATAAGGTAGGTACTATGGCTGTCTCCATTTTACAGGCAAAGTAATCAAGTTACAGGGACCTTACAAAATTTGTCAAAGGTCACAGGACCAACCAGCAGCAATCTGACGCCACCCAGCACCCATGTCCTTCTCACTTTGCTCCAGTTCCTAATGAGGCTAGCAGTCATTAGAGAAATTACAAAAGGCATTTGAGAGAAATTCTAATCACAGGCACTGAACACATCTTGCAAATTAGTGATTATAAAGAAGCCACCAAAAAGCAGCAAAACAAAATCCTGGCAAAAATTAGAGCATCAGCTACTGAGGGGACTTCTGACAAACATACACTTGCAATTTTTAGCTTTATCTTTACAATATACCGTTAACATCACACCGTACCAGCATTAGGTCCAAGTGAAAGAACATACACTCATTAGCGCCAACATCATCATCACCTCTTCTCTTCCCCGGCTCTCTTCAGAGAAAGACTGAAGCCATCCAATGGAGCACCACACAAAGACTCCAAAATCTATACACAAAGGCCGTATCTCAAATACAAAGCCCACAGTGCTGATGTGCTCCCCCTGGTGGCTGTTCCTTTGATGAGGTTTTCCTCCCTACTTGTCAAATATCCTTCCTATCTCTGTAATGTAAAACATCTTCATCCACTCACCCTATCAGTTCCTTCTTTTAGGCATACAAACTGCTGCAGGTATAACTGCCACATCATTCCCCTCCTAGCTTTTGGAAGACACAGTTTAGTGTAGTTTCCATTATCTTTCTTCTTCATCCTCCTTTTAGAACTCTGTCCCTTTCCCACCTTCCTGCACTCTTCTCTGCTTTGCAAAGGGTTAAAAGCTCAGAAAATCAGTTGAGGGCTGTGAATGCAGACATGCAGGCTCTACCTTCCCTTTTGTTCCTCCAGCATTAGAGGCAGTAATGGCTTTCTGGACCTACTGAGCTCTGGGAAATACCACCTTTTGTTCTTCCAGCCTTTTCAACACTATGCACAGGTCCCCATGGGTAAAACACCTAAAGTGTTTTTGTGTTCCTGACTGAACATCAACTGATACACCTTCCCAATCCAGCTTACCTCCTCCCTTGTAAAGAAGTTACACTTGCAAAATCCATCACTAACTTTCTCATGTTAAAATTAAAAGACAAGTCTGGGGGTGCCTGGGTGGCTCAGTCAGTTAAGCGTCTGCCTTCAGCTCAAGTCATGATCCTGGGGTCCTGGAATCGAGCCCCTCTGTAGGGCCCCTGCTCAGCAGAGTCTGCTTCTCCTTTGCCCACTGACCCTCCCTCCCCACTCACTCACTCTCAAATAAATAAATAAAATATTAAAAGGAAAAAAAAAAGACAAGTCTGTATTATAGTGCAAATAGCCTATTTCTCCCCCAACTTCCTCATGCTAAAATTAAAACAAGTCTGTATGATAGTGCAAATCACCTATTTTTTTCTTCCCCCTTCTTCTTGAATTCATCCTTTGTCCATTCCAAAAATCCTGCCTTAATGACCATTTTAACCCACTCCTAAAAATAATGGCAAAGCTAAATTCTTGAATCCCCCCAATGCCACTTTTACCCAATACTGCTCTAATGAGTAAAGAAGTTTACTAAGTGTAAGAGGGTTCACCCAGTGCTTAAATGACCCCACATCAGAGTCTAGGGCTCACACCCTATATGATGCTGTGAACAGAGAAATCAGCAATCAGAAATCTTGCAGCTCCCAATTGTTCATGATAAGGAATGGTTTTCATTCCAGCCCCAAACTTACCATCTTGAAATAGTTCAACCAATTTAGCAACATACGGATTTTCATCATCATCCCCTTCAATCAACACAAACTGTCCAACTTGGATGTGAATCTCAGTCAGACCACCTTCCATTTTGACATTCATTTCTCTAGGATGGAGAGAAACATGTTAGGAAATCACTTAGGGTGGGCCAAGCTTTTCAAACCCTCTGGGCAAATGAAAGTGCTTTCCAACTGGAAAATCTCCTAAATAGTATCTCTTTGATGACCAAGTCTCCTACTAGGAAACCAGTTCACCCATAAAGTCATATGCAAGAAGAAATGAAATGGGTTGAATGAATGGTTTTAGTGTGAATGGTTAATCCAGAGGCCTTAAAATGAACCCTAATCTCTCTCAGTTATTGACAAAGAACAAAGGCTTCCCAAAGCATGAAAGCTGCCCAATAACAGTATCAAAATTTTCAGAGACCTCTAGGGCTGAGAGGACATAGGAACAATGGCGAATTCTACCGTTATCATGCAGAAATACAAAGAAACCACTTTAAATAAATACAGCATCATCATACATACCAAATTTTATTAACTTGACATGTCTTCCTCTATCACTGCTATATTTATGCTATCATCCTGTATCAAATAAAACCCCTCCTTATAATCCATTCATATTTATTGTCCCTTAATTCTCAATCTGTAGTAACTAGAACAGGCTGGATACAAGTAATTAACAATTTAGTATGGAGAAGCTGTTATTTCCACGACAACCAACAGAGTCCATCACTCACTTGTAGGTGTGGTAGCGTAGTTTTTGATCCAACAATGGCTTGCCAACCCACGAATAAGTCTGTCTGGTCTTCAGCCTTGTGGGGTAGTATGCCATGGCTCCTGTGTAAAAGTCACTACTCTGAGTTAACATGACAATGCTCTGATGGATTCTAGCACACAGTCCTGACTTCAATGAGTTCAGCCTTCTCTTTTGCCCCTGCTACATTCCCACAGATTTTAGAAAACATTTTCTTTGAGGAAAGTCAAGCTTTATTAAGACTGAACATGGACAATTTAGTATCATCTACATATATCTTGTACTATGCCTTACCTCTTCTTATGCAGGGTCAATATGTAGGAAAAGAAACTAAATTTTTAGAAGTACCTACTAGCTGCAAGGCAGCTAGTTAGTATTAAACATCTGTTAGTATTAAACATCTAACAACTTGAAACTAAAAGACAGTGATACATGATTGTAAGTATCTTTTAAAAAAAAAAAGATTTTATTTATTTATTTGACAGAGACACAGCGAGAGAGGGAACATGAGCAGGGGGAGTGGGAGAGGGAGAAGCAGGCTTCCCGCGGAGCAGGGAGCCCGAGGCGGGGCTTGATCCCAGGACCCCAGGATCATGACCTGAGCTGAAGGCAGACACTTAACGACTGAGTCACCCAGGTGCCCCTGTAAATATCTTCATAACACTTGTAATAGAGATAGGGATAAAATATCAATGCACTAAAGGACAACTAATAGTGTGAAGAGCCAAGAGATGGAGCCAGAGAGACTACTGCAAGTTAGAGGACCAGGTCTTGTGGCTGTTCAGGTAGCAAAGGCTTCCTACAGGGGCTTTCTGAACTGAATATTGAAGAGTAAGTAGCTACTGATAAGATAAAATTTATTTTTTTATTTTTTAAAAAGATTTTATTTATTTGACAGAGACAGAGAGCACAAGCAGGGGGAAAGGCAGGCAGAGGGAGAGGGAGAAGCAGATTCCCCGCTGAGTAAGGAGCCCGATGTGGGGCTCAATCCCAGGACCCTGGGATCATGACCTGGGCCAAAGGCAGATGCTTAACCAACTTAGCCACCCAGGCGCCCCTGATAAGATAAAATTAAGTGAGGGATTCCAAGGGATAGAGGAAAAAACATGCAAGAGGCATTTAAGGGAACAGCAATGGGTTTTATCAAGTGTATCATTACACTTACATTAAAGACAAAAACAAAACCACTCTGGCAGTTGAAAGGGGTATTTTCCTTTGCAGCTGACAGGCCCCAGCTATCAATGATTATGAGTAGCTGAAAAGAAATTCTTGTATTAAAGTATATGGGGAAAACAAGAGACACTTTTACTGACAAAAACAAATGTGAATGAAAAATCCAAGCATATCTGACAAGCCTCTTTACAATTTGAAAACTGCAATCTATTAATCTTAATAATAATGCCAATTTATTATCTTAAGTTTAAGTAATTAAGATAATAAATCTTTTCTCTAAATTAAATGCTGTTTTTATGGAGCTAAAATTTGACAAAATCAGGGTTAAAGAATTTTTTTCTTTAATCCGTCTGACAGAATTACTCTGAATTACTGATAGATGGACCAATAATTTCAGTCTGTGTTGAAAACAACAGAACTTTACTAGCATATTGACATCCTGATTAAACAAGCTTGTTTCCTGAAGTTCAATAGCATTATGTCCTATTCTCTACTTGGGAACATTCTGACCTAGAAGATTTTCTGCTTTTAAAAAAGGTATTTTTTAGCACACTTTGAGGAAACTAGCAAAAAGAAAAAAGTCATGAGTAAATACACAGCTTAGAAATGATGCCTGTATGATTGCTTTAAAGAACATTAAGAGTACTATATAATTCACAACATGGTAGTATTAAAATCAATCTAATTTTAATTAAGTACATCACAGAAATGAACAAAGAGCAAAGACTCATGAGTCAAAACAAATAAAAAATTTGTGCTCCAGTAAAAAATGAATTTGGATTCGTTATATCCAATAAGCTTTTGGTAAAAGTAAGTGTCTGAATCTCAGTAAGTGTTCGAGGAAATACATAACACTAACTTACCTTACAATAGATATTCCTTTAAATGGATGATCTAACACGGTACCGTCAGAAGTAAACTTGCAATTTTTCACCTTTCCACAACGTAATCAAGCAAAATAGGCTACGGAGAGAACAGAGAGAACAAAAGATGCAAGTCAATTACTCACTAAACTGCCATTTTAAAAAGAACTGGAGTATCACTTAGAGTGCTTTGTAGCAAACTGGTTATCTCCCAGAAAACTGTCTACAATTCCTGAATAATCTAATTGTAGGACAAATGGCCTGATTTGTCACTTTGACTATGATACTTGACTATACTGAAACAATAATTTCATTTTTTCAAACCCCAAATCAGCAAACAGAAGGATTACCGCCATACCTCTAAGGTACTCATGTATACCTAAGAGGGGGGAAAAAAAAAATCCATGCTCTCAAATCTTTTAAATCCAGAAGTTATTTAAGCTTACTAAAGCAGGCATCCTCCCTCAAAAACCAACCCAAGATAAAATTTAACATTCCCTTTCTAGGAGATCATGAGCTGTGTTCAATGAGACCAGTACATGGACACATATGCACAAGGGTGAGTGATTTACCCTAGGCTGAGCAAGCAGGGATATTGCAAGACTATCTGGGCTTGGACATAAAACCTGCCTCACTCTGGTCTATCACTCTGCTCCAGGCCTGGTTTTCCAAACCTCCAGACCAAAGTTGTTGGTGCCCTCAGACTTAATACACCATTGCTGTTCTCTCTTGCATATCTTTTCAGGGATGGCTCGGGTCTCAGCCCCAATAAAACTTTCTCAGATAGGCCTTCACTGATACCCAATGGAAATTTACCCTCCCACCACCTTATACTGTCCCTCAGGGTCATATTCCATTATACCACCCTATGATCAAAGCAATAAGCATTATATTACTTTCTTATTTATTGTACTTCCTACATTAGAATGTTAACTTCCAAAAAGCACGGATCTTGGGACCTTGTCTATCTTGTTCGTAACCGCATTCCCAGAGCTTAGGTTAGGACTTGGCATAAAATAGGTGAATGAATAAATGAATGAAAAACAAACTGGTTTTAAAAGTCATTAGGACAGGGGCCGCTGGGTGGCTCAGTCGGTTAAATGTCTGCCTTCGGCTCAGGTCATGATCCCAGGGTCCTGGGATCTCCTTCTGCCCCTCCCCCTGCCTGTGCTCTTTCTGTCAAATGAATAAATAATCTTCAAAAAAAATCATTAGGACAGTATCAAGTGTGGTAAGGACATAGAACAACTAGAACCCTCATACACTGCTGTAAGGCATGTCAATTGGTAAAACCACTTTGAAAAATGGGCTGTATCTACTAAAGCGGCACATCCCATGACTCAGCAATTCCAACACAATATACCCAACAGAAAAACATACATACCATCAAAAGACATGAACCAAAATGTTCATAGCAGCACTATACAGCAATGAAATTAAACCAACTACAACTGCACATATGGTGAAAATCTCAAAAAATACCAATGAGCGAAAGAAATCAGACACCAAAAGAAATCATACTATATTGATTCCATTCATATAAAGCTTAAAAATAGGTTAAAAGTAAGCCATGGTGTTAGAAGTCAGAACAGAAGGTAACCTAAGTGACTAACACAGTGGGGAAGGGACATGTTTCTGGGATGCTGGTCAAGTTTCTTGATCTGGAAGCTGGTTACACAGTTATGTTCTCTTTAAGAAAATTCCTTGACCTGTACATTTCTGATATGTGCACTTGTCGGTATAGTTATTTTTCAATGAAAAGTTCAAAAAATAATAATTAAGAATCCTTCCACAGAGGCAGCATAAGGATGTCAAGCCTCTTTGTACTGTTACCGCACTTTCTTACCTTCAACCCAGCATTTCATCTCACCCACCATTAGCAGAGAGATTACCCAAGAGGGATGATGAATGGGGTGGAAAGGCAGGCCTGACTTGGTGGAGCAAAGGCTTTGGCTTCTAGGAGATAACCACCACAGGCTCTCAATTGTTGCAGATACCAGAAATCTAGAACATACACACCACCCAGTGCAGGGTGCCACACCCAAGGAAAATATAAGGGAGTTGCGGTAAAAATGATAGCAGGTATGTACTGAGTCAATACGACAGAAGGTGGAGCCAAAACTCTATACATTTATCTCATTTAATCCTCAAAATAATCCTAGTACAATGCTAGTACATACTAAGTGTACAACACCTCTCAATAATAAATATTTGCTGAATGAAAGGTAAGTGCTATTAGCACTTCAAAATGATTAACTTGTCCCAATGTTACACAAGATGGTACAGCCTTAATTCGAACCCTGAGCAGCCAGGATTCCAATGATTCTAAACCTTACAACACAACACCTATGTGAAAGCGGATAATGTTAATTGCCTGAGAGAACTTGCTTCTGGTGAGCTTACTACAGTAAGTCAGGCTTCCCAGCCACTAACTGGGAAATCAAATGGACCTCAATTTCCTTACCCACAAAATGGATATAATAATAGAATCTTCCTTTTATTCAACCACTATATATTAATCACCCATTGTGTGCCACGCACTATTCTTGGATTAAGTGAGAAAATGCAAAATGGCAAATTCACTTCTTCACTCCCTTAAACCCTTGCATTTATTTGTAAGAGACAGAGGATCTTTAAAAAAAAATTTGAGGAATGTTGGGAAACTCGCATACAATTCACACCAAAATTTTGCACTTAATTTCGGGGAATTCATAAACCTTCTAACATCCACATATTGCCCTCTGTCTCGTTAAAAACTGTTGCAGACTTGGTAAACCGTGCTCTCACATCAGAAACCTCCGCTGGCATTCACAAGTACCCAATAACAGCAGGGAAGAGGGTACCATTTTTAAAGACTACTAAAATCGAAAACTGACATATCTAATCATCGCAGTTTCGTAGCCCAGGATAAGAATCTCACATCTCATGCTTCTAAGTCCAGTGCTTTTTCCAACTATGAAAATCAAAAGGCGCTCCTACTCTGGGGTTAGACTTAAGGAAGTAGAACACATGCCATTAGACTTCGCTCCTAGAAAGAAGGTGGATCAGAGTCCCGCAATTAAGAGCAGCTCACCTGGGGCGGGAAGCTTGGGTGGAAGCCAGGCCTCTTATTCACAAAAAGCGACCTAGACAAGGCTCTCTGGGCTCAACTGTTACATCCGTAAAATGGGGTACTAACTTCTGCTGTTCTGCCTTCCCTGTGGTGCTTGGTTCACGACGCCCCAAAGAAGGAAAAGACGGAAAAGCTTCCCAAGGGTAAAGCAAATAGGAGGGATGGTTAAGATCATTAATGAGACTCTCAGGGCGCTGAGGGCAAGAAGGCTCACGCTTCTCCGCTGTTGGCTTCCGGTTTCCCCAACTGCAAACTCCCAGTCCCTGGCGGAGCGGGAAGCCTTTTACAAATCGGGATGTGAAAAAGAAAAATGCTCCTAATGGGCTTAGAACAGTGGTACTTAACAGGCGCTTTGTAAATAATCTTCTGAATGAATCAATGACTGAGTCCACAGAGAACTTCTCCAGTCTCCCCGGCCCAGATCCCCCTCCAGCCTCGGAATGCCACACTCACCGGGCGCTGAAGCCCTCTGTTCCCACCGTCTCAGCTCCAGGAGTTCGTGGAGCCGCAGCAACTCTAACCTGCCCCAGCTGAACTCCTCTTACAGCCACAGGCCGCACGCCGGAGCCAAAGCGGGCGCCCAGCTAGGAAAGAAGGTGGAGAAAAGAAATTTTCGCGCCAAACGTCGTGGCTCCGCCCCCAGGCTGTCCCTACGTTACGACACCAGCCAGCCCTCAGCCCCGCCCACCCAGGAGGGGTTGCACGTCGTACGTCCGCCAACGTGCAGCGACCATCATTGATTCGGTCGGCGACGCAGTTCGCGGAAGGAAGGTCCTTTCCTTGCAGCATTCCGGGTACCAAGATGGTGGCCTGAGCTCTTTAGAGAGACTTCCTCCATCCTTCTCCGTCCCTCTCAGATTTTTTTTTTTAACCTGGATGTGACGCATTAAAGGACCCGACGGAAATAGAACTGAAGGCGTTCTAAAATGGCGAACCGTACAGTGAAGGATGCGCACAGTATCCACGGCACCAATCCTCAGTATCTGGTGGAGAAGATCATTCGGACGCGAATCTATGAGTCCAAGTACTGGAAAGAGGAGTGCTTTGGACTGACGGGTGAGCGGCAGCGCGCGGACCCCCTCCCCCCGCCTTGTGGCCCAGTTCTCCTGACTGGGCGTCGGTGGGAGTGGTCCCCGGGCGTGAGACTGGAGGGGAATCTGTCAGTCATTCAGAAAAATCTGAGCACCTACTATGTGCCTAGTTTTGTGTTTGGCTTTGGGGACACATATGAATCTGCTACAGCCTTATTCCGAAGGGTGTCTGTGTTGGGTTCTCTGGGTGTTTCCATGTTTACTATAATCTGCTGAGTTCCCAAACACTGTTAAGCTCAGGGACTCTGAAGTTCTTAAAGGAACTTTAACATACCTGAAACTCAATTCAGGGTATTACTATCCCTAAATCTGGACCATTTGCAGTATTTCCACGTTCGGGTCCTAATACAAATACCAGTTCTTCAGAGAAGGCTTCCAGGTAGTCTTTAAATCTTTGAATTCTGGCTTCTCATTTTAGTAGCTCTTTTACCCCAGTGAACCATGTCGTCCTCTGCTGTAAAACGAGTATCATAATGCCCACCCCAAAGGGTTGCTCTAAGGATTAAATGCAATAATGTATAAAAAGTATTTGGTATGGTTAGAGGTGTATATTTTAAGACGCATTCAGCAGTTGTGGTGGTGCTAGTTGTTACCACTGTTAACTACTCTGTGCCATTATCGTTGTTGCCACCACCATTAGCTGTGTGTCCATGGACACGTCATATTGTGTCTCTCTGAGTCACTGTTAAATTTTGGAGTCATGTAAATTTTGGATAAATTTTGGGATCTTTTCTCATTACCTAGAGTTCTCTCCTTGGATGATCTCCACACTATGGTTACATCTTATATGTAGATGCCTTCAAATTTCTCCAGCCCAGATCTCTTTCTGAGATCTAAATCTCTAATTCCAAGACATGCCAACTCAGTATGTCCCAAAGTGAACTCATGACCTTTTCCCTCCAACGCAAGATTATGTTCCCTTGTTGTATAATTTTATTGCATTCTGCCTCTTATTTCAACTATTCATCACACTTTCAATTATTTTTTCAATGCTTTCTGCCTTGCCAGTCTGTAAACTCTGTAAGTGTAGTTATTTTGTCCTTCTTTATCCCTCTACCTACATCTCCAGTGTTTAGCACCTGGCTGTAAGTTTGACTCTCACTATAGCCCTGAAACTTTGTACATTTATTATTCAGATTTGAACTGATAGTCTAAAAAAGAAGTAAGGTAAAATGACTTGCCCTAGAGTTCACACAGCTAGTGTTTGCTTTTGAAAACAATTGTGGAAGGTTATTATCCCCATTTTGTAGATAACATTTGCTCAAGGATATGTAGCTATTGAGTCGTTTGCTGTTACTGTTTCTTTTAACTCGGAATCTGGCTGTGTTTCTCCAAACATAATGGTGACGGGCATGGACTCTGAAGTTAGACTGATAACATGTAAAATCCAGGCCTGCTCCTCTGGCTGTGGACCCTGAGCAAGTCACTTAACCTTCCTTAGCCTTCATTTTCCTTAGCTGAAAACAGCCTCAGTGCAGGAACTTCATGGCTAATTGTGAAGATTAAATGAGATAATATGACATGCTTAGCAGAGTACCTGGCATATAGTCATCTTTCAGTGTATATTGGCTGCTATTATTATTATTTTTACTATTAATACACAATTGTTCTTCTAATATTAAACTGTAAATTAGTATTCAGGAGCACCAAACCTTGAACTAGCTTATCTCCACTTCAAACTGGGAAAAGCTTGGTCCTAATATGTCTGAGATGCCACTTTGTTTTTGTTTTTGCTTTTTTTTAGCTGAACTTGTAGTCGATAAAGCCATGGAGTTGAGGTTTGTGGGTGGTGTCTATGGTGGCAACATAAAGCCAACTCCCTTTCTGTGTTTGACCTTGAAGATGCTTCAGATTCAACCTGAGAAGGATATCATTGTAGAGTTTATCAAAAATGAAGATTTCAAGTGAGTGAAATGTTGACTCGCTAATATAAAAGCTTCAATTTCAGTGGTCCAGAATTTGGCTTTGGTTAAGAGGAGTGAAAGCAGTGTATCTTGTTATTTTGTCTGTTCTGATTATATTGGTCTTTTCCTTTACATTCTCAGCCCTGGTAAATACCCCTCGTGCCCAAAAAGCATTTCACAAATTCACTGAACATACGTTAAGCAGAAGTGAGTGCCTCGTATGCTGGTAGCACTGGATGCTCAAAGATGAAGAAAACTACATAATGTGGTAGATAAGCGGGAAAACTTTGGTGTAGATGGAGGTTCATGTCCAGACTCATGTCTAGTCATGTTCAGATT
The DNA here is from genome assembly GCF_003265705.2 of Callorhinus ursinus. NCBI lineage: Eukaryota > Metazoa > Chordata > Mammalia > Carnivora > Otariidae > Callorhinus > Callorhinus ursinus. The sequence goes on along the minus strand of NW_027397071.1, from coordinate 59,981,820 downwards.
TATTGTGACCTTGGAGAAGTTACTACATTTTGTGAGCTTTACTTTCTTTACTTGTAAAATGGAGATGATGATACCAATTCAAGATTGATGTGAGGGTTAAAGAAGATAGTGCTGTGTATCTCACAATACAGTGCCTGTTGCATGGTAAATACCCCCAAAATATCAGCTGCTCATATTATTTTATTCATTCTCAAGGAGTTCACAGACAGGTATAGAAGACAGATATAGTAGCTTATTACGTGCCACTCTCTAAGGGATTTACATATAATTATTTAACCTTCACGACAACCCTGCAAAAAATTTTTTTTAAAGATTTTATTTATTTATTTGACAGAGACACAGCTAGAGAGGGAACATAAGCAGGGGGAGTGGGAGAGGGAGAAGCAGGCTTCCCGCTGAGCAGGGAGCCCAATACGGGGCTCGATCCCAGGACCCTGGGACCATGACCTGAGCCGAAGGCAGACGCTTAACGACTGCGCCACCCAGGCACCCTAACCCTGCAAAATTATTATCCCTGTTACACAGGGAAGGAAACTTAGGGACAGATTAATTTCAAGGTCAAACAGTAAATGGCAAACTTGGCTTCAGTGTTCAGATTCTTTTCTACTCCATTCTGTTTGTCATATAAAGAAACTGTTGAGGGCGCCTGGGTGGCTCAGTTGGTTAAGCGACTGCCTTCGGCTCAGGTCATGATCCTGGAGTCCCGGGATCGAGTCCCACATCGGGCTCCCTGCTCAGCGGGGAGTCTGCTTCTCCCTCTGACCCTCTTCCCTCTCGTGCTCTCTATCTCTCATTCTCTCTCTCTCAAATAAATAAATAAAATCTTTAAAAAAAAAAAAAAAGAAAGAAACTGTTGAGTTTCAAATGCCTACTAGTTATTCCAAGGGAAGAATTTGAGTGGGTAGTCGGATATCGGAAAAAAGAAAAAGGAATCTTACAAAACATTAACAGCTAGAAAATAGCTTTTATTAGGCACTTATATGTGCTGTATGCTATGCTTAGCACTCTACACACGTTTCTTAGTAAATAAACCAAGCCAGCAAATTAGGCACAATTATCTCCATTTTACAAGGATTGAGGAAGCAAGTAATTTGCCTAATGTAGCAAAGCCAGTAAGTAATGGAATCAGAATTGTAACCCAGAGGACTTTGACTTTTTTCCAGAACCAGTACTCTGTGCTGCCTAGCAACAGTTTATATATTCACATCTATATATATATTATTTCTTGTATTGTTAGTAAACATATCTTCTATATTATTGTTAAATTCAGTATCTCATTTGATTCTTACAGTAATCCTATGAGGTAAATAGGTTCTGTCTTCATGTTATACATGATATAATAGACTCTGGAAGTTGATCAACATGTCCCAAGTTCCTGCAGCCAGTAAGTGGTAGAATGGGAACTTGTAACCCAGGTCTTCATATTTTACCTTTCTGCTGCCCCATGTTGCCTCTAAAATTACAGTTCTCTCATCTGCCAAAGAAGAGAAAGAACTTGTACATCCACTACTGTCCTGAGAAAAGCCAGGTATGAAACTCAAGAACAAGAACTTTTTAGGATGGCCTATTGTTCCACTGTCCTCTATTTGTCAGATATGTCCGTATGTTGGGAGCACTTTACATGAGGCTGACAGGCACTGCAATTGATTGCTACAAGTACTTAGAGCCTCTCTACAACGACTATCGAAAAATCAAGAGCCAGAACCGAAATGGGGGTGAGTATGGTACCAAGTGTTTGGACCTTCCTCCCTGAACCAGTTTTTATTTCACCAGTATCTCTACCTTCACATTGTAATGTACATTGTGAATGCTCTTCATCCTTGTTGTTACTGTCTTCATTTCAGTTTCTCCACCTCCTGCATGGAGTACTCCATTAGACTCCTAGCTTCCTGTTGGCCTTACCCAGTCTATCCCTGTCTGCCTACCTTTCCAACTGTATCTTTTTTTTTTTAAGATTTATTTATTTATTTATTTGACAGAGAGAGAGACCCAGCGAGAGAGGGAACACAAGTAGGGGGAGTGGGAGAGGGAGAAGCAGGCTCCCCGCTGAGCAGGGAGCCTGATGAGGGGCTCGATCCCAGGACCCCAGGATCATGACCTGAGCCAAAGGCAGACGCTTAACAACTGAGCCACCCAGGCGCCCCTCCAACTGCATCTTATGTCAATCCCAGCCTTGCATCATGTGCTCCCTCCACATGTGCTCTAGAGGGGGATTCAGGGTAATACAGTAAAACCTTTTTCTTCTCACTTAGTGTCGTAACAGAAGATTAGTAACATTGCCTTTTACATGTAACATTAAGCAGTAGAAAGTCAACAATTTGGTATTTTACTGTAAACTTTTTTAACTTACTAACTTGTTTATTGAATAAATACATAATTAAGTGCCAGTGTCATGCCAGGTACTGTCCTTTGTACTGGAAATAACATGGTGAACAAGATGGTCATGGGCATCATGGAATTCCTTATGTTTATATTATGTTAAACTAAGATGGGGTTTTTCAACCTATTGACAATTTGATGCAGATGATTCTTTGTTGTGGGGAGCTGTCCAGCTCATTGTAGGATATTTAGCTGTATCCCTAGCCTCTGCCCACTAGATGACAGTAGCATCCCCACTAGTTGTGGGTGGCAAAGTTAACCCCTGTTTGAGAACCACTGAACTAAGGTTTACTTTAAAAATTCTGAAAAGCTATTACTTTATTTACCACATAAGATACATGCTCTATATTTTGAAACATGGTTTACTTGAGAAATTGTACCTGAGTTATTTGACCTGTTCAAGAACATCACCCCTGGGCACCTGGGTGGCTCAGTCGGTTAAGCATCTGCCTTCAGCTCAGGTCATGATCCCTGGGTCCTGGGATCGAGTCCTGCATCGGGCTTCCTGCATCGGGCTCCCTGCTCAGCAGGGAGTTTGCTTCTCCCTCTCTCTCTACCCCTCCCCCTGCTCATGCTCTCTCCTGTGTGCTAATAAATAAAATCTTAAAAAAAAAAAAATCACCCCTATACAATTCAGAACTGTTCGTGTTTGCTTTTGTGTTGTGTCTCCTGCTGATTGGGACAGCTTCATTCATCCCTTTATCCCCAGCTCCAAGAAGAGGCCTGGCATATAGATGGCCTCAGTAAAGGTGAGCTGAATGAATGAAGTGATGATGACAAGGCTATGAATGGCTGTAGTTTGAGCCCAGGTCTGTCAGTAATCCCTTCTCCGTAACTGCCACACTGAATGGCTTTACTAGTAAATGTGCAGGGAAGGGAGGCTGCAGAGGATTCACACTTTGTATACCAAGTACTTTTTTAGATTTTTTACATAGAGTCTTACATTTCTTTTACTTGTTGGCTATATAAATTTATTTCCAAGTTGCCTGAGCTTATGATTGTTCTTTCAGAGTTTGAACTGATGCATGTAGATGAGTTTATTGATGAACTGCTGCACAGTGAGAGAGTCTGTGACATCATTCTACCCCGGCTACAGGTAAGAGATAAAGGTCTCTTGTCAGAGTTGCCCTTCTCTCCCCAAGACAGGGAGACAGACAAGTACACATACACAATAAAACACTGTAGCCCATGGATCTCAGGGGTCCTCATCTTAATAACTAGTCTTCAAGAAGATAGCAGGAGGGGAAGAATGGAGGGGGAGACGAACCATGAGAAACGATGGACTCTGAGAAACAAACCGAGGGTTCTAGAGGGGAGGGGGGTGGGGGGATGGGTTAGCCCGGTGATGGGTATTAAAGAGGGCACGTTCTGTGTGGAGCACTGGGTGTTATGCACAAACAATGAATCATGGAACACTGCATCAAAAACTAATGATGTATGGTGATTAACATAATAAAACATTTAAAAAATAGTCTTCATATGTATGAAAAAGGGGATTGGGAGAGGAAAACAGATAAAGTATTGAAAGGGTAGGGCTTTAAAAGTGAGTAAAACAGGAAGACTTTCTTCTTTAAAATGATATATGAAGACTGAAGGTCCTCAGTCTCATAAAATGATATATGAAGGAAACTGTAGGATGTAAAACAGATAAAAGGAGGGTCAGGAGTGGTAGACTGAGATCTTAACCCCTTAAATGTCACCTTTATAACGCTGCACCTTTTCCTAGTGATAAATGATTATCCATGAAGCACCTTTCAGGAATGGGTTTTGCAGAGTATTATTTTAGAACTACTGTTATAAAATAAAAAGGGAAAACAGATACAGTAGGTTGCCTAAAGAGAAAGGGAATGATCTATAATGGAGAGATGATGAAGCAGGGAATTAAGAGATTAAGTTTCTCTTGTTACAGCTGACTAGCTATGGAACCTGGTTTTATTTTCCCATCTATAAAATGGGGAAATTAGGCTACTTCAGTGGTCTTTAAACTACTCTGTGGGACTGTTTTAAGGCTGCTGAGAGGAGTAAGAGGAGACAGCCCCACATATTCCAGAGTAGCTCCTTTTTTCTCTAAATTACATATTTGGCTTAAGAGTGAGATTTCATTTGAACAAAGGGTTTTTTCTTTTTTTCTTTTAAATGGCTTTATTAAGGTATAATTGACATAAACTACATATTAAGTGTGCAATTTGGTAAGTTTTGCCATATGTATACACCCTTGAAACTGCCGTCACAATCAAGAATAGTGAACATACCACCCGAAAAGTTCCCTTTTTTCCTTTTGTGTAATCCCTTCCTTTCCTCCTCTCTTACCCCTAAGCAACCATTGATATACTGTCATAATAGATGTGTTTTGGAATTAAATCAGTACATGCTTTCTTTTTTCTTCCTTCACTCAGCATAGTAATACATATTTCATGATAATTATTTCAAAGTAGGGAATAGAATGAATTGCAGATATCTGAATCTTAAAAAAAAAAAAAAAAGATATCTTACAGATGGTTCAAATGAGGCAGCAAATCAACCAGATAAAAAGTAGTTGGTAGATGAGTGCTCACATTTAAATGCAGTGAATCAACTCTTCCTCCACAGTGACCCAGTTATAAGAATCTATAAAATAAAAATCCTGAAAATGAATGTGGTATATCTTTCCTATTCTTCATTGGCTACTGTAGACTGTGTAGTAAAGAGAATAAGATTTCAAAACTGAAAATCTGCTTTCAGGGCCCAATTTTCACATTCATTATGGTTATGTTAACTATCATTATTAGCTGCTCTCATTTTTAGAAATGCTATAAGAAATGGATTATTTTGAATTGCAGTCAGTTTGTAGCTAAGAGTTCAAAAGCCCATCCAGCTTTAAGCAAGCCTATTGGTGTAAATAAGATGGTCTGCATAGTCTAGAAGACCATAGAACATGCCTCACTGAGAGAGAAGTTGAAATCTAACTGATGTATATTTTATCACCAGAAGTGTGGTCTGCTGTGGGCCTCTTTGTGTCCTAGATGAAGTGACCCTTAAGACTGCCCTTCTGCTCTGATGCTGTTCTTATTAAGGACTTCAGTGCCCTGACATTGGCAAGGAGCTGCTCTGAAATGAATTCTGATTTCATCAGACACAAATACTATGAGTTAATATATTGATTTTAGTCACTTCTGAGTCTGGTGAGCATTAGGAATTTGGGATGCCCTGTCTGATGCAGTCCTAGATCCCAAACTGGTGATCCTGTAACTGGAGAGCCTTCTTCCAAGGAGCTCTTTAATGAGGGATTGACTTCACATAGCAGCATCTTTGTCTCATTTTCCCAACCTTTATAGAATTTTGTTAGGGATGACTGAGATCTAAGCTAAATGTTACTATTTATTCTAGGGCTGTCCAACATTTTTTATGTCTTGGGCACAAGAAAATGATAAGGGATCTTATGACCCAGCCAGTCCCATTTGACATTTTTGAACTCCTCTTTGCCTTTCAGGTCCTTAATCATGCAGTAAGCCAGCTAAGCCACATCTCAAAAGAAAATGGAACCAGGAGACAGACTGTTTATATCCTGTACTTGGTTCAAAATGCATGACTCTACTAAACAGTTCCCTAAATCCCAGGTTAGGTAGAGCTGGTGCTACTCCAGACCAGGACCCAAGGCACTCTTCATCCCCCAGACTGGGCTGGGCCTCAGTGGGTGTCTTGGGGTAGATTCTGCTCTGACACCTCTCTTGGAACTACCAGTCACCAGAGTTACAACTGTGAACTTACTGGCCTTTGTATATGAAGCTCCATTTTTATTCAGGGCTACACCTATACTGATTGATATTTTAGTGACCTTAAGAGTAAAAGATTACAGAGAATAGAGCCAATAGAAAGTGAAGTTGTTCCCTTCAACTTTGTATTTATCTATTTATAGGGGGATGTAAGAGTGAGTATAGATGCCAAGTATGTTAAATTCCTTAGGAAAATCATGAACTGTCTAGCATGTCTTTGAAATGATACTGCCTCAGCTGTTGCTCACCAGTTTTCCTGGCAATCCCAGAGGCCCAGTGTTGGGGCTTCAGGACATAGAGAACAAGGCCCCCTGACTCTCATTACACTTTCTATAGAAACGTTATGTACTAGAGGAAGCTGAGCAGCTGGAGCCTCGGGTCAGCGCTCTAGAAGAGGACATGGATGATGTGGAGTCCAGTGAAGAGGAGGAAGAGGAGGATGAGAAGGTCAGGCACCTGGGAGCTTAAGGGTTAAAGGAGGGATAATTATGGGGAGGGTGTGGGGGAATGGTCCTTCCTTGTTTGGTTTTCAGTTTAATTTTTAACTTTCTTTAACCAAAAAGTACAGTATTTACCATTAAGAGTATGGGCATTGGAGTTAAAGAGACTTTGATTCGTATCTCAGCTCTTCATAATCTTGTGCAAATTAATATCCGTCTTTTCCTTTGTAAAGCAAGAATACCACCTTTCTCTTAGGATTATTATGAGTAATAAATAAGATGATATATATAAAGCCCTTTGCATAGCATTGGGACATTATAATTGACTTACAGTTGGTAGCTATTAAAATAAATACTTGGAACAAAAATAATACTGTTCATAGTTGAACCTATCCTAAGGAGTAAACCTATCTCTAGTTTAGGGGGAAAAAAAAACCTACTGCATGCTCATGTTTACTAGTTAAAATGCTGAAAAGCTGAAAGCAACCTAGCTGTCAGAGCAGTCAGGTAAACTATCATTAACTCAACAGACTATTAGCCATTAAAACTGTTATGAAAAGTATATGATAATATGGTTAGAAAAGAAGGATCTGAACCTATTACATGTATCCAGAAAGGATTTAGAGGGAAATATAAGAAATGCTGGTTTATGGATACTGAGTGTAAATGGAAGTGTAGCTCTGAGCCAGTAGGCTCCCTTCAGGGTGAGTGCAAAAGGAAGCATAATGTTAGTTCATGAATTTAAAGCCAAGCAAGCAAGGCTGAGGTGCTCTTTTGTAGTGAGTGAACCAAAAGTAGGCATTCTGTTTTTCCTTTTTATAATGGAAAATTTCAGTCACTTACCAAAGTGGAGAGAAGGTGTTTCCATTTGCCCACTATCTAGCCTCTATACTTTACTTATTTTGTATCTCTATTACCAGATTGTCCCCACACCAATTTTCTTGACAAGGATGACAGCCATCATATATTTCATCTCTATTTCAGAAAAGGCCTAACCATGATACCACTGTCACCCCCACATCAACAGTAATTTCTAGTATCAAATATTCACTGTTGAAACTAAAATTATGTTAATTAACTAGAATTTAAATAAAACTCGAAAAAAATATTCAGTATTCACATTTCCCCAATTGTCCTGTATTTTTTAATCGTTTGAATTAGCATTCAAACAAGGTCTATAAATCAAGTCATATTATTCTACACAGATTTTTACAATCTGTATTTTTCTGATCGTATCCCTGTGAGGTCACTTAACATGTTCGATTGTCCCTTGTATCTTCTGTAAACTAATTCTTGGATCTGGAGGCTCAGTTGGATTTGAGGTTTTTGTAGGCTTTGGAGTAGAGCAACACTACTTCATAGGTACTGGTGTGTACCCCCCCCCCCACAGGGTGAGCAAAGTCAGGCTGTCTCTTTTTGTCATATTAGGAGCCACTGTGCCTAGATGATCTCTGCCTAGACCCATTAAGGGGGTTGTAAAATGGTGATATTCTAATTCTTTGTTTTTTCATCATTTGTTACCTATAACAGTGCTTAAAGAGAAGTTTCCTAAATCAATATTTAGTTTTTCATAGGTACAGTTGATATAGAAAAGATAAAATATTGGATTATTTATTTCTCTTTATCAGTTTTTAAAATGAGTTGACTCCATAGTATCTTCCCAATGTGATGAGCTTTTGTCCTTAGTAACATTGTAAACTCATGGATTTAAGCAAATTGGATGTGTTTTAAACCATCATAGTCCTTGTTGATGCTGAAATTGTCCCCTCTGGCCAGTGGGGGGGCCCCCAACTTGACTCATGAGACTGATAAAATCATCGTGGTCTCAGACGCCTTGTCTTCTGATATATGTTCTGGTCATGTTTTGTAAGCTTCTGCCCCCAACCTGAAATTAGCCATTTTTCCAGGGAGCCCTTGGTTTCATTTATAGGGAAAATGGTATTTAGATACCATAATCTGGGCACTGTAAATGCTCATTGCTATGGTTTGGTCAGTGTTTCTAGGTCTCTACAGTTGGCAGACCTAGAGGAAAATTTTAAAGATTAAAGTAAACTTTATAATCTTAACTGATCTTAAATGTTACCTCTTTCACATTGGAAATCTAGCTTCATAAGGAGATATGCATAATTACTTAGCTCTCACTCTTCTCACATAGTCCCAGAATACTGGTACCAACACTAGAACAGTGGTGGGATTATTGGAAACAGTTCATTTTTTTTCTATTTAGTAGTTCTTTTTGTCCTTAGGGTTATCTATGTATTTACTGTGTTTGAAGTCACTTGAAGGTAGAATTTGGGACAGGATAAGGAGGGGAGTGTATATACTGTCCCTAAATGGTTCTCTGTAAGTCTGTGTTCTTCTTTGACCTATCCATTTCTTTTCCAGTTGGAGAGAGTACCCTCACCTGATCACCGCCGGAGAAGCTACCGAGACTTGGACAAGCCCCGTCGTTCTCCCACATTGCGCTATAGGAGGAGTAGGAGCCGGTCTCCCAGAAGGTAAGGCCCTAGTCTTTGGCCTCTTCCAGGGAGACGTTAAGCATGGTAGCATAGGAGTTTGGACTTCAGGGAAGGAAAAAGTCCAGATTGTGGAGAATGTTTGCCCAGTGTAGCAACTGCTATAAAACAACAACCCGCAAAACCTCTGTGGCAATAACCATTTATTTAGTCTGTCAGTGATTTAAGTTGCGCTTGGATAGGCAGTTTAAGTTCACACACCTTTTTGTGGTCAGCTGTCTACTGGCTAGTATAGGATGGCTTTTAATGAGGATGACCGGGGCAGCTCATCTTTTCTCTGTGTGTATGTGTGTCTCATTCTAGGCTGCGTTAGGCATGTTCTCAGGGCATTGGCAGAATTCCAGAGCACACAAAATCAGTCATCAAATTTCCTTTCAGTATCTGTTGGTATCACATCTGCAAATACGCCATTGACCAAAGCAGGTCACATGACCAATCCCAGACTTAAGAGTGGGAGGGTGCTAATAAAAGGTTACAGGACAAAGAATCATGGATAACAGAAAGGGGTGAAGAACTGGGGCAGTTTTTGGAATCTACAAGTGCAGTGCATCTACTAAGGTTCTTCCTTTTTTCTTTCTGTATAGGCGGAGTCGGTCTCCTAAAAGGAGGAGGTAGGCCTTCGATTGATTTGTAATGAAAGATAGGGCTTTGGAGAGGGCGGGGGCGGGGGGGGGCTGCTGTTGTGATGAGTACAATGTCAGATAAAGGGATCTAACCAATCATTTCCACAGCCCCTCCCCTCGCCGAGAAAGGCATCGGAGCAAAAGCCCAAGACGTCACCGCAGCAGATCTCGAGACAGACGGCACAGATCCCGCTCCAAGTCCCCAGGTATAGCATTTGGGCCTTTTGCTATTGGTGGTCTTAAAGAAATGTAGTAAGTGCTTAGCCTCCTCCAGCACAATAGCCTGGCTATATTATGGCTTAAAAGAAAAGGAAATGAGAATATGAAAATTAAGAGTTCACATCTTCACGTTCTCTTACAAGCTTTGGTGAAAGGAGGATGAGCTTCAGTTTTGTCATCTGAAATTACAGGAATAAGACTTTACATAGTGGTAAATACTCAATGTGATGTTTGTAAAGTTAGCCATAACCCGGAATGCATATGAGGTGGGTTCAGTTCTTCTGACACTCCCCCATAAACACACACACGGTTCAGATCTAAGAGGTGTGTCTAGCATAAGCCAAAAAACATCACGCCAATGAATGGGATTGGGGGAAGTGAAAATGATAGTGGAGGAGTAGGTGGGTAGAATAACATTCATCCAGTGGCCTTTTCTTCCCCAGGTCATCACCGTAGTCACAGACACAGGAGCCACTCGAAGTCTCCGGAAAGGTATGGATTAAAGTCCCAATCACACAACTAAGGTAGACCTGAACTTTTGTTTTGATGAGGACATTTGGGAATTTTCCTTTTTTACAGGACAAAATTGGGCCCTTGCGCTAAGAATTACTAGAATTCGGTATCTGTTTTGTTTTTCCTTTTTTTAATTTTTTTAATTTATTTTTGAGAGACAGAGAATGAGAGGGGTGAGGGTCAGAGGGAGAAGCAGACTCCCTGCTGAGCAGGGAGCCCAATGTGGGATTCGATCCCGGGACTCCAGGATCATGAGCCACCCAGGTGCCTTGTTTTTTCCTTGTAGGATTACAGCTTTGGTCTCAGGAGATCTGTGGTTAAGTTGAGTGACACTGGACAAGCCACTTTCATTTGATAAACTTTAATTAGAAATCATTGCTATATGCTGTACACTGTCCGGTGCACTCGACCTCTCAGAGATCATTTCCTCAGTGGTAAATTTTGGATAGTAATACCTCAGTGTTGCTCTAAGACATAACACCAAGCACATTTAATGAATATTGGGTGTCCTCTCTATCCCCATCAGTATCAGCATACCCCGTCTTCCTCAAAAGTCCTTGCCTTGCTCCTTGAACAGCTGTTAAATTTATTATGGTTTATATGTGTTACAATTTCAGATCTAAGAAAAGCCACAAGAAGAGCCGGAGAGGGAATGAGTAATGGACTCAGTTTGGTATTAGTCCAAATGGCCACCTGTGGATCCGAAGGCATCTCTGTGGAAGGATTAAGATCTACTCCCCAGGCAGCTATGAGAATATTTTAGCTCTTTTTAACCAAATTTCTCTTTTCTTTTTCTTAAATGAAAGAGGTGCTGTTTTGTATCTCTCTGAGTCATACTCCACATTTGAGGGATAGTGCTTCCCAAGGGCTGCTTTGGACCCCGTTGTGCAACCAACCTTGACTGTACTGAAATTTGTAAGGGTAGAGAGGATGACTGACAAGGACAGGATGTGGCTGGCTGTTGACCTTTTTGTTATTAAATTTTATACACCCATTTTCCATTTTTCTGTAGTTTAGTTTTGTTTTGCTCCATGATGGTACCTATTCTGAGAATCCTGAGATCTGTGCTGCTCAGTAAAACCTATCAAGTCAGTAAAACCTATTAACTCTGTTTTTCCCCTCCCCCAACATGTCCATGTAGTAATAATAGCATGAAAACTGATGAGTTAGCAGCAGCTTTGTAAGAAGAAAAGAATGCATTCAAATGTAGGACTTCCTCCTCTGGATCATTTAATCCAATTGCATTGAACAGTTCAACGATGAAACTTAATACCTTTTATACAACATTCTTATAGAGTATTTCTTCTTCCCCAGGAGCCTTGAATTTTAGGTTATGGTGCGCAGCCTTTATTTTGTAAGCACTGACATTATCCAAGTATAGTCAGTAGCAGTAGGGCAACAAGATTGAAAAGAAGAGGAAAGTATCTAATACCACTCAGGGTTCTGACCTGAGTTGCTGGAAAATAGTGCCATTAATTCACAAAGCTACAAAATACAGCAGGAAGAGGCCAGGCTTTAGAGGGGCGTGTGGTCAAAGTTGTGTTAGTAGTAACAAGTGATGCATTCAATTTATCCTAAAGTGTAATTAGAGGCTGCTGTGGTATAATTAGATAAACCCAGGTTGTTAGGAACTGGAGTTGAACATAGTGATCTAACCCTGAACTGACAACATTTAGGTAACTGTGGAATATGCAGAATTAAATGGGATTGCCCAGGAAGTGTTTATGTAAGAAAAGCCAACAACAGAATCAGTGGCAACACTCAACACTGGTAAGAGGAAACAGCGCAATCAACCAACTGAAAATGAAATGAACCACTCAGAAAGTTGGGAGACAGTATGGCAAAGAAGCTAAGGGTCTGAAGATTCAGAAGCAAAATAAGAAATGCAGAGTGTCCATGGGCACTGATAATCAAGAGGGTGTTGGGATCTTTGCTAGAAGAGTTCAGTCTACCAGTACTTACCTTTCCTCCTCTAAAAACGGAAAAGTGAAAAAAAGAAATGGGGGAGGGGGGGTGATTTGACTTCCTGCAGCTCTGGACTCAGCAAGAATTATGGAGACCAACTGCCTCACAGAATCCAGTTTCTTGGGAAGTTATATCTGGTCATATGATAAATATTCTTTTGCTTGCTATTGAACTGAAGGACTTTTGCAATCTTAAAGCATTTTGGGATATTTGAGATTTCACATTCTTCAGTGATTCCTGATAATACTTGAGTTAATAAAAGTTGACCATAAGAGCTATTGTTATCCATTATACAACTATATATAGGACTGCCTTTAAGAATTAAAGATAAGCACTTCTATTTACATTTGTTATTGAGACCTAGCAGTTATTTCTTTACCAAAGTGATCTAGATGGAAAGAAATGTCTTCTGGCTTAATGACCTGCAGACCAAGTTATCCAGTATTATTGTTAAAATATTCACTTTAAAATGTAAGATTCAAAAATTCAAAACCTGCCCCCCCAAAACCCCAACAACTTTTAATAACAGAAATAAGCCTCCCCAATCAATCAACTTAATGCATACTTATTCAGGTATATGGTGAAATCTGAACCAAATTTCTAGTAACACAGCCAACTTATAGCAGGAAGCAGATTGTTCCTATTCTTTCATTATTTCAAAGAGCTAAGAGTTCTTCAGTTTGATATGTTGAACATCTCTCTAGAGATTGGTGTGGTAAATTACAGAACTGCAGAGGAGATGGAGCTTAAGGACAAACTTTGCTGAGGGCGATTTCTGTCATCTATGTGCTAGCCTAACTAGACGAGGCCCTAGAACTGTAGCTTTGTAACTCTGACTAGCCAATATTAAGGAACATTTTATATTTTACCTCTGTAACATATATTCTGTAACTGTTGAAACAAATTTCAGGAAAAAAATATTCCTTATGCAAAATGTTTCCTGTATTTTTTTTAGTATGTTTTTAATATTGGGTGTAAACCACTAAATTTATTTCACTACCCACAATTAATTTGGCGAAAGTCTTCCAGTAAAACAACCCAACCTTTTTTTTTTTTTAAGATTTTATTCATTTGAGAGGGAGCGAAAGAGAGAGAGATGAAAGGGAGTGGGAGAAGCAGACTCCCCGCTGAGCAGAGAGCCAGATGTGGGACTTGATCCCAAGACCCTGGGATCACGACCTGAGCCAAAGGCAGACGCTTAACTGACTGAGCCACCCAGGCGCCCCAACAACCCAACTTTTACATTTAAAGCTCATTCCCCTAGCCCCTTTCTGTTATTTCCATTATATAGATTCACCTATGTATGACCTAAGGTTCAATAAGCATTAGTCAGAAAAGAATGATCAGGGGCACCTGGGTGGCTCAGTCGTTAAGCGTCTGCCTTCAGCTCAGGTCATGATCCCAGGGTCCTGACATCGAGCCCCACATTGGGCTCTCTACTAGGCGGGAAGCCTGCTTCTCCCTCTACCACTCCCCAGTTTATGTTCTCTCTGTCAAATAAATAAAAATCTTAAAAAAAAAAAAAAAAGGCAAAGTATACAAGTTCAAAGATGGTATTAAAAGGTAAGAGATGGGAAATAAGCTTAGTAGAAAATGATTTGAAAAATAAAAGCCTTATTAGATAATATAGAGTATAAAATAAAGCATAGAGAAAATAGGCTGGAGGAAATAAAAATGGAAAATAAACTTAAAAGCTACAAAGGTAATAAAACAATTGAAATCCTACATATGCATAATTCACATTCCTGATGAATTGGGTACATTAAATGTCCAGATACAAGAAAATTTTCTTGAAATAATAAAGAGCAGTCAAGAAATATCCTAATGAATTTAAGACATTAAGGATTATAGGGACATCTAAGAGAAATCAAGTCCTATATAATGGGGGGGGGAAATCAGGCTGGTCTCATCTTACAGCAAACTTCATAATGAAGCAAAAGGCTCTAGAGGTCTGCGGAAAATAGTGACGGGAATTTCACACCTAGGCAAAGCTGTTTAAAATGTAAAGAGAATAGGCATTCTATTCGCTTGGGGAAAAACTGCCTAATAATGAAGCTCATCCAACAAGAAATCAAATTAAGGACTTCGAAAAAAGCAGTAAAAGGAGTGGTACCAAACATTTTAAAGACTAAATAACGGGAAATAATTTTAGGGCTCAACTTATATGTGAACATTGTCTATGTAAGAAATTATATAACCAAGAAGTAGAGGACCTGTTAAGTGTGCTTTCATTTTTCATAACAGGAGTCATACATGGTTTCTAATTAAAACATACATGAGAACTAGGAAAAAATAACTCTAGCCTCTTTAATGTTTACTGTAATTGTCCTTAATTTTAAGAGGAATCTTTCAGAACTACCATAGAAAAAACTTTTTTTAAAGTTGAGCGTTTCTTTCACATTTTTTTTGTTAGATCCAAGTACAATTAATTTGCTATATTTAGTAAATACAGAATATGAGCCCACTTTTGTAAAACTCTTTATATGTATGTGTATGTTTGAGAAAGATAGCTGGGGGTGGAGAGAGACACCTGGCTGGCTCAGTTGGAAGAGCGTATGGCTCTTGATCTCAGTCATGAGTTTGAATCCCATGTTGGGTGTAAAGATTACTTAAATAAGAAGTGGAATGAATGAAGTTCATCAGCTCTTAATAGTATTTATTTCTGGTTGATGGACTTTTGGGTGGTTTTTATACTTTGTTCTTTAATGTAATGTTCCTTTCTTAAACACATTTAAATTATCCTTTACAAGGGGAAAAAATGAACTGTTTGGACTTTAAAGCTATTTTATAAGCTTACCAACACATTTTATATATTGTTTGTTGGGACCACTTTCCTGGAGGGCAATTTAGTAATATACAGCAAGAACCTTAGAACTTTTATCCTTTAACCTAATAATCCCATATATAAATATAAATATATAAATTCACCATACTAGAGTTATATACACAAAAATAGCTTTATCCCATCACTTTACATATTTTTTATATAGGAGGAAAAAAGCAGAAATGTCCCATCTGTAGGGGACTAAAATAAATGGTACATTATTAATATTCATACTTTTGAATAATCTTTAATGACAATGAAAATATTAATCTCTCCATGTCATTAAACATTATACAAAACATTTCAAAACAATATGATCTTAAGTGTGGTGTGTATACTCTAAAATTGATAATTTGGGCACTTCAATCACTACAATGAATATGAATTCACAATCAAAAACTTTTAAGTTTACAACTTCTATGAGAAATTTGCAAACTTCTAAAACTGAGATACTACTGTATAAATTACAGACTAACAGTATTCTGTTTTTCCACTTGGTACAGTTTTGCCATTTATTGAGCACAGGTAATTGCTGAAGGAGGGACAAGTGAGATGCTGTAAGTTACTATGTAGAACACTGTCATATAATTAAAACCTAGGTTACTTTTGCCCCAAAAGTACCTTTTGCCAGGTGGTAAAATGCCTTCCTTTGGAAAGTAAGGCTGAGCTGGGGGCAGTCTCTTGTTGGAGGTTTTTTTCCAATAAAAATTTCAAATATAGACAAAAGAGTAAAATGAACATCCTGTACACCTCATCATCTGTTCTCTAAGACTAAATATATGAACACTTAACTTAAAAAAAAAAAAATCCTGAATGCTCAAAGTCATACCAGGATTCTGCACTTCACTTTATTGCACCTTCACAGATAATGAGTTTTGGTTTGTTTGTTTTTTTTAATAAACTGAAGGTTTATGGCAACCCTGCATTGAGCAAGTATATTGGTACCTTTTGTCTAATGGCATTTGACAACTTTGTGTCTCTATCACATTTTGATAATTCTCGCAGTATTTCAAACTTTATTATTATATTTGTCACGGTGATCCATGCCGTGGTTTGGGGGGCCACAAACCATGCCCATGTAAGACAGCAAACTTAATAAATGTGTGTGTTCTGATTGCTCTACTGACTGGCCATTCCCCTGTCTCCCTCTCCTTGGACTTCCCTATTCCCTGAGACACAATACTGAAATTAGGCTACTTTATGACCCTACAATGGCCCTAAGTGTTCAAGTGAAAGGAAAAGTCAATGTGGCAAACTTCACTGTCTTATTTTAAGAAATTGCCACAACCACCCCAACCTTCAGCAACCACCACCCTAATCACTGAGCACTCATCTACATCAAGACCCTCCACAGCAAAAAGACTACGACTCACTGAAGCTCAGCTGATGGTTAGCTTTTTAGCAATAAAAGTAATGTTTTAATTAAGATGTACATTCTTGCACACTTAATCAACTACAGTATAAACATGAATTCAGTATGCACTGGGAAAATCAAAATAGGCATTTGACTCACTTTATCGCAGTGATCTAGGACCTAACCTGCAAGACTTCCGAGGTATGCCTATATTTTAACGCGAAAATATAGTGGGCCAGCTATCTCATTAACAAAACAAATGAGTGAACTCCATCATTTAGTAGGATTCTGAGAAATAATGAAGTTTTAATATGAAAAACTAACAGTAAGTACACCTGATCTTAACATTTAATAAATACCTTTTCAGGACTGCAAATATGGCAGGAAAGCCCTCAACCTCCCGCAATAGATTTCAAGCATCTTCCAAGCTGGAAAATATGGCAAAAGCCCAGGTAGTCTCCTATTTAAGTAATGCATATCTGAGAAAGCAGAACAAAGATAATACACTGTCCTTGAAATACATTTGTATTTACTTACTCTGCAGATTTCCAAATCTATAGGATCATTTAGTCCAAAATCCCTGGCAAATAACTGGGGATTTTAGACAAAATGACCTCAACCTCAATGTACCAAAATACCACCACCAACACAAGTTTTAATTTCAACTATAATCAGTGATTATTGGTAAAAACCATCCTGGCAAGTGTGCATTCTGGGTAGTAAAAAAATTAAAAATGGATAGCCTGGCATATACTGGTACCTCAGTAAATTAATATCTTCCCGCCACTCTAATTGCCAGTATCAGTCTCAGCGTTTAAAAACTCTCCTTCGAAAGATCTGTTTCTCTTTCCAACATAAAAGTGTGCTACCTTGGATTTCACTTTATTGTTTTGCACCTCAGTTTTCTCAATGATAGAATGGAGATAGCATATGTTTCTGTCAACTTCACTGGGTATTGTGAAGATCCAGTAAAATAAAAGACAAAAACAAGATCCTTGATCTCTAAAACTAAGTCTGTAATTTAGAATACTCTATTCATGGAGGGGCACCTGGGTGGCTCAGTTGGTTCAGTGTCTGCCTTTGGCTCAGGTCATGATCCCGGGATTCTGGGATCAAGCTCCGCATTGGGCTCCCTGCTCGGCGGGAAGCCTGCTTCTCCCTCTCCCATTCCCCCTGCTTGTGTTCCCTCTCTCGCTCTCTGTCAAATAAATAAATAAAATCTTAAAAAAAAAAAAAAGAATACTCTATTCATGGAGAGTAAAACAAATGTCCTAATTGTTACATATTTCCATGATCTAACAACCATATGAATTAACCAAATTTGACTCTTGTCAAAAAGATTTATTAACTTAAAATAGAATTACTTCAAATACAGACAAAAACAACGTTCTGTTCAAGTTTGAGTATTTTCAATATACAAGAATGTAAAAGAAAAAAATTCTGAATCTTGACGTTGTAGTTTTATTTTTTTTTTTTTACCTTTTAAAAAGTTTTTGGCACTACAAGGTTCTGTAAAGAATAGAAGTGACAAATTTAAAACACATGAAAGTTTTTCCTAATTCTTAAGAACAATATATATAAAGTCTGAAGCAACCAAAGTATGAATACAGCTAATAGAAAATAAAGAATGTAATTTTTAAATTCTCTCTTTATACAATTCATCAAGATTAAACAAAACATAAAATTCCCTTAAAAATAGGGTAATAAAATAGATGAAATTTGTATCACTCAATTTGGTGATACTAGTAAAAACTATAGTTCATATTTATATACAAATAATACAGTCTTTAAAAACAGTCTTAGAATTTAAATAAGCTATCTAAACGTGTTAAAATTTTAAATCAGGACCTGATTTGTTTTGCTTTCCATTAAATGTCACTTTTTCTGCTGAATGTAACTGACATTGAGGTACGGATACCCTTGAGACAGCAGGATTGGCTGGTTGCTGTGCATCGGTAGACCAGCTGAAAGAAAATGGACTCGCATTACTCCGACACGTTTCCTCTTGGTGGGTGGGGACAACGCTCTCTACACCGACGGGTGGCACATCTGTCTGTTGGACACAACACAGACAGGAAACTGAAAGGCTTGTGCCTATTTATCTGACAACCCTTAGAATTTAACTTGTAGCTAGTTCTTTTTTTCTATTTATATAGTAAAGAGGAGATAAAGCATGTCAAACACATTTAGCAGGGGAAGGAGGAGGACAGAAGGGAAATGTGGGTGTGTGAAAGAGAAGAGAAGTGAAGGGGAGGAAACAAGGGGAACAAGTTCACCAGGGAAGAGCTTCTGACTCCGCCCACAACCCCACCGAGCCCTAAAAGGGTTTGTATGACCAAAAGTAACTTTCCTCAACCCCAGTTCTTTACTCAGAAGAATAAGCCCACCATACTCAATGTTCTGCCACTCTATAGTACAGGGATGTCCCAGCAGTACATGGGAGAGTTTAGGAACGCTTAAATGGAATCAAGTCTGAAATCTGTACCAGGGATTTCCCCTTAAAGTTATTTCATTCAGTCACATTTACTGAGTGCCTTTCTTTAATTTCTTGAACTCCTAGTTTAAGTGTAATAACTTTGACTCTAGTTTTTTAATTCCTAGGTTAACTAAGAGCTCAGGGCCAGACTCAGACTTTCCCTATTAGAACTAAAATACCTTTGAGGCAAGGAGGCTAGATAAAATGCTCCAAGTATTCCTTAGTTTGTAATATTCATTACTCAGATCAAAGCCATTATTGGTACATCAGCACCAACAAAATATAATGAATTCTAATGTCATTCAAGTCTTAGTTCAACAAAACGAATTTGGCTATGTCACTACTCAATTCAAAAACTTCTATTAGATCCCCACTATTTACTAAACTAGTCCCAAAAACTTCTTCATAATATGGTCTCAGCCTACCTTCTTTAACCTCATCACCTACACATCTTTCCCATTTACTTTATACTCTAGCCCTATTATTTTCTCCTTTTTTCTCATTATGCCAGACAAATATCATTGACTTTGCATATATTATTCCCTCAGCTAAGAACTCTCTTCACCTGTAATCTCTAAAAAATCTCTAGGGAAAAAAAAATCCTGTATCTCTTTCACAATCTAGTTCAAATGTCAAAACCTTGTGTGAATTGATCCTTGGTGTCCCTATCTCCTATTATATCTCTGCTAGGATAACATTAACTGATTCCCTCTAAGCTCCTATCCTTGTTTATTTTACATGTCTGGCTCTCCTAATAAAATGTGCATTAGGTATACAGGTTTTACTTAATTCTTGCTTGAACAACAAGCACCTAGCACAGTGTGACACACAGTATGCTCTCTCAATAAATGTTTATCGAATGCATAAAATTTTGCTCCTTGTTCCTGGCCTTCACATAGCTTCCTTGTCCCAGAACTAAACCCACCCAGCCGGTTAATGAATTTGTAAGCAACGGTACCTTGAGTATAGAACGGTTTGTTGGGCTGAAATCTGGCATTTCCCTGATGCATGAAGTTTTGATGCAAACCATAAGGCCACGAAGCTGGGACAAGAGGGAAATGGGGACGTGGTGCATGTTCCCAAGGAATTGGAGGATTTAGTCCTGGAAAGCCTGGCTCTGCATTTCAACAAGACAGGAAAGACATACTTTAAAACATCAGTTTGTTCATTTAAATATTCCTTCATTCCACAAAAATTTATTGAGTACCTACCACTGAACAAGAACAATGCTAAATGCAGAGGATACCAAATTTTTTAAAGAATCAAACACTGTAAATGTGCTCAAATTATTCATAAAAGAGACATACAAGAAGACGACATACAATAATATGTAGTCACTGCTATAACAGACGGGTGGAAGGTGTTCTAAAGAAGGGGCTAACACATTTGATTCAAGGATAGAGATGGTTTTTCTAAGATGATTAACTAAATTTTAAAGCACAAGGAACAAGTTAGGCAAAATGGGGCAAAGAAGGCACATTTTAGACAGAAGGAAGAGCATGGTTCAACAGCCAGAAACAGGAAAGCACAGCAAGTCTGGGAAGCTGCAAACAATCAGCGATACAGATAAAGGAATAAGGTAGGTAGTGATAAGAAAAAGTCTGGACAGGTAAGGTAGGATTTACATTTCAAAGAACTATAGTACATCATTAAGGAACTTATATTTTATCCTAAAGACAATGCCAACTATCTTAGAAACAACTATATCACGGCCTCGAAGGTGATTCTATTAGAAGCTAAAGCACTTGGTGTAATGGTTGAGAACTTGGGCTTTGGAGCCAACCAGGTTGATATTCAAATCCCAGTTTCAAAAATTACTAAGATTCAATTATGTAGCTAAGGCTATTGTGAGGATTAAATTAGATAATAAAAAGTAATGTGGTTTACACAAGTTCTGGTATGTAAGTAGGAACTCAAAAAAAAATGAGTGCTATTCTTTCTATGGCAAACCCCCCACAATCTACTTCCCTTTAAGATGTATCTGTAATCATGGAACACTACATCAAAAACTAATGATGTAATGTATGGTGATTAACATAATAAAAAAACAATGGGAAATTTGAAAAAAAAAGATGTATCTGTAAGTACATCTTTCAAAGTACATCTTTTTTTTTTTAAGATTGATTGATTGATTGATTGATTTGACAGAGAGAGAGAGAGAGAGCAGGAGCACAAGCAGGGGGAGTAGGAGAGGGAGAGGCAGGCTTCCCACCGAGCAGGGAGCCCGATGCCGGGCTTGATCCCAGGACCCTGAGATCATGACCTGAGCCGAAGGCAGACGCTTTACAACTGAGCCACCCAGGCGCCCTTCCAATTACATCTTTTCAAAGTATTTACTAAATTCTCTGGATCATTTTTAGTTGCTTTTCTCATTCAGGATCATATGTGGCAGGAAATAATCTGAAAGACACTGTCCTCATTCACTAAACTTCCTAGCAGGAATGCAAATTAGGAGGTACCAGATAGGGAGGAGTACACAGCAAGAAAACTTAAAACCCATCCTGGCCACATTCTTAACAAGCTAGTTTTCTCAGGAGGTAAACAGAAAAACAAAGCAGCTGGTTCACTGAAAGTTCATAAAATCAAGTTACAACTAACAGCTGAAGCTATACTACAGGGTATATTTTTTTCTTTAAATGAGACTGGGTATACATACTGAGGTCCAGATCAATTGAGAAATGATGTTTGACATAAAAGGGTATTTCTTAGAATATATTCCACTCTCCCTTGGCCATTTTTCACAAACAAATATTTTCGTAATACAAACGAGGAGAGAAAGGATTGCTAACACAACTGGAGGACAGAATCAGTAAGAGTTAAGGGCATCCTGCAAAAAGTGAGCTAAATTTAAAAATGGGGGGGGGGTGAGTTAGCCAAGTTTTGGAGCAAAGCAAAAGGAGGTGAGAGTAGGCAAGAGAGATATAAGGGAGAGGACTTTCCATTAAGATGAACAAATTAAGTAAACAGTTAGGGATAAGAGACAGTATGGTATGTGGGATATTAATTAGTTCATTAAGGCTGAAAGAGATCAACTAGTGGTGGGTACAGGAAGGACTAAAACTGAGCCACTATACCAAAGGGCAAGACACTGGGTCTGTGTTCATGGTTATATAACTCAGTAACTTACGATCATGGTACATGTCATGGCATATATACAATAAACATTTGTTGAATGACAGAAGCAGAGATCAGGTTAGAATAGCCATGTATGCCATATATCCTTTGACCTTGGAAATCTAAATGAGTTCCCACATTCTGGCATTTCTGCTCAGCACAATATATTATCTGTAATCAGAAGAGTTCAGAGATACCTCCTCCATCATGGTGCTCTAAAGCAATAGCCTATTTTTGTTTAAAAAGTACTAAAATTCTTTTGAAAATTGATAAAGGGAAAAGAGTCAAGCTCAGCCTACTTTTCCTATACATACTATATTTCAAAATAATCAAGTAGTTAATAAGGAAAAGTTCTTTATAGAAGAATCACAAATAGTGAATAGAAAATCGTTTTACAACCCTTAATGAACTAATGGTTATCAGCAATAATTATCAACAACAGCTACAATTATTATGTAAAAATTAATGAGGAACTTTATAATGGATATCCAACTCACTGATCAATCTTAGATCACTAAAAGATAACAGAAAGTTCTTTTTGAAATAAGGGAACAGGAACCAAACAGCACCAATGAAAAAGTAAAATTCTTACTAAAAAAAATAACCTGAATCTAATCCAGACTCTGGACCTACCTACCAATTTACAGGAAATATGGGCATTGAGGTACATTTCAAACAATGTCACAAAAATAAAATTCAGCCAACACTAGAATGTAGGAGTTCTACAGTTTAATAAACAGTTTATATGGGAGCATATAACATATGGGGCTTTGTTTGAATTCTGATTCAAAAAAAGATAATTTTAGAAAAATAGGTAAAAATGAACAAGGACTGGGCATTAGAGGATACTGGGTATGGGAACAGTCTTATGTGTGTGTGTGTTTTTTTTTTTTTAAGAAATAGAAACAAGTTTATACAGAAATTTGATGCAATGCCTGACAATACTAAAGCCAAAAGCTTTTTTTTTTTAAAGATTTTATTTATTTATTTGACAGAGAGATAGAGCCAGAGAGCACAAGTGGAGGGAATGGCAGAGGGAGAGAGAGAAGCAGGCTCCCCACTGAGCAAGGAGCCCGACGCGGGGCTCAATCCCAGGACCCTGCGATCATGACCTGAGCCAAAGGCAGACGCTTAACCATCTGAGCCACCCAGGCACCCCCAAAAGTTTTTTTTAAATGAGGAAAAGGAGTGGGTCGCCTTGAGTGGCTCAGCCAGTTAAGCATCCAACTCCTGACTTCGGCTCAGGTCATGATCTTGAGGTTGTGGGATAAAGACGCATGTTAGGCTCTATGCTCAGCAGGGAGTCTGCTTGAGATTCTCTCCCTCTCCCTCTGCCTCTAAACCCCTAAAATAAATAAATAAATCTTTAAAAAAACAAAAAATAAAAGTAGTAAAGGAGCCAAGGACCAGCAAACACTGGTAACTGTTAGAAGCTGGGTAATGGGGGATAGGTTCATCATACTCTACTCTCTCTTTTGTATACATTTCAAATTTTCAATAATGGAGTTTTTAAAATAAAAATATTATTGGGGCACCTGGTTGGGCGTCTGACTCATGGTTTTGGCTCAGGTTGTGATCTAAGAGTCATGAGATCGAGCCCCATGTCAGGCTCCACGCTCAGTGTGGATCTGCTTGAGATTCTCTCTCCCTCTCCCTCAGCCCCTCCTACTTGTGCACTTTCTCTCTCTCTAAAATAAATAATCTTTTAAAAAATTATCAACTAAAAAGCTGGATATAAAACAAGATTTATGGTTTATCAAATATTTTAATTATGCAAATATTTTTTAAATGACTGGATAAGACACCTAAATATTACGTGGGAGTTATGTCTAGGAATTGAGAATATGTATTATATTTTATTATTTGTATGTTCTAAAATGAAAATGTATTTCTATAAATCAGGAAAAAACTAGAATTTTTAAATGCTACAAAATGCTACTAATATCTTTTTAAAGAATTGCTCCTTACTGGGAGATAGTAAGAGTCTAGGGCAAAGAGCACAGGTTTTGAAGAAAGAAATTGGTTTAAAATCTTCGATCTACTATGATTAATTATGAAAGCGTGATAATTAAGTTACTTAACCCTGCAATTTCCTCAACTATAAAATTAGTTTTAATAATACCCTACACCGAGCTGGACTGCAGTGAAAATTTAAAGTAACATTTATGATATTACCTCATTTAATATTCACAACATCCCTGTGCCTTAGATGCTATTAATATCCCTATTTTAAGGATGAAACCAATGCACAAAAAGACTGAGCAACTGCCTAATGCCACATAATAAATGGCAGGGCTAGGATTCAAATCCAGACAGTGTGAATCCACAGCCCATACTCTTTATCTAATCCTATACTGCCCCTCATAAATATTGCTTGCCATTATTTTCCTCATATTTCTTTCCCCAAGTTCAACCAATAATACCAATCACCCATTTCTACAGACAGATGCAAAAGAAGAAAAGGAAGGGTTACCCGAATTCCCCACTGTACCATTGTTCACCAGGGAATTTGGAGCCACAGTACGAGGCCAGTGTCCATCATGAGAGGAGTTAGGGATCGCCACAGGTCTGGCAGCAGGCTGCGCAAAGATGATGCTGGGATCGTTCAGGCCAATATTGCTGGGGGCACTGCCTGGTGCAGAGTGGATCACTGGACCGTGGATAGGCCAGGATGGGGCAGGGATCTGGAGAGGGTGCATTGGCAACAATCCCATATTGTGCATGGGAGAATACTGAGCTGGTGGTGACTGGGGAAAGTTATACACAGGCATCTGGACCTGATGAGGGGGCTGGGCTCCCTGCTGAGGTGGGCCAAGTTTGGGTTGGGATCCTGGCTGGGATGGAGACTGAGTAATGGCAGCTGATTGGGAAGAGTTCTGTGGAAACGGCTGGGGCTGAGGAGAATAAGATGGTGAATCAGACTGCAAAGAGAAAAAGATAACATTTTAAAATTAATTTAAAAACATGTTAATGTTATAAAAGCAGAGATTATCTAAATACAAAATTATGGAGTTATTTTATTAGGACATTATAAACACAACTCTATGAAGTAAGAGCCTCATTTTACATGAAAATAAAATTTTCTCTGAGACCCTCAAACCCTCTCTGACATATATATTACCCTATAAACCTTTTTACTGTCCAAAGAAGAAAGAGCCCAGACGTCATTCCCATCATGCAGAACTCATATTCCAACTGTAACTAGACACTTATATCTAAATATCTCACAGCCACTTTGATTCAGTCCCTCAACAAGTTACTGTCAGTTATGTCTGGGCATTGTTCTAGGTATTAAAAATACAATACTAACATGTATGCCCTTGTGGAACTTAAGGTTTATGGGGGAAAGGAGAAAGAGCAGATGAAGAGATTACATAAGCAATTACAATCAAATACAACAATTACTCTGATAAAGAATGTATGATGTATAGTGTATAAGGAAATCCCAGACAGAGCAGGAATACCTCAATGTACTATGGGAGGAGAAAAAGATAAGACGAATGAAAGTGGAAATCAAGGACAGCATCCCAGAGAAGTGACCTTTAAGTTGAGACACAAGGGTAAACAGCAATCAGTCTGATAAAAGAGGGAAGGGACAAAGGAAGGGGAGGAGTGTTTCATGCAAAGGGAACAACATGACTGAAGGTCTACAGGCTCATGAACACCTGACTTGAGTAACTGGATTCTGAAAGCAGCTTATTATTACTAGAGTATAAGGGCAGAGGGGAATAGCAGATATGAGGCTGAAGAACCAAAGGGGACAAGATAATGAAGGGTCCCACAGACCTTGTAGTTAAGACTTTATCCTGAGGGCACCGGAAACCACTGAAGGGTTTCAAACTGGTCAGGAACATGATCAATCTGTATTTTAGAAAAATTATTCTGGCTTAATGGGAATGAAATAGAGAACACGGGGGTTGGGGGGGCAGGGGCAAAAAGACTAATGAGAGTGATTAAAAGGCTAGCCCTGAGATGATGGTAACCTAGGCGAGGGAAATACAATATAGGGACAGAGAAGCAAACAGAAGTGAGCTATTTTTTACAGGTAGAAATAATAGGAGTTGGTGACTGATTTAGATGTGGGGGTTGAGGGAAAGGGAGTAGTTCTGGAAACTAGAGAGTAGGATCATTCAATGAGATGGAGAACACAGGAGCAAGAAGAAGCAAGTCTAGGAATTTGGAGAGAAGTATGTTAAATTCTAGACATGTTGAGGTTAAAGTGCTTTGTGAGGCATCAGAACAACAATGTCCATTAGACAGACTCTGACCCAAATCTCAGGTAAGAGAAAAGTGAGGGCTAAAGCAAAGGGTAAAAGTTAGAAGCAGCAGAGGAAAGTGGTTAGAGCATAGGTTTTGGAGACAGGGCCTGAGGGTTCAAGTTCTACTTCCAAGTATGTGCTGGGTTAAGGTAAGAAACTTAAATCTCAGTTTCTTCACCTGTAATGTATAAATAATAAGCAGATCTATCTCATAGGTTTTTGTGTAGATTAACTAGGCAATACATGTGGAAAATATAAATACCAAATTCAGGACAGTAGATACATTTTAGTAGCTAGGAAGGGATGGTAGGAAGGTTTTCAGATGGGAACAGCATCCAAGAGGAATGCATTGGGATTACTGACTATGGGTAATTTTTTAATAAAGGTAACACAATGTCAAGAACTGTTAAAGCCTGGTGGTACTACATGGATGTTTATTATTTTCTCTACTTTTTCAATATTTTATTATAAGAAACAGGAAAAAAGATATATATGGCATACAGCAATCAACAGTGTTAGCTATTATTATTGTTATATAACATTTATGAAGATGTCAGGCCCATAGTATGTATACAAATATTACAGGTAGGGTTAATGGGCTCCTAAATGTTGTTCCAAGACTCTCCCTATATTGATCTTCAAATGCTGTAAGAATTTTTTCTAAAACACAGATCATACCAAATTCAGCATGTTTAATAGTTAACAGCTTTGAAGCTACCTAGACCTGGGTTTGAATCTTTTAATTTCTCTTATTCTCAGCTTCCCAATTTGTAAAACTTGATCATACTAATACCTACCACTTCGCATGGCCACCCGAAGGACTAAGTGTGAAGCACCAAAGCACAGTATCAGGTTTACAGTAAGAAAGCATTCAATTAGTACTGAATTAATTTAAGAAGTGCAAAGTGAATACAGATTTACACAAAGGTTAAGAGCAACTCAGCAAAGTTAATATGAAACTTGTGAATCTGAAATCCAATTTAATACTCTTCTTTCACAGGATGTATGTCACTAGGTATTCATATCAGCTATGAGAAGACACATAAAAGCTTCAAGCAAGTTCAATGCCATGCATGTATTGCCCTAACATATTAAACCCCTAACACATCTCCAATTTTTGTGTCTATTTTTATAAATGTTGCTGATAATCTGCCACTAGGCAAAGCCTGAAACCTCAATTACCTTATTTTAACCAATCAACAAATACATTAGATAGTTATCTTATTTTACAAATAAGAAGGCAGGCTCAATGAAGTTAAGTAGCTTCCCCACAGATAAAAACCCAGATCCGCACTACTCCAAAGGTAATGCTCATTCCATCTCATGTGCCTAGCAGGAACACCTCTACAAAGCACTGTGTTATCTGGATGACTATATTTGCCAGTTTAAAAGATCAATCCAATCTATGTTTCTACCAAAACTAATCCATTTGCAGGCAGAGTACTTACACATTCTGAGGACTGTCTAGTCCTTATGGACTGATCACCCTGTTGCTGGGCTGAACCAGCCACCTGCTGGGCATTTACAAGGTTGCGGACCAGCTGGGCTGCTAAGAGAAGACATCAGAAAGAAAATCAATAGATAAACAACAGAGAAATGACAATCAATAACTCCCTTCCTCTGTTAAAGAGTCTCAAATCCCTCTGAGATTGTATAAACTTGGGACTTTTTATTATGTTTGTGAAGGACTTGTAACAACTAATTTTTTAAAGCTATTTCTCAATCTTGCAAATCACTAAAAAAATATACTGGTGGTAGAAACAAGAACAAAAAGACAATTACTCCTTTCTAAAGGAGACGACATATTTAAGAAAATACCTTCTGCAACAAGAATCCGAGTAACTGGAAATCATCACTTCTAAAATACTCTAATTTTTCTTTCATTAAACTGTCATTTGGGTTTCTAATTCTTAAAATTACAGATCTCCCTCTCACATAAGAGGAATGGGAAGAGATATAATTTCTCCTGTATAGTTTCCAGAAAAAAAAATTAACTTTTATTATCTTTTGATAGTGAAAGAATAAAGAAGGTAACTCAAATCCGAAGAATACTTAAAGGGAGTTTTCTGAATACAACAGACTAAGACCTATTATGAACATGAGTACTGTTCAAAATAAAAGACTATCTAAATTTTCTCTAAGAAATTATAAGGTCCAAAATCATATTGCTAAGTTTGGAATAGAGAGTAATCAGAGCCCTTAGAATGACATCAACACAAACGACCTTATTTCTACCAAAAACTGTTTTTGGCCTTTTCTATTTACCTGCCACACTGCTATTCCTCTGACGGGCCAGCTTGACCTCTGGGCACTCCCTTCGTACATGTCCTGCATCTCCACATATAAAGCATCTGAGGTCTCTGGGGTCTCTAAACTCTCGAGTGTCGTGGAGGTCTCGGGGGTCAACAAGGTCTCGGGAATCTTTCTCCTCTTCATTCCCATCCTTCTCTTCTTCACTGTCTTTCTTCTTTAGTCTAAACAGTAAACTGCTGATACCAATAATGTGGGGCTAGGGACTTGTAAACTGAATGAATCAGAGAACAAACTAAACTATACAAAAGTCTCACAATAAAGGGATTAACATGCCCATTGTATCATGCACTTTTTTTAAGGCAAGGGAACTCACATTTAGAGTACACCTACTCATATGGCAGAAACTGGGTATTCCAGTAGTTTTATAATACAATATCAAATTAGAAAAAAATTTTAACATTGAATATTTTAATCTTATAACAATCCTTAGAGGTTGGTATTTATTATCTCCATTCTACAGAGGGAGAAGCTGATGCTTAGACCAAGTGTCTTCTCTAAATTTAAGTCAGTATATAGCACTGATGGAACCTAGGAGTTAGATCTGTCTGAAAAGTTCTAAGCTCTTCATATTAGGCAAGGCTTAATAACTAAAAAAAGGATTTTCCTGCCTATTAAAGAGACTATATAAAATACAATAAAGTTTATTTCATAAATATATTTTGAGGGGTGTGGACGATGTATATTCCTCAAGGTATATATTATATATATATAGGTATGCCTCACAGTAAATATCTCAAAGATAATTATATTTTAATTACTGATTTGCAGGACTATGAGGTACTCAGCAAGAACCCCATGACTTGGTCATTTTTTTTCTTGGCTCCTGGCACAGTTCCCAGTAGAGTAGGTGTCAATAAATGCTTCTTCAATTAAAAAAACAAAAAAAAAACTGAATGAATAAGTGAACAAATGAATGAGATACCAGTGTGCCACAAAAAAATCTCACTCTATTAACAAAATTCCACTCCAATATACATTTTACCTAATGTCCAATTTAAAGCCTGAACCTTCTTAAACATGTATGAACAGTTATAGCTACAATTGGCCTCACATTTATTTTCCCTGTAATGTTGATACATAATCATTTGCCAACCTTCTCCTTTTAGGGCAGTCTTTCATGTAGTGGCCTATTTTTCCACACACACGACAACATCGATCATTGGGAGCCAGTTCTCCATCTGTTAATACTCGGGAATCAAAGAAGTACTCCTAGGGAGAAAATAAACCTTTACTAGGAAAAAAAAAACACTATGAATTGTGGAATCCAACTAGAAAGAAGACCAAGATGTAAAAGTGGTTTTAAAAAAAGGAAATGGGGTGCCTGGGTGGCTCAGTCGGTTAAGCGTCTGGCTTAGGCTCAGGTCATAATCCCAGGGTCCTGGGATCGAGCCCCGCCATCAGGCCCTCTGATCAGTGGGGAGCCGGCTTCTCTCTCTGCCTCTGCTGTTCCCCCTGCTTGTGCGCCCTCTGTCAAATAAATTTTAAAAATCTTAAAAAAAAAGAAATTATCATCACTGGGGCCCCTGGATAGCTCAGATGGTTGAGGTTCCAGCTCTTGATTTCAGATTAGGTCATGATCTCAGGGGTCGTGGGATCCAGACTCCAGCTGGGCTCTGCACGCAGCAGGCAGTCTGCTTCTCTCCTTCTCCCTCTCCCTCCACTCCTCCCCCTGCTCTTTCTCTCTCTCTCAAATAAATAAAGGGGAAAAAAAAGAACCATCATTATCAATATCAGGGGTTGCTAACAGTGCTAACCACTTTACATCCACATTATTTCTTCATTCATCTGTGGCATCTTTGCATAGTAACTCAATAGATACTATTTTCATCCTCATTTATAGATGAGGAAATAGAGGCTCAGAGAGTTCGAGTCAATTGCCCATAGTAAAAAAAGCTGGTTAAGTAAGCAGGATTTAACGCTAAGTTGGTCTGACTACAAATCTCATGCTTTCTGCCTTACCAGGCTATTTCTACAAAAGAATTATTCTCTTTACAAAAGAGCTCTCTGCCAATAAAACAATCCTCTGGTTTATTTAAAATATGATTGGATTTGCATATAACATTTCAAGAACATATAACATTATATAAAGCAGGGTACAGCTAAAGAGCAGGTAGAGAACCAATACAAAGTAAATCATTTTCCCAGGTTTTAGAAGTACCAGGATCATTTTTCCTTTATCCTACCACCTAGCATATTCTTCTAAGCTTTAGCTCAGTTTTGTTTTGCACTATCACAAAGACTAGTTTGTCCTAACAGTACCTACATCTCTGGAAGGCAAGAGAACATGTCTGCTTAGCACTCTTCAAATCTATCTAAAGTCAAAGACAAAAGTATAAGAGATACACCTACTAGGATGGCTGTCATAAAAAGAGAAAGGATGTAGGGCGCCTGAGTGGCTCAGTTGGTTAAGCGACTACCTTCTGCTCAGGTCATGATCCTGGAGTCCCTGGATTGAGTCCCGCATCAGGCTCCCTGCTCGGCGGGGAGTCTGCTTCTCCCTCTGACCCTCCCCCCTCTCATGTGCTCTCTCTTTCTCTCATTCTCTCTAAAATAAATAAAATCTTAAAAAAAAAGAGAGAGAGAGAAAGGATGTAGATGAAATGGAACAGATTGGCAGGACCTCAGAAAGTTAAACATAAATTTGTCAAAATGAACCGGCAATTCTACTGTTAGGTATATACCCAAAAGAAATGAAAACACATCCAAAAAAAATTTGTGCACAAATATTCACAGCAGCATTACTCATAAGAATGAAAAAGTAGAAACTCAAATGTCCAACAAAGGTGATGAATGGATAAATAAAATATGATATATTCCATTTAATGGAATATTGTTCAACCATAAAAGGAATGAAGTGGTGATACACGTTACACCATGAACAAACCCTGAGAACATTAGGCCAAATGAAAGCAGCTGATCACAAAAGGCTACATATTTTATGATTCCATTATATGAAATGTCCACATAGGCAAACCTACAGAAACAAAAAACAGATCAGTGGTTTGAAGAGTGGGAGAGAGAAGGAATGGGGAATGACTGCTAACGGGCACAGGGGTTTCCTTCAGAGAGAAACAAAATGTTCTAAATTAGATTGTGGTGATGGCTGCAGAATCCTGTGAATATACTATAAACCAGTGAATGAACTGCTCACTGTATATTTGTGAATTTCATTCAATATAAGTTATAACAATAAAGCTGTATTGTTAAAAAAAGATGAAAGATGTAATTCTTCACATTTATTATTGAAGAAACCAAAAGAGCTAATTAAAATCCTCCTCATCATATTTTCTGCCAAGACAAAACAAAAGCCTTTGTCAACCTAGGAATCATCCTCAACTTGTTCTCCTTCACCCATCGCCTCTAATTAATCACGTTATATCCATTTTCTTCCTCAATTTCTCTTTAATCTACTTTTCTCCATTCTATCATCCCAGTTAAGGTGGCCTAGACCTGAGGGCCAGCAAACTTTTCCTGTAAAGGGCCAGAGAGTAAATATTTTAGGTTGTGACGAAATTGAAGATACTGTATAATACTTACATAATAAGAGAAAGCAAATTTACACTAAATTTTTATTGAAGAATTTCAAAATATACTAATAATAATTGAGTATAATTTTTTTGTAATGTAAAGGTTACTAAACAGAAGAAAGAAATTCTTTTTTTAAGATTTTATTTATTTATTTGACAGAGAGCAAGAGAGCACAAGCAGGGGGAGCAGCAGAGGGAGAGGGAGAAGCAGACTGCCCTATGAGCAGGGAGCCCAATGCGGGGCTCAATCCCAGGACCTTGGGATCATGACCCCAGCCAAAGGCAGACACTTAACTGACTGACCCACCCAGGTGCCCCAAGAAGAAAGGAATTCTTTCTGGAAGAGACATTTCACTTAACTGAGGTTCAAAATTAGTGTTCCCTATCATTAAAATCAATAGAAAATGTTCATCTGTTAATGCTAATCTGCACATACATTTTATATATTTCATCTTTGAAAATGTTTTTCACAGATGAAAAATTGAAGATTCAAGGTAAAGAATTAGACCTAGAGTGCAAATGAAGGACTAGTCTCTGATAAAGAAAATGTATCTGTAGATGCAGGCAGATTTATAGATTTACAGAAAGTTGAAGGAATATCTGATACTATCTTTGTCTCATAGGGAAAATCTCTAAGAGTGAGAAGGGCAGAAGTGAAAAGTGGGACACAAAGTGCAACAGGTATTGAATTTTGAGTACAATAAAATCTGAATTAGTTCTTACCAAATAGGATATACAGGTAAGTAAAGAAAGGTATTAAGAATGTCAGATGTTACTGAAAGTCTAATTTAGGCTGGTAAACACTATAGTTGTATTATATAAATAAACCACCTAGCTTTAGGACCATTTTTCATAGTGCTTAGCTGCCAAAGCATAGACAGATGGTAGCTAAGGTGAATTCATGTAAGGCTGAACACATAAGGGTGCAAGAGAAGGACAATGGTACCAAGGAATTTAAAGTATATGCCAGAGAGCACACCAGGAAATCTAAGTTAAATGGGAAGAAAAATGAAGACAGAAGATCGCTGACAGATGCGAGAATAAGGGTCAATAAAGTAGAGGATCTAATGATGTAGAAGAATAGTTGAAGAGGGAATATGTGAGTGAGCAAAAAAGATGAATAAATAGAAAATATACTTGTCTTCATTTTCATTAGTGTAGGAATGAAACACATCTACTTTGTATGCCTACAAGCCTAGTTGGTACATAGCAGAGAAATCAGTACAAAGTAGGAATTCAGGGATGCCTAAGTGGCTCAGTCAGTTAAGCGTCTGCATTCGGCTCAGGTCATGATCCCAGGGTCCTGGGATCGAGCCCCGCATTGGGCTCTCTGCTCAGTGAGGAGCCTGCTTCGCCCTCTGCCTGCTGCTCCCCCTGCTTGTGCTCGCTCTCTCTTCCTCTCTCTGACAAATAAATAAAATCTAAAAATAAACAAAAAACAAATAAAAAAAAACAAGGAATTCAATAAATATGTGTTGAAACAATATATTTTACTATGGAAAGTATAAGCATGAAAGACTTTAAAGGATATTTTCTACAATATCAGTTGTAACACTGATATAATAAAAACAATCTAAATGTCCATCAAAGAAGAACAGTTAAGCTAGTATAAACAAGCCATAGAATACTATATATTGACTTTTAAAAAAGAAAGAAGTAGTCAAAAAATGGTTAGCAGACTCATAGGCCCTTTCAGATAGGCCTCAAACTGATTTTTGGTCGATATTCAAGACCAAAGACTGATATCTACTAGTCGATTATATTATTATACTGAGTTATTAAGAGTTACTAAAATTTTGTATTCATAGACTAAAATTACCACATTTGCAGTTTACTAAGGATTCTAATATTCTACTAAAAAGTCTGACAACATGAAACCGGTAGGTTCCTATAGAACATATGCACATATACACATTAATAGTTGGAATTCCCACAATTTTCAGGTAAAATGTTTTATCAGTGCATCATCAGATTTGTTTTGATCTATGCTCTCTTCATTTATTTTTTAATTAGTATGTTAGTAAAATCATTGTTGGATTTTCCTTTTGTTTGACATTTGATACAACTTCTGTGTCATTTCAAATTTTACTATTATTTCTTTCTCTCCAATATAACTATTATCACCCCCCCAAGAGGCAAGACAATAAAAAATGTCAAGAATCAGTGCCACAAGGGAAAAAAGCTGTAGATTTTTCTGCTTTTCTTACCCTACATCCCAAAGAAAGAATGTGGAAACTGTACTGAACAAGATCAAGGATATTTGTTATGCAATAGTAGAGACACAGTTTCTCTCTTGAGATTGCTTCTCTTGGAAGTTTTTCTCTGTGAAATTTAGACCTCCTCCCATTAGAAAGCAAGCAAAAAACAGAGCGACACCAAGAGGAATGGGAACTACTATGCCACCCAGTTCAGGCAAAAGGAATCCTCTCAGCTCCATGCCATCACATTCAGTTACCAGGGCTACACCAAAATTAGAGCAGAAGCCTCAGCAAGTAAGAAAGTATTTCTTTGGTGTTGTCCTCTCTCTTTATATTTTCATCAAGATTTCTAGGGATGGAAGAGGGGCATGGGGCAGCACCTCAAATTCAAAATTTAAGGATACTGACTCCTGACTACCTTCATTCATTCAACAAATCCTTATTTGGTACATCCAATGTGCCATCTTAATAGGTATTGGAGATATGATGGTGAAGAGACATAATAGACCCTTGTCCTCATGGAGCTAGAGTCTAATGGGGGAAGACAGAATTAAACAAATAGATACACAAAATTTAGCAAATCGATACCTCATTATGAACTATGATAAGTGCAATAAAAAAAAATATAAGGAGTGTATAATCATCTCTTTCTCCTGTTTCTAACACCAACTTGGAAATAGGATAAGGCTTCCTATACCACAAAAAAAGCAGTTCTATATGAAAAAAGATTCAGAATCCAAATTATGTAAACTTACGGCTTCTCTGCCAATGAGTGGGTAAAAGGGGGTACCAAAAAGTTTCCTTCCATTGATAAATGCCTTCATGATAAAATTGGTCACTATTGAAAAAAGAAGAAAAAATAAAGATGCAGACTTTAATGTGTAAAAGCTTTAAAAACAGGGGATTTCTGTATTTAAAACTTACTTTTTCTAGAAACTCCAGCACCAAGGTTATGATTCAAGTCAAAAGGATCTAGAAAAGAAATATTTATTTTTTAATTAAGAATTCTGTTCACTGTAAAAAAATATACATACAAGCCATAACTAGAGAGTAGCACTATGTAACTCAAACTATTCAAGTCAGCAAATTATTCTTCTAAAATTACAGATTAAAAAAGATAGAAATTGGGGCGGAGGGAAAAAAATAATAAAAGGACAGAAACATAAAAATGAAGAGGAAAAATCTTCCAAATTCTAATGTGCTTTCGGTCTTCCCTTCAATTTCCTTGCCAAATGAAACTATGGCTTTTTGTTTTGTTTTGTTCCCCAGTTAATGTCAGCTAATGATTACCTTCAATTGCAATGCATTTGGATGTCCACTGCTTCTCAAAAGTTGTCAACAGCTTTTTCTGCCGAATGCTAATTACATATTCCTTGAAATCAAACTCTTCAGTATAGAAGCGAAGCAGTCCCAACCAAAGCTCTCCTAATGTTTCTGTGTTCTTTCCAAGTGAAGGTAAACGTTTTTTCTTATAGGTAAGACAAAAGAGAGAGATGTCTGTACTTACTCAAAATATGGAACACAAATATAAGTAAAATTATTAAATTATGCAAATCCTAACACATATCAGTGAGCATTCTATAACATAAAGACTATGAAAAAATTACCAGTTCTTCTGTTTTATCAAAGAAAAATGCATTCCATCCATCAACCATTCTCTGTGGAATCTGTTTTCCATCAAAGATCTGTAAAAACAATTTTATTGTTAGATTTTATGTCCTCTTATGTAAACGCCTAAGTATCCTTATATCATTTTAGAATGTACCTATAAGAGATATTGAGATACTTCTTTCCAAAAGGAACATGTCAGGATAGTATAATTTGATGCCAAGTTATTAATGAATAAAATATATCTGGAAGATCAAAGCTGAGAAAGGATATCTTAAGAGCTTGAGACTCTCCAAATGACACATTTGATGTTATCTACTTGGCCTGTCAAAACGCATCCAGCCCAAGACTAATGAAGTAAAACTAAAGAAAAAAAAAAAACAAAAAAAACAATGAAAACCACATTTTCATCAATGGATCACAGATGTAGAAATACATAATACCTACTGATTTGTATACCCAAAGGAAATCAATGGAACCACTTGTTTTGGGGACAGGCTCTAGTACTTTTAATCAGTTATTTGTATCAGATGATGCCGAAAAGCCCCTGGGTATTGATTTCTTTAAAGAGAAAATTAGGTAGCTTTTCCTGACATCTTGATAAAAACTGTAAAATTTTCATGATTAATTATGAATAATAATCCACTGTCCTGAGGAAAGAGAGGGGGGAGTAATGCTACTTTACTAGAAGAAAAGTATCCCTTAAGATGAGTTCTTTAAAAAAGAAAATAGTTGCAACAGGTTCACAGTCAGCAGACCTCATTTCTAATCTTAGTCCTGCCTGGCAGTGATTCTAGACAAGAGAATTATCCTCCTAAACCCTTCACTGTTTTCCCAATGAAAATAAGAGATTAATTAGGTCAGTTGATTTTCAAATTTCATTTTTCTTTGAAGCTGTAGAATCCTTTCCTAAAATGGAACCTTCCTGAAGCTTAAAGCAGATAAAAGTAGAGGTACTTTAACAGAATCCTAAGTGGAGAAAACATACCCCATTTTTTCCATATCTCACTTCTCACACATACACTAATAAGCCCCTAGAGCTTACCAGAAAATACTTTAAAACCATCAGATAAGGTGGTCCCCATCACCCCTTCCATTTTAGATGGCACAGTGATTTACAAAATTAACATTATTTGGCCCCTCTAATATCACTCTCAGGTTTAAGTTCCTTGTAGGCAAAAACTGTAACTTGGAGCCAAAATTCCTACTTATATCAAAGCCTGCTATTTATATAGAGAGAATACATACTTAATACATGTTTGCTGAATGAATATATTTTACTCTGGAAGCATGTTTACAAAAAGATGAAGTTTCCAGAAACTTAGGCTAAGAAGTTGCCTTTTTTTTTTGAAGAGTGTGCATGCAAGCGTGCATGAAGGAGGAGGGGCAGAGGGTGAGAGGGAGAGACTCTCAAGCAGACTCCCACTGAGCATGGAACCCAATGCACTGCCGGATCTCACAACCCTAAGATCATGACCTGAGTCGAAATCAAGAGTCGGACATTTAACTGAGCCACCCAGATGCCCCAGTTGCTTTTTATATTTATATGTAACTTAAATACAGTTATCATTTATCTACCATAAACTCTGACACTTCATAAAACAAAAAAGGGAGAGCATGGCAATTAGATATTGATACCTACAACAAATCTTGCCCTGAAAAAAAAAATGAAGATACTAAAGAAACCAAAGTGTAATATTTTGCCATTATAGAATATTTTACCCTTACAGATGCTATTATAGGTAATACATGGGACTAATATAAGCTATGTCATTATACCTTGATTCTTTTTAATATAATTCTTATTTTTGATTAACAACTATGACCCAATATGTTGGCTGATAACACAGTGAAGTGGACCCTGTGGGCCTTGGAAGGTATTTAATCACTGATTTGCCCTTTTTTTAATGAGTTCTCATATTTCACTTTCTAACTTTCCACTGTTTCAGCCCTTAGAGGATAATTGCTATCCCCCCTTTCTCTTACACACACAATTTCTCTTTCCATTTCTCTCTTCTCTTTCTCTCAACACCAATCATGCTCTACTTGAGTAGTGACCTCTACTCAGTCCTCCCTGTAAAACCTCATGAACAATCATATTTGTACAAGGAGTGACTCTGTATGTTTTCCATATTTACTTTCACATTTAATTGTAATATTTTAGTATCTGCTGCTATATTTAAACTACAATATTTAAATTTTTCAGTTGTGGTAAAATACACATAACAAAAATGATTATGATGGTAAATTTTACAAGTGTTCAGTTCAGTGGCATTAAGTACACTCACATTGTGTACCATCATCACCATCCATCCACAGAATTTTCATTTTGCAAAAATGAAACTGACACTATTAAACAATAATTCCCTGTTCCTCCCTCTCCTAGCCCCCGAAAACCACCATTCCACTTTCCATCGCTATGAGTTTGACTACCCTATATAAGTGAAATCATAATATTTAGCCTTTAGTGACTGGTTTACTTCACTTATCACTTAGCATACTGCCCTCAAGATTCATCCATTCAGTTGCAATTTTTAAGCTAATATAAGCTAAGAAAATATAGAAGTTCATAATATCAAGTGTAGTTAACACTCCCTAATCCTCTCTTAGTACTTTTATGTGAAAATTTATTTTTACTCATGATTTTCTAGAATACAGCAAAATCATTCTGCTTAGGAAAGCTCCTTTTGACCTAAAGAACTCTGTATTGTTAACCATGAAAAATACACTTAGCAGAGTCTTACTTATACTCAGTCGCTTCAAGTCTAGGTTCAATTACAAATGGAGTCAAAGATCAACAGCTTCATTAAACATATCCTTACCCTTAAAAGTTGATCGATGTCAATGACCAATACTTAAATGATGCCAGAGCAATGGACAATGGGGTCCCATATGATAAGCAAAAAAGGCCAGAAGCAAAAATCCATATATCATCAGTTCATATGTATCACAAAGCCCCCCACAATCAGAGCTCATTATGATGGAAAACATTCCATGGACTGTCTCTCATTTCATCAAGCACTGTTAAGCAGATAATGGGAGAGTTCTTGAAGTTGGCTACTGCAGTCCTGCCTACATTTTTCCAATAATAATATTAATACAGCTGCTAATGATAGTAGTAATAATAATAATGATAAAGCAAGCACCATTTATGAACACCTACTTTAGCACTTACTATATAATTCAAGGGCATTTGATTTCTCTGTTCCTTATATCAACACTGAAATAATACTATTATTACATTATTACTGTTGATGGAACTCAGACTAGTGGCAGTCAGGCATCTTAGTGAAGGCCACAATGTCAGAATTAGAATTCAGACCACATATCTCCAGCTCCAAAATCATGCCCCGCTCTTTCCTGAATGGCTCCTCAATCGTGGGTAGTAGAATTACCCACAAACTACCATGAAAATAAAACTCGTGTGCCACTTTAGTTTATCATAATATTCTGTTAAAGTCAGAGCAAATCATAGTAAACGGCTGCTATGATATTCCTGTGTAATAATGCATTTAAATTACCCAAATTTAAAGTCTTAACAACAGTTAGACTAATACAGAGAACAACCCTGGCCTTGTCAGGCCTCATGAATTCATGTTAAATTTTAAATATCCTACTATATACAACCTAGTTAAAAACCACATCACGCAACACAGATTCAGCAACTTAAAATTTTCTGCCAGGAAAGGATATTTGAAATTTTTGTTTCTTCTCTATTGTTAATTTAAAAGGGGGAACAAATGCTGCTATAAGTACATGGCATTCATTAGAACTTATTAAAACTTACTAAGGCCATCTGACATCCACCATATGGCTTGCTTATTCTGTGATTTTCTTCTCTGCCATGACTACTGGTTTGTGTAAAGTCAGAATATGTGATTTGCCAAATAATTCTGATGCTTCTCTCTGACCTCAAAATAATCACCTTTCTAAGAAATTAGAACTGGATTCTCCCTAATGCTTGCAAATATACTTTGTGCCAGGAATGAGGAGGAATAGATGATTAAGAACTCCTTTAAACCTATTTCACAGAGTATAAATTGGCTACAAAAAGGGAACCCATGAGTCACCAAATCTGAATGAATAGGAGTATAATGTTTCTTCTAATGTACATTCTTAGGCTTAATGCAATTTAACATGACCTTACAGAAATGAGGAAGAATTTTCTTGGGTTTTCTCTTAACCAAAATTCACAAAGTTGACCAAAGTATACACAAGAATATACTAAAGTTCATTGCCAGGCAGGAGCAGAGAGAATATTATGGAGAGAAGAAACTTTATATTTGCATCTGAGAGACTATAATGTATGAGTTCATGGATGGCTATAATACTTTCATAATCACTTGCAGCATTCTAAGACTATGAAATACAAACACACTACAAAAGATATTCAATAGTTTTGTTTATCTAAAATTCCTTTGGTAGTCTATATTCTCCCATAATGAATTTTTCAAAAAGATTCATTATGTGATTATATCATTAAGGGAAGAAGAAAACTTAGGATGTCCACGCTGGAAAAATCCTTCATGACCTGATAACTGATCAAGATCTTCTGTGTTTAGATTAATGTTTTCAAAAGAAACTCCTTTACAGTTTTCTTAAACACCTACCTCTTGCAGAACTGGGATAACAGGTGGTTTTCTCTGCTGCAGAAAGTACAGCACCATAAGGATATAAGCATATGAAGATAAACTTCCCCTAGAAGCATCTCCAATGTCACATCGCTAAAGAAACATAACAATGATTGAAAATAAAACTTCAGAATCTTATTCCATGCAGAAGTACTGACTACTTTGAGATACTACTTTTTTTAACCCATCAAACTGTCAAATATCCAAAAGTTAAATAACAAACTATTATGAGGATGGGTAAACAGGCACTCTCATAACAATTACAGACGACCATATAAATTAGCATAAAATCTATGAAGAATTTGATAATATCAAAATTACAAAAGCACATCTCACTTAACCTAGCAATTTTAAGAATTTATCCTGCAAACACACCAAATACCAAAAAATATGTGAAATAAGAAGTTCTTTTTAATCATAGAACTGTTTTAACAGCAAAAAAACAGAAACTTAAGACTCCTCAATAAAGCACAGGTTTTAAACAACTGATGACTATCTACACAATTGAACAGGGTGTAGCCATTAAAAAAGAACAAGGAATCTCTAGTATACTAATAGGAAGTAATTATCAGTATCTATTGATCAGTGAGAAAAGTAAAGTACAAAACAATGTTTTTAGTATATTTATACCCATTATAAAAAGGAGAAAGGAAATTTCTGCATTTACTTATACTGGTATATTTCTGGGAGGATACAGAGGAACTTTTAATACCAGTTGCCTCTAGCAAGAGGCACTGGTTGTCTAGGAGACAGGTGTGGAAGGGAGATTTTCCACCAGAAATCCCTTTAGACTTTTTGAATTCTGAACCACGAGTAAGTTGACTATTCCAAACAAAATTTTTAATTAAAAATAAATCCTAAAAGAATCCTCAGAGGCTTCCCCTGAGTAAGACTTCAGCTGTATATAAAGGGGGAGGAATGATTTCTCTGACATGAAAGACTTAGTTTCATTACTACAACTCCACTGAAGTACAGAACCATTATGCTAAAGTTATTCTGTGAGATGAATCTAGAAAAACAGCCATATCAAATACAACTTGAGGATGTGGCTAAACGCCACTCTTTTCTAAGATGACCTCTGTCTACAAAGACATGTATAGGAATATCTGAACAGGTACGTCTCCCTGTTGTGGAAGAGTGGATTTAGTGAAATGAAAATGCAACCAAATCATTCAGCTACTAGAAGCCTTCTACCAAAACATTAAAAAAATTAACTGTTTATTGAGCAGCTACCATAAGGCAGGTACACTATATTGGGGATACAGGTCTCCATCTTCATTGAGTTTACCCACTTAGCTAAAAAAAGAAAACAGAATTCAGTATTATAAGTGTTATAATAGGAGAAACACAAGGTTTTATTGGGATTGTTTTGTTTTCTTGGCCAAAAAAAACTTATGACTAAACCCAAATTTCAGATGTCCTAACCCAGAGATTCTTATTTAGGATGATACGCCAAATTCCCATACTTGGGGCTGAAAATCTTTATTGCATTGAGTAATTTTACTACTGAGAATTTAGTCAAGTGTTACACATGGGAATAAAGCACATACAGGAAAAAACTAAGACACTACTCTAATAAGTATAAACTTAAATCATTTACTATTGAGTGCTTCCTTTAAAAGCTCAGATAAACAAAACTGAGAAGAGATTTTTCACAAGTCTGACATCAGTATATTTCATTTTAACTATCATGAGTATTATAACAAAGGAGATCATTAACTATTTTATAAATACCTTTGCAAACACTTTCATAGTATATCCCAAGTACTGTACTCTAGGATCAATAGCTGCATAAGTAGCTAGCATTCTTGTGTTATGTTGAGCCTGAAAAAAATTACATATTTGAAAGCATTTCAAATTTATTAAAATTAAACTTATAAATCAGATAAAAAGATACAATTATATTAAAACTTAGAATACCTGCAAATGAGTCAAAAACTAATCTTCAATCTGAAGGAAATATCAAGATGATTCCTAAAAATATTTT
This sequence comes from Callorhinus ursinus, assembly GCF_003265705.2. Taxonomy (NCBI): domain Eukaryota; kingdom Metazoa; phylum Chordata; class Mammalia; order Carnivora; family Otariidae; genus Callorhinus; species Callorhinus ursinus. The sequence goes on along the minus strand of NW_027397071.1, from coordinate 59,939,122 downwards.
TGTCTTATAATGCTCACATTTGAAACTTTTAAACATAAATGTATAGTCAGTGATCTGTAAACTTTTCATTTTTTATCTATAAACTTTTAAAATGACAAGTGTAAACATACCTATGTCTATACAGAAAGAAACACTTACCAATGTATTATATAAACTGATATCACCTTCTAAACCACTTCGTCTATGTTCAAATTTTACTATAGGCACTTTGGCAGTAGTTATAGGCAAAATGTTCCTTAAACCTGATTTAAAACAAACAAACAAATACAAAAACTTCATTAGGTTAAATAATTTTCATGAAGCTAAAAAATATTTTGTTGTTTTAAAGCTGTAACTTAAGATTCATACCTGGATGTCTCTTAAGAATTTTTGCCAAATTTTCAATTATTTCTTTACAGTTTAATTTCTAAAAAACAAAAGAAACAAATAATAAAGTTTGTCTAAGTCAATTTGGCCTTGTGCAAATTCATTTTAATGAGGCATTTAATACTAGCACTGAAAATCTCCAGCTATAAACAACTCAAAGTATGCAGTCTAGAGACCTGCAGTATCGCAATCATCTGGAAATTTGATGGAAATGCAGATCTCAGGCCCCACCCCAGTCTACTGAATCATAATCTACATTTTAACAAGATTCCCAGGTAATTCACATCCACATTAAAGTGTGAGGCGCACAAAAACAGGAGAATAATGTTTTCAAATACGTGAAATACATAACTAGAGATGGATCTGGTGAAGGCAAAACAGTACAGTGTTTAAGAACGTAGGCTCTGAATTTAGACAAACCTTATTAATAAGCTGCGTGACTTTGACCAGATCCTTAACCCCTTGGAGCCTCATACTACTATTCTATAAAACCAAGATAATTATAAACTCCTGCCCTATCAAGTAGTTGGAAGGATTACATGAGACATATACGTAAAGCATTCAACAGCATGTTTGGCACAAAATGAGCACTTTAAATCTGTGAGCTATTTATTGTCATTATGTTGATGAGGAAAAGTAATGCAATTATTACCATACCTACTTCTTCAAGAAAATTCTTACCTCTACAAATTTAAATACTTTTTTTTAAAAATCAGAGACAGCAGAGTTGATATGGTAAGAATAACCATGATACAAGGAATAGGGAAGATAATGGCATTGTAATTTAACTAGATTAAGCTAAACGGTATATTATACATCAGTGCCCACACTTACTACTAAAAGCACTTTTGTATATCCCCAACATGTTCTTTTTAGCCACTAGAGAGCAGTAATCATTGCGGCTTAACCTGAGGATTTCAAGGGAATCTACAGTTGCTAATTAACACATAATAAAATTTATTATGCAAGGATACAATTTATGCTAAATTATGTTTCAACAATGTCTCATCTGGAAGAAAATGTATTCTTTTTCATTGCTTCAACTTTCCAGTGTGAATGGCACAGATGATATATAACAGACAAACCCTTAGTGATTAGAAATCTGATTATTAAATTTTACATAGAAGGTATCTAAACCCTAACCTCCATCCCTGGGTAAAATCACTTCCTATTCCCTCAATTCTTGCTCTTCAAAACGGAGATTGGCAGCCTCTTTCCAGTAGATGGCACTGAGTAGAAGTTAGTTAAGAAGAACTAAAATATTTGCAATTTTTCCATTTTTTTAAAAGATAAAATGTTAATACCAGAAATAATTTCTTAGGGCCAGAAATAAGGATCTACTAGACATCTGTACTCTGCCATCATTACTCTGGTTCTAACAATTTAAAAGCCACCTTTTGAAAAAAAATTCAGAAATGCATAGGTACACTATCCTGCTGAATTCTTTTATAGTACAACAGAGGCTATACTGACACCACTACAGATGCCAGAAGCTTGGCCACACCCCAATCTTGCAAGCAGTCCCTGATTTGGAGACATAAATTCCAACAGTTATGTTGGTAAAGGAAGGAGCAACTATAGGGATCCCCTCCTTTCTAGTTGCTGCTAGGAAGGCCTGGGATACTTCCCTATCCAGTCAGGCCCTTTCTTTACTGGAGCTTGGACAATCTTGTTTCCACTGCTGATGGTACACAAAGAGAGAAAGCGTAAGTACCCACTCTCACTGCTGAGACTGCTCTGGGGGAAGGTCTGCTCCTGGCATCTCACAGTGAAATTCCAAAAGTAGTGGTTAGGTTCTACAGTACTATTAGTACTATATTTCAGCTACATTATGGGTTAAATAAATTACAGGGAAGCAGTGAGATACAATGGAAAGAGCATGAACTGTGGAGTCAGACAGACCTGGGTACGAATCCCGGCTCCAACATTTACTAGCTGTGTGAACTTGGGCAAGTCAGTTTATCTCTCAAAGCCTCAGTTTCCTCATCTGTAAAATGGGGGAAATTATCTACCTCGAAGGTGGTTGTAAGAATGAAATGAGGCCTCAATAAATGTTAGTTCCCCTCCCCATCCAAAATTAGTTTCTAAAAGCTATCCTAGAACATGACATTTGTAACATTGCTTTACGGAAAAAAATGTGTTCTAAGTGCCCCCAAATAACAATTAACTCGTACAACACAATCCATTTATAAATTAGATGTTCACTTTTATTTTCTATCTTTAGTGATACAAAGATATCACCTAATGGAAGAGATATGAAAAGACAGAGGAAATGAGATCAGTGTTCACTACAGTAGCACCAGCTTCACATTGGTTCCAATGAAAAAAACTGCAACTCTATGGTGTATTAATTTTTTCCAAAAATTCATTACAAAGCACTTTTAACTCCTAGTGACATGGTTTTTGTGTTATAAAATTACTGAATTTTAAGTAAATGTACTTAGACATTCGAATGTCTTCTAAAATGATAGTGCTAAATGCTTTTACATTTCAAATACTACTATTGCTAATGTATTTACACGAAGAATGACACCATATTTTTATCAATACTACATACATAATTTAAAATACATTCACCACTGGAAGAAAATAAACTTCTACATCTCTTTTCAAACACTTAACTCTTACCTCTGCATTTTCGTGGCCTTCCAGGGTCATACAAATATCCAGATCACTATCACGAAATCCAAATCCATTCTTAGAAGAGCCAAATAAGCACAATCTTGCCTTTTCTAAGTAAAGGAAAACAAAAGTCAAAAGTTTCATAATTAGCACGGAAGAGGAGCCTTCTATTACCTACTAATGGACTAACACAAGATGATCTTATCTACTTCTATGGCTTAAATACCTTCCATTGCCAGATATACTGAGAAATTCCAAAATATTCATCTAAAGCCCAGATCTCTTGCCTAAGTTCCCACAATCCTTGTTTCTAACTGCTTTTTCCATTTTTCTACAGACATCATAAAATCAAAGTCAAAACTAAGCCTTCAGCTTTCACCTCAAACCTATTGCTCCTATAATCCCTATTCTCAGCAAATAGTATCTTTATCTACTCAACTACCAACGTCAGAAATACATGTGTAGTTCTTAACACCCCTCTCAGCTTCTACATCCAAACAATCACCAAGTCCATTAATTTCTTTCAACTTAACTATCTCATAAATTCATCTACTTTTCTTCATTCTCCACATCACTACCAATAGTAAAGTTCAATATTTAGAGATTTATCTTTTGGAAATAAAAGAGTTTTTTCAGGCACAATTCAAGTAGTTTTATAAATATCACCTTAGTACACAGAATTAATTCTCCCAAAGTGAGTGATTAATCCATTTGATATAAATTATGATAGAGTTATCCTTTCATATTTAGTGTCATTAACAGGTACCAGTTCAAGCAAGCTGTTGCTTAACTGGATTGGGTTTCTCTCACTATTAATTCTTCACATTATATATTTAGATAAGAAATTCTGTATTTTCAAAACCTAATTCTCCAATTCAGTTCTGACGTCCAACTTGAAATTTCAATGGCAACTGAGAGACATAAAAGAAGCTATGTTCATCAGCAAATAAAAATGTGCATGGGTTTAATATAACAGACTTAGATTGGTCAGTACTTTCCATACTAACAAATATAACAGAAAATGGAATCCTGTAGTATATAACAGATTATCTTTTACAAGTACAAATTCATTCTGATTATAAATCAACTCTTTATCCTTTCCTAAAATATTTGGCCATAAAACTCTTGATTTTTCACCCCTGTACCCCAAATCTGCTCCTTCTGCTATTTTGCTATTTCAGTTAAATAATATCACCCAACTACTAAAAGCCTTGAAACCATCCTTGACTCCTTTTCTTCCCTCATATCTACCATGTAGAGCGTCAGCAAATCCTATTGGCTCTACGTTCAAAATATATCCTATATCTGACCACTTCTCATCGACTCTTCCAGAACATTATTATGTCTCACCTGAACTTATGCAACAGCCTCCTAAATTGCTCCTCCTGTTTCTATTCTTATGGACCTATACTCTATTCTCTCAGATCATGTCACTTAAGTGTTAAAACCTTCCAGAAGCTTCTCATTAGACACTTAAAATTCAAAACCCTTCTACCAATATCTATAAGGCCCTAATGATTCAATCTCTAGGCTACCTCTCAGACTTCATCTTTCTATTACAGTCTACCTGACACATTTCACTGCAGCCACACTGATGTCCTGCATGGCCTTCAAACATTGACAAACATAATCCAATCTTGGGGTATTTGTACTTGCTATTCTTTCTCTCTAGAATATTCTCTCCTTGGATATTCATATAACTTGCTCCCTCACATTATTCATGGCTCTCTTCAAATGTCACTTTATCAGAGAGAACTACCCTAATAGTAGAGAGAACTACCCCCATCGCTATCCTTTTAACTCCTACACTTTAGTAGCATTTATTATTTCCTGATATTACATTATATACCTTTTTGTTAGTTGAATATCTGTCTACCCTTCTTAATATAAGCTTTCCGAAAGCAGGTTTCACCTTTTGTATTGGTACTGTATTCCCAGCACCTAGAATAGCACCTAAAACATAACATTCAATGAACACTTATAAAAATAAACAGAACTCAGACTAGGTGGCTATAATAACAAAAACAATCAATTTTTAATATATGACATACCATCATATTCTTTTTGAATAAACTTTTCCAAGCCAATTAAAATTTGCTCCCTGTTGTGTTGTTCAGAAAAGGGTGGTGATAACTCATCTAAGTTAAAAAAAAAAAAAGAAAAAGGAAAAAGGAAAAAGAAAAGTAAGGAAAATGGAATCTGAAAAGGTATTCAATTTTTTACCCTAAACTCTTTACTTAAAATTTCATTATTTGTTAACTTCTCTGACTTTAAAATCATAAATGTTACTGGGGAAGGAAGGGGTAGGGGGACAGCAGAAAATATATTTATAGGTTTATGTATGTTTCACATGATCATTTTCCCTATGAAATATCTACAAAATATATTTACCTCTAAAAATTCTTTAATATTGTTTTCTTCAGACATTCTGCTCTTTTCCCATATACTTGCTTGTTTTTCCTACCTGTAAGTCTATACTCAATATTGTTATGTAAGGCACCTGACCCATTTCAAACCTAAGTTCCCTCAAATGTCTGGTCAAGATTCCTATCTTCCCTGTAAGATGCTTCCAGCCACAGCCTTCAATGACTTCTTAAGTGAATTTCCTTATTCCCTAAACCACTTGCCAGTTTATAGTGACTAGTAACAATTTTCTAGTCATTTCATTTATATTCATATTATTTTTCCAAATAAGACCACAGTCTTAAGAACAGTCTTTTTTCTATCTCCTCCTCCAGACTCATTCCCAAGAGTTAATACAGTAATAGGAACAAAGCAGTAATTTACAGTAATGACTTAAACTAATATTCAGCTTTTGAAAAACAAATGTAGCATCTGTGGTTGCAAGTTGAATACAGGCATACCTCATACCTCATTTTATTGCACTTCACTTTTTTGCCCCAGATACTGTGGTTTTCACAAACTGAAGTTTTGTGGCAACCCTGCACTGAGCAAGTCTATCAAGCACCTTTTCTCCAACAGCATTTGCTCACCTTATGTCTGTGTCACATTTTGATAATTCTGATGATATTTCAAACTTTTTCATTATTATTATTGTACTTGTTATGATGATCTGTGATCAGTGACCTTTGATGTTACTACTGTAACTGTTTTGGGGTGTCACAAACTGTACCCAAATAAGACAACAAACTTAATCGATAAATGTTGTATGTGTTCTGAATGCTCCCTGACTGGCCATTCTCCCCATCTCTCTCCCTCTCCTCAGACCTCTCTATTCTGAGACACAACAATATTGAAATTAGGCCAATTAATAACCTTACAATGGCCTCTATTCAAGTAGAAAAAAAAAATCACATGTCTCTCACTTTACATCAAAAGCTAGAAATGATTAAGCTTAGTGAGGAGAGCATGTCAAAAGTCAAGACAGGCTGAAAGCTAGGCCTCTTGCACGAAACAGCCAAGCTGTGAATGCAAAGGAAAAGTTCTTAAAGGAAATTAAAAGTGCTACTTCATTGAACACAGGAACGAGGGGCACCTGAGTGGCTCAGTCGGTTAAATGTCTACCTTAGGCTGTCATAATCTCAGGGTCCTGAGATCAAGACCGGCATTGGGTTCCCTGCTCAAGGGGGAGCCTGCTTCTCCTTCTCCCTCTGCAGCTTCCCCTGCTTGTGCTCTCTCTCTCAAATAAATAAATAAAATCTTTAAGAAAAAAAAAAAAAAGACTGTGAAACAGCCTTATTGCTGATATGGAGAAAGTGTGAGTGGTCTAAATAGAAGCTCAAACCAGCCACAACACTCGCATAAACCAAAAGGCTTTGGTTTCAGAGCAAAGCCCTTTCTTTAATTCTATGAAGGCTAAGAGAGGTGAGGAAGCGGCAGAAGAAAAAGTCTGAAGCTAGCAGAAGTGGGCTCATGAGGTTTAAGAAAAGAAACCATTTGCGTAACATAAAACTGCAATGTTGAGACCCAGCAGATCACTACTTGAGATAATTAATGAAGGTGGCCACACTAAACAACAGATTTTCAATGCAGACAGAACAGCCTTACATTGGAAGATACCATCTAGGACTTTTATAGCTAGACAGGAAAAATCAATGCCTGTCTTCAAAGCTTCAAAGAACAGGCTGACTCTCTTGTTAGGGGCTAATGTAGCTGGAGTCTTTAAGCTGAAACCAATGCTCATTTACCAATCTGAAAATCCTAGAACCATTAGGAATTATACTTAATCTACTATGCCTGTGTTTTATAAATGAACAAAGCCTGGTTGATAGCACAACTGTGTGCAACATGGTTTACTGAATATTTTAAGCCCACTGCTGAGACCTATTGCAGAAAAAAAGATTCAACATTACTGTTCATTAACATTGCACTTGGGCACTCAAGAGCTCTGGCAGAGATCTACATTAAGTTTGTTTTCATGCCTGCTAACCCAACATCCATTTATTCCACAGCCCATGGATCAAGGAGTCATTTTGACTTTCATGTCTTATTAAGAAATACATTTTGGAAGGTTATAGCTGCCTCTTACGGATCTGTGCAAAGGAAACTGAAAATCTTTTGGAAAAGGAGTCACCATTCTAGATGCCATTAAGAACATCTGTGATTCATGGGAAGAAGTCAGAATAGCAACATAAACAGGAGGAGTTTAGAAGAAGTTGATTCCAACCCTCATGGATGACTCTGAGGGGTTCGAGACTTCAGTGGAGGAAGTAACCTGCAGATGTGGTGCAGACAGCAAGAGAACCAGAATAAGAAATGGAGCCTGAAGATGTGACTGAATTACCACAATCTCATGATATAACTTGAATGGATGAGGGGCTGCTTTTAATGAATGATTACAGAAAGGGTTTGAGATAAACTCTACTCCTGAAGATACCATGAAGATTGTTGAAATGACAACAAAGGATTTATAATATTACATAAACTTAGTTGATAAAGTTGATAAACATAGTTGATAAAACTGACTCCAATTTTGGTTTGGTTTTTTTTTTTTAAAGATTTTATTTATTTGACAGAGAGAGACACAGTGAGACAGGGAACATAAGCAGGGAGAGTGGGAGAGGGAGAAGCAGGCTTCCCGCAGAGCAGGGAGCCTGATGCGGGGCTCAATCCCAGCACCCTGAGATCATGACCTGAGCCGAAGGCAGACGCTTAACAACTGAGGCACCCAGGCGCCCCAAAACTAACTCAAATTTTGAAAGAAGTTCTACTGTGGATAAAATAGCTATCTAACAGCATCACATGCTACAGAAATCATTCATGATGGGAAGAGTCAATCAATGTGGCAAACTTCATTGTTATCTTAAGAAATTGCCATAGCCACCCTGATCAGTCAAGCAGTCATCAGTACTGCGCAAAGACCGTGTACAAGCAAAAAGATTACAATTCACTAAAAGCTCAGATGATGGTTAACATTTTTTAGCAATTAGGTATTTTTTAATTAAGGTATATTGTTATTGTTTTTCTTTAGACATATGCTACTGCACACTTAATAGATGTCAGTATAGTGTAAACATAATTTTTATATGCACTGGGAAACAAACAAATTCATTTGACTCCCTTTATTGCAACACTCACTTTATTGTGGTGGTCTGGAACCCAACCCACAATATCTCCAAGGTACACCTGTAGCTGAATTACAGGTGATTTTTTTTATTATTATTAAAGTGGTGAAACTATTCTGTATGACTCTATAATGGTAATACATAACATAATGCACTTGTCAAAATTCACAGAACTGTGCACCACAAAGAGTCAACTTTACAGTATGCAAATTTAAAAAAATCATCTAGGAGGTTGGGGAATCTCCGGATGGAATGCAGGCTGTAACAAAAGAATCATATGTAAGACGTGCAAGACAGCTTCACTCACGGGAGTGAGGGAAAAGGTAATAACCTAAGTAACTTTGAAAATGCGTGGAGTTTGTAAGACTAAGGTCAAAAGGAATACACATAAAGTACCGTACTCTAATTGATAAAGTTATTTCCCATAGGGGTATTAGATAATAGTTCTGATAATGTTATACATGTGTACTTACATGGGACAATTAAATAAATGGGTAGCAGATGATGAGAGCCAGGTTTCTCATTGTTGGGAGTGGGAAATTTACAGATAAGCAGAAAGAAGAGTCTTGAATGAGCCATATGGTAATACATTCAAGTTGGAGCCATCAGTACAAAGTAATGTTTAACTTAATATAAGATGGTCACATATAGAAATTTTTACAGATATGAACATATACTAAGTTAGTATATATACATAATTTTCTCGCTCAGAGAGGGCCTAAAAGCAACACCCAATAATAACAAGTATGCTAGCTTCCAGATCCTGGTTTCTAATACCATCCTCCAATAAAAGGAACCAGGGCTCTTCAGAGAAATTTCTAATTCTAGGACTGGGGTGGAAAATATACATGATAAGCCTGGAGCATCTTGCAGTGCCAGAAAGTAAAGAAGTGCTAAAAAAACAAATGAACAAATAAACAAAAAAACCCACACACTGATGGGAGTATATTAAAGAGTCACAGGAACCAATTGAAAGAGTTCCCAATAGCCAAACAATATGAGCAACAAAGTAGTATTAGATCATAACCCAAATATCAAATATCCATGAGTTCATATAAATGAATGAATAAATAAAAACAAATGTAATGTATTATATCTTAATAAAGCTGCTGGGAGAGAAAATGTGCCACAATCCAGCTATTCAACTCCTAGGTATGACCCAAGAGAAATTAAAGCATATATCCATACCCAGACCCACATACAAATGTACAGAGCAAATTTATTTGTAACAACCAAAATTTGGAAACAAGTCAACAGGTGAATGGTAAGCAAACTGTGGCACATCCATATAATGAAACACAGCTCAGCAATAAAAATGAATGAAACATTTACACACATCACACCATGGATGAATCTCAAAATAATTATGCTAAATGAAAGAAGCCAGGACCCTACCTCAGAAAAAAAGAGTACATTCTATGTAATTCTATTTATATAGAACTCTAGAAAATGCAAACTAATTTATAGTGACTAAAAGCAATTAACTGGTTGCCTGGCAAGAGACTGGGATAGGGAAGTCTAGGGGGGAAGTATTATGATGGGGAACTAAATGTTATGACATCAAAAATTTTATCTGGGACACAGCAAGTGATTTAAAAAAAAAGTTTGCTGAGTGAAGGTTTACCCCAGGTACACCATAAATGTTGAATAAAGGTATGTAAGACTCTTCCCAAAATATTATAGCCTTATCTCCCTCTATTATCTTTCTTTTATTCTACCAAACCCAAGGCAATTCTTCTCCCAAAGAAATTATACACCCTATACTTTTGTGCATAATCTCCTAGATCTGAAAAAGCAGTTCAAGGCCCATCTCAAATGCCTCATCATTAATTCCAATTCCTCTGATCCACCCCAGTTAAAATTGTGTTTGCACTGCATTTCGTTTACCACTACTACAGCGTGTAATATATTCTGCTTCCAATTATGGAAATTTTCATACATATCATATATCCGTCTAGAGAAGAACTGTGCAAGAGCATTGCAATGATGGAAATGTTTATCTGGACTGTCCAATTCAGCAGCCACATGTAACTACTCAGTACTTGAGATGTGTAAAAATGAGGAACTTAGTTTTTAATTTTATTTTAATTAAATTTAAATAATGGCTACCATATTAAACAGCACAGATCCAGAGTCTAAGCTCTTTAAAAGCAACACATAATAGGGACCCTGTATTCCCATTGGCAATTACCACAGTGCTGTGCATTTAGTAGGCATTTAGTTAAGTGTCTGTTGTTGGGTCTCTAAACTATTAAAAAAAACCTCTACCAAAACAAACTGTAAGCAAACTGTTTTCAAATAAGAAAATAAATATTTAAAACCTAGGAAAGAATCTACTCAGAATAGCTCTAGTAATAAAAGACTTACCAAAACATCTTTTACATACTAAATCAAGTATTTCCCGAAATCGATTTGTCATTGGTGGTAGAGGTTTTAGATCAATTTTCCTGAAATCCTCTGGACAATCATTTTTTGAATGGCCATCTTTTTTGCAGATGCTGCATACTATCGTTGGTGGCTATACAAAGGTAAAAAATACTCTAATAATCTAATAAACTACTGAGGGACTCATCATCACTTAGAAAGCAGGTCCAGAAAGACTCTTTTACGTAACTCAATTCTGATAACCTGTGCTTCCAGGAGGTTTAAAAAAAATAAGAGTATTAATTAAATACAGTGTTAAATGTAAAAACCATATTTTAAGTTAACCACTTTAATTCTTCCTCCCCACTAAAATGACATTATCAAGATCAGATTTACCCAGAGATGTACTATACAGGAAATCCTAGAAGACGCAATATGTATGGGTTAATGCAAACATTTCAGTCAGCTCCCAAGATGAAATACGTGCATTAATTTAACCTACTGAGATCTTTAACAAAGTAGATTATAAAGAAATTTCAAGCGGCACCTTTCACTCCAAACACCTTCTATCTTCATAGTCAATCAATTATAAAACCCTCACTTGGCTAGTTGGTTCAATTTATTACATTAACATGGTACTCAAGAAACCAACTGTAGGGCTGAACTCAAAAAATAACTTCACTTCATACAAGGAGTAACTCTTATGCAATAGCCACAAAGTTAATTGCAAACGCTATACCACCATTTAAAATGTATTCCAATGGACTACAAGCCAGGTAGTTAAAACAGTAAAAACGTATCCCAACTAGCTGAAAAAAACATATGGTGAAGAAAGAGCATCATTCTTTTCTTTATTATAAAATGCCTAGATCCCAGAGAGCCTCTTCCTCCAGGATTAGCTTGAACATTTACCTAGCCATGAACTCTGATGTAAATTATATACAGAAACTTCTACTTGTGGGAATGCTGTGCTATGAGCTAATTAAGAGTACCATAGGAATTTTTATTAGCTTCTCAAAACTTTTTTTAAATGACATATTTAAATTCTAGAAAAGGAATTTCCAGGGGGAACAAGTACAGAGTTCAAAAAATGTACACTGCAGTTATATAATTATGAGGCTTTTCTAAAAACCTGCCATTTAATTCATCCTTTCAACAGTCCATATGTCCTAAATATTGCAACGAAAAAAAAAATGCAATAGATGTATCCTTACAAAGAATGAAGAAACACCGACTAGTAATTAGGTTAAAAATTTTAAAGCTTGTCAATAACTAATTATGGAATAAAACAATAAAACTGGATAACTTTCTAGGTTTTTAAAAAAAATATTCTACTTGGTTTACACATGATCTATACAATCTTTTTTTCATCTTGGGTGCTGATATATCAATTATGTACACTGCATTTGAAGCAATGTGACTTAGAACTTTCTTTTATTAACAAAGTAATTAAGCTTATTTTCTGTTGCTGGGGTATTTTATTTTCCATAATTTATCAAGTTAAAGTTCAGACAGTTAAGACTCCATTAATTTATAAAGGATACACCAATATCCAAAGAAAAGCTCAATGGCAGAGACAGAATCTGGATTCTTCATATTTTTGGTTCCTGATCTTAGTTTCTGCCAATCTATCTTTATTAAGTATATATTCACTCACCCCATGTCAAAAAAAAACCAAAACTTTAAAGTAGAATACTATTAGAATTTACAAACCTTGTATTCTTCTTTGTGAAAGAAAAAATAAGCATAATGTTTAAAAATATTTGCTGCCTTTGCCAAAATGATTTTCATAAAATATATTGAATCCTTTTATATGAAAAAGTGAAATAAACCAAGTAGTAATAGAGTGCCGAAACCTTTTGAGGTTTTATATACACTCTTTAAAGACAAGTACAGGAAAAAATGTAAAAAGAAAAAATGAAAATATATACCAAAATATAACAGTCTACCATCACAGAAGCTATTTTTACGTTTTTGAATCTAAAAACTATAAATACAGTCATTAAAAAAAACCCACAAAATCTTACAGATTGTTTACAAAATGTATCCTACCTTGCCAGAGGTTAAAATAAACTTATCAAACACATAATATAATTCCTGGGTGGGGTGGTTATCATCATCATTAAGGTCAGAAGCATCTTCTGTAGCTTTGCAGTTGCAAGAGGTAGCAGATGTGTCAGTGCTCACAATCTGATGTGAACTATCTGTTTCTATATTTGACCTGCAGTCTGTACCAACAGATTCATCTGGGTCAGGGGATTTATAATCAATGCAATTACATTGGCTGAGTTTCTTTTTTAAACAAGTTTCTGAAGGTGCTAAATCATCTTCTTTCTTATTTGATTTTGGCTCTAATTCACTGTCTTCACTGGTAGAAAGACAGGAAGATTCCTGTTCAAGTTCAGCCAAATCTAGTTCATTTACCAACAAACTGTCATCTTCAGTAATACACCTCTGTGATGTACATTCCATTTCATCATATTTATCAGGCTGACCTCTTTCTGCATTTATTTTTTCTGTGCTTTCTCCAAGTAGAATGCAACAATTTGATGCCATATTGTCAGACTTCACTGGTTTCTTACTGCTTGTTTTCCCCTTCTCTTTTTTCATAGAATCCACTGTAGATTTATTTCCACCCTTCCTCTGAGGACAGGCAAAATACCGATAAGCTGCCCTGAATCTCTCCACAACATATTCATAAACAAGCTGGCTGTTTAAGCTCCGTGCAACATTCCTCTTGATTGAAAATGGATCTAGGAAAAAAGGAAATGGTCAGTTGCTAAGTATCTACTAACAAACTACAATTCCAAGTCTACCCAAAAGGTCTGAACTGCTATACTGTCAGCAGAGTACATTTTCCCAAAGCTTTCCTAACCTAAGGTCTAAGTGGGAGTTCCTATAAACTGAGTAGGAGAAATACAATAGCAACATCTTTGTTTCTGTCATAAAATAAAAATGTTAAGGGGAAAAGAGAGAAAATAATAATAATAAGGGTAATTAATGAGAGGTTGGCCGAGGACACCAACTCAGTAATTACAAAATTTCAATGATAAAATTGGTAGATGAAGGCATACCGTTATGCCTTCCTATACTGTCATTAGCTGAGTTTTTCAAACCTCTAGGACCCATTCATAATTTTCATCTCTTGTCACAATATTCTTTAGCTACATACTCCTTGCAATTTAAGCAAATAAAATATAACTAAAATTCTCAAAACTTCAAGTTAAAAAATATGATTTTAACATTTAACTTCAGTGAAATCAGAAAATTTAAGGAGAAATAAAAAAGTAGGAAAAAAGAGATCTAAGAAAGTAAAAATCAAACCGAAATTTAAATTTTGGTCCAGTCCAAAGTGGGTATGCTAAAAAGGCTTATATCTTGGTCTAGTCTAAAATGGGTATGCTGAAAAGGCTTATATCAACCACATCCTCCTTATTAAGAAAATATAAAAGACCTCGAAAATGCTTATTGAGTTTTTGGATTTTATAAGCCTTAAATACAAATATGCCCCAGGAAAAAAGAACAAATGGATGACATCCAAAAGACAATACACATTTTCTCCAATACTGAAGATCACTAAGTAAAAGGATTAACAGGCAAGCTTCAGATTGTTAACGTGTGGGCATCTGTTAGTTTTTGCTGTTAATCTAAGTCCACAGGCTGTTCTCTAAACCCAAAAGCTTTTCCTCTCCTTCCAGAAGAAGAAAAAGACAAGAAGACAAATTATGATAGCTACAAGCTTTAGAGCTCATTGATTTACTTTATGTAAGTGTACAAGATATAAGTACATGCTTGAGTGTGTAAGAATATCTGTGGGTCTAGAGAAGGCCAACAGAGGACAGGCAACAAAAGAATGTATTGTCTAAACAGACTAAAATGATGGACAGAAATTCAATCCCTTATCTATAAAAAGTGAATGAAATGCTGCATGATTTAAATTTTCTAGAAACCATTCTATTAATTTGCATTTTAAAGATGATAATATTCTCAGGATTTGATGTAAAACTTTTTTGTCAACCTCAATTTTTTTTTTTTCTAAATCAGTCTTTTTTTCTCTTTAGCCTAGCCACATTTAACAACTGAGGTACTTTTTTTTAAATGTTTTTGAAGTATAGCTGACATACAATGTTACATTATAGTTTTAGGTGTACAACACAGTGATTCAACAACTCTACAGTTATGCTATGCTTACCACAAGTGTAGCTACCATCTGTCACCATACAATGCTATTACAACACCACTGATTATATTCTCTATATATACTCCGGTGAGTTACACATTCCATAGAGATGAGGTACTTTAGAAAAGACAACGGAAAAACTAGATTTTCAAATTATATTTTAACATAATTTTATGACAGAAACTTACAGGAATACTCTAAGATTGTTTTGAATAACTTTTCTGTTTTTCTATATTTTTGAAATTTTTCAAAGCAATTAATAAAAATAAAGGCATGTAATAAGCTAATAACCCTAATCAACACATAAATTTGAAACCTTAAAATCAGTATTAATTCTATAAAACTATCATGGACTTGATAAAGAATTTACCTGACATATATAATGACAACCTAGTGGCATATATAGTGCTACAAAGCCAAGGGATATAATTTATAACACTGTATTAGAAACAAATGATGAGTGGCACACAAAAACATATTCTCCAAATGAAATATATCATCTCACCTTCAATGGCTATTCGCCTTTTAGGCCAGTTTTTGTTTTCTCTTGTTAAAATATCTTGTATCCGTACACATATTACATATTCTTCCAAAGCAAAATCCAGTGTGTAAAATTTTAGCAGCTCTAACCACAACTGTCCCAGGGATACCTGATTTGGTGTTCCCAATGTTAAAGGAGACTGGAAAAGAAAAAATACTTTTAAGTTTCACAAACTACAGAATCATTAAATTTTCAGTTTAAAAAGACCTTAGAGATTACCTTTACAAAAACTGAGGCATAAAGAAGTTAACTTGCCAAAAAGCAGTTTGTGACACAGCTGGAAACACAGTCCTAGTTTACTGACTCCTAGAATTTTATGTTCTTCCCACTAAACCAGTGACTCTCAACCTTGGCTGCACATCAGATCACACTGGGAGCATTAGAATACACTAATACCTAATGAGCTCCATACCATTCCTACCTCTCATACCCTTCCCAAGATTCAATTTAACTGACCTGGGCGATGGACTGGGCAATGGGATTTTTAAAGCCCCCTAAGTGATTCTCATGTGCAGCCAAGGTTGCAAACCACTACACAACAATTATTACAGCTCCTTATTGTGGTAATTACTTTAAAAATCTAAGTAAATGCCCTGGGCTTTCAAAAGCTAATTCCTTCATTCAGCAAACATTTATTTAGAACCTACTATATCCCTGGCGCTGTGCTGGGGATATAAAAAAAATAATGAGCACTCACGCTTAAACATAATGGTCACTATGCATCATTCACTCTTTTTAAGTGCTGCACATATAGTAACTATTAATTCTAACAACTCTATGAAGTAGATACTACAGGGCAAGGATTTGACTCAGGACCACCTGGCTACTGAATTTATGTTGCTAATCACTATACCTACCATACTGCCACTCAAATAAGGTAAGGTCCTACCTTCACATAGTATTAGGAGAGGAAGAGATAATTTAACAATTACAGTAAAGACTATGTGCTAAAATGGGCCTGTAAATTAGGGGGGTTTTAACAAAAGAGGTAATACCTGTATTCTAAAGGAATTAGCTAGATAAAGACTGGCTAAAAGTGACCACTAAGGAGCATAAAGACATGAAACAGTCATCCACTCATTCAATTCTACAACTATTCACTGAGTGCCTACTATGTGCCAGGCACTTGGGATATATCCGTGAAAAAAAACCTCAAGATCTTGCCTTAGTGGATCTTACTTTCCAGGGGAAGAAGATAACAAAAAACAAGTAAATTACATAGCAAGTTAGAAAAAGCAAAGTGCTGTGGAAATAAAAAAAAAAAAAAGTTGAGTAGAAGAATGGGAGTATGGGAGTATGACCTGGTTTCATTGTTAAATAGCGTGGTCAGGATAGGTCTTGTTAAAAAGGTACGATATGAAGAAGAGGGAAAAGTGTTCTAGGAATAGGAACAGACAGAGCAAACACAATAAACAGAAGTGCGACTAGCTAAAGAAAATCAAGAAAGCTAGTGTGGTAGAGAAAGGGTAAGAAGAGAAGAAAAAAACAAAGGGATAGTCAGAAAGAACTCAACTTTTATTCTAAATTAAATGAGGACCAACTGAAGCATTTTGAGTGTGGAGAGGAGGAAGGACATGATATGACTTAAGTTTTTGAAGAACCATTTTGACTGCTGTGCTGAGAACAGACTATAGTTGACTCTTGAACAACACAGGGGTTAGGGGCACACCGACCCCTATGAGGTCAATATCTGCATATAACTTTTGACTCCCTCAAAACTTAACCACTAACAGCATGCTATTGACCAAAAGGCTTACTGATAACACAGTCAACTAATACATATTTTATATACTTATTATGTACTGTATTCTCACAATAAAGTAAGCTAGAGAAAAGAAAATTATTAGAGAAAAAATACATTTACAGTAATATACTATACTGAAAAAAAAAATCCGCATAAGTGGACCTGCAAAGTCCATGTTATTCAAGGGTCAACTGTATAAAGAAAAATGGTAGATATAGGGAAACTCATTATGAGGCTATGGTAGTAATCCAAGCCAAAGATGATGGTGGCTAGGACCTGCATGTTAACGGTGCACGTGGTGAGAAGTGGTCAAATTCTAAATATATTTTGAAATAGAAATGACAGGATTTCCGGACAGATTTGATACAGGGTATAAAAGAGAGAAGTAAAGGATGATTACAAGGCTTCTGACTGAGCAACTAAAAGGATGAAGTGCCATCAACTTAGATGTGAACACTGCCATGTGGATAAAGAGGAAGACCAGGAGTCCAGATTTAGCCATGTTAAGTTTAAGATCTCTATTAGACATCTAAGGAGAGACATTAAATAGGCAACTGGATACAACTATAGAATTCAGGAATGTGGTATGGCTGAAGATTTAAATTTGGGAGTATCATACAGATGGTATGTAAAACCCATACAACTGGATAAGATCACCAAGGGAGTGTAGATACAGAAGAAAGGGGAGAGAATCAGGGATTGAGCTCGGGAGCATGCCAACATTAAGAGGCTAAAGAGGAAAGGAGAAACCAGGGAAGGAGACTGAGAAGAAATAATCAGCCATGGGTGTGCTAGCCTGAAAGTCAAGTTAAGAAATTTTTCAGAGACGAAAATAATCCACTGGCAAATATTGCTGATACATCAAAAATATAAAAATTGAGAAGTGACAATTGGATTTAGCAATGTGGAAGATAATGATATTGACATACAAGTTTTAGTAGGTTGATGAGGGTCAAAGCCTGATTACAGCGAGTTAAGAGGAAACAGATGTCAGAAATAGTGAATATGGACAATTCTTTCAAGAAGTTTTATTGCAAAAGGGGGCAAAGGGATGGCCGGGAAGGGAAATGATGTCCATATTTTTATTTAAAATGGGAGAAATAGAAGCATGTTTGCTCACTGAATGAAAAATTGCTAACTTAGGAAGGAAAGAGAAGAATTGCTGGAGCAGTGTTCTAGAATAAACAAGAAGGGATGGGAGTAAATACACAAGTGGAGAAAATTAGATAGCAACATGGGAAGTTCTTTACGAAAGCAGGCAGCAAAGCAGACTATGCGAGTGCAGACAGCAGCAGGTGGTGGTGGGAGTGTGCAGAAGTTCTCTTTTGACTTCTTCAGTTTTCTCAGTGAAGTAATAAGCAAAATCATTAGCTGAGTATCGGTGGTTTGACTGGAGAGGAGAAAGAAGTCTAGGAAAGTGGGAGAGTTAAAGGGACTAAGAATGACTGTTCAGGGAACTATATATAATTCAATATAGCTAGAGCAATCATTTCAGTAATGCTTTTATTTCTGTAATAATATGTCTGTCTATTTCAGAAGACTACATACTTCTGGAGTACACAATCCATGAATATTCATCTTTGGTCCCCTAGCCCTCAAAATAATGTCTGGCACATAGCAGGTCCTTAATAAAAGAATGTTGAATGATTAAATAAGCAAGCCACCCCCTAATGGAGGAAAGGGCCTTTATTTTTCCACCAATCTGGCAACATAATTCCCATATGCTAAAGTTTTGATCACAGCCCAACTCCTGAAGGAAATTTTTCTTGTCTAAATGAAAAAGATACAAAGAATTACCATGACATGATTCAAACAATATACATCTTCCAAAAGGAGGTATAAATTCATTAGGGAATCTAAGCACTAAAAAACTAAACCAGATCAACCCCTCACTTCACAGATGAGGAAAATGAGGCCAAGAGGCTTATGCAAAGTCAGTCAATCTACTATTAAAGAGCTTCAATCGAAGGCATCACAAATTCTACAGATAGAAAAGCCAAAAACAAAAACAAAAAAAAGCTTACTTTGCCATGTTTTTCCTTCATGGCATTACTTTGGTTGTCTGTTTCTGTCTTCTTGGTATCATCTTTTGGTTGGTCTGCCTTAGCTTTGTTTTCCTCAGCAATTGAGTTTTTCTCAGTTGCACTACTTGAATTATATTCCCACTTCACAAACTTCTCTTCTACTATGCCCTTCAGCTGAAAGTCATCCATTCTTTTTGGGTCAAAGCCTTCAATCTATATAAAAAGGCATTCCAAATTGGTAGTGGAAAAATTATTAAAAAAAACAAAAACAAAAACAAAAAGATGGACAAACAAACAAACCAGATTTCCAGCTTAAAATGTTTGAACAGAGCACTCTGTAAGAGCAAACTACATATATGCATGCACATATATGTCACAAATTCATACTTACCCAACTTCCAAGTAAGCAAGGAAGAAGAGGGGGTTTTCTTTGTTGTAGAAAAAACATCACCATTAAAGCAAAACAGTAAGAAGGGATTCCACCATCAGTTTGGGAGTCAATATAGCATAACTGTAAAACAAAGGGGGAGAAATTACTGCCATTAGCTTTAATTTTCTTTGTTCCCCTCATAAGTAGATTTTTTTTCCTACTATGATCATTGTAAAACGTTTAAACAACAAAAATTGTAAGGAATGACCTGAAATCTCACCACCCTGAAATAACTATTAACACATTGGTGACAATCTTTCCATTCATTTCTTTATTGCATATAGTCATATATATATTTTAGTTAAATGGAATATCAATCATACATAGTGCTTTTACTCTGTACACATTTTTAAAATATTATTTTCTTACCTTGCTTCTACTTCTGCCTCAATGTTAATAATAGTCTATAAACTCTTTCATGCCTTTTTCTATACTCTAATAACCATATACAAATGTATTCCTATATATTTCTATTTTCTGTATAAATGCAGGAAAGATTTTGTTTTATGTCATTGTCTTACCAAAATTGTGTATTATACACATCTCTGTGTATTATTCTTCTCCCTTAACAATATACTAACAAATTTCCTCTAAGTCAATTAGTACAGATCTAACATATTTATTTATTTATTTTCCTATCATTCTTTTAAATGCTTAAATTATAGTCTATGATCTGGATGGCTACTCAATAATCTCCCTACCCAAGGACATTCACATTTTGTTCCCAATTTTTGCCACTTTAAGCAATGCTGTTTCATCCTTATATATATTTCCTAATTACTGGTTCTTATTTATATGAACTATTTTCCCAAGATGTGTTTGCTGGATTTAAAAATGTGTGATAGAGGGGTGCCTGGGTGGCACAATCGGTTAAGCATCCATCTCTTGGTTTCAGCTCAGGTCGAGGTCTAAGGGTCATGGGATCGAGTCCCGTGTTGGTGTCTGTGCTTAGCGCTGAGTCTGCTTGGGTTTCTCTCTCCCTCTCTGCTTTTCCCCACCCCCACGCTCACTTGCACTCTCTCTAATAAATAAATCTTAAAAAATAAGTAAATAAATAAAAATAAAAATGTGATGTATTTGAATTTTAATAAGATTGTTTTCCAAAATCACTATAAAAATTCCTCTTTTCACCAGTAACGTGAGTGTGTACACATAACACTTTCCAACATTAAGTATTACCACTTTAAAAAAATGCCAATGG